>NC_059169.1:19583709-19905501 GCF_019923935.1 Bubalus bubalis | reverse complement strand
GTACTGATCTTGTCAGTCTACCACTTAACCTTAAGTATCACTGTGGAAGACACAGGTCAGGTATCTCTTCAGAGAGAGTGGAAAGCTGAGGCTGAGATCAGTAAATTGTTTTGTTTAAGACACATTTACTCCTTGATAAAGTAAGACCTGTGCCTTCACCAGCTTGGGCCACCAGCTCTCACACCTGTACCTCTAGCACAGAACTTCACACTTGCATGTCCAGCTGCACTGTGACACCACTGAGAGGTCCTCTCAGCTTGTCCACAAGGGAAGTCTCCTAAACCTACATCTACCATCTTCCCCAACTCAGTAAATGGAGACCCTTTCCTTCCCCTTCCTTACGACCCAGACACACAGTCCTTCTGTTCTCTAACAGCCCATACCTGTCAGCAGGTCTTCCAGACTCCACCTTCCATATGTGTCTGGAGTGTGACCCTGTCTCTCCATTCCTGCTGCTCCCACTCTGGTCCTGGGCACTGTCATCTCTCACCTAGATTATTCCAGTAGCCTCCTTGCTTGTATCTGCCCTCACCTTTCTCCCATTATCGTCTGTTTTCTACAAAGTGCAGGACTGATTTCTTAAAAATCTCAGACCATATCAGTACTCCCCTTTCTCCTTTATTGGAGTGACCCCAGGCTCCTCCTCCTCTGTCTCTGCCCTCACTCTCCTCATTCCTACTCAGCTCCGCTCTCCTGTGCCCGTGCTTGTCCTGAACCCTTTGGGCATCTACCCTGTGGCCCCTGCACCCGCCCCTCCCTCTGTGTGGAGCAGCCTCTCCAGGTCTGCCTTAGCCCCTCCCCCTCCCCCAGATCTGCTCACACACCCTCTGAGCAGAGCCCTCACACCCTAGTGTGGACTCACTTCCCTCCTTCAGTCTCCATCCCCCTGAGATGGCTTCCTTTTCTTTCTCATCCTCAGTACTTGTACTCAGGTTAATTTTACATGTCGTCCATCTCCCACCATGGAAAGCAATTCTGAGACTTTGTTTCCTCATGGCTGAATTCATGTGTCCAGAACGATGTCTGCTGTATAATTGATGCTCAATGAATACCTGTTATAATGGTCAAATGCATAAATGCTGTGAAGAAAATATACAATGAAAACACATTAAAATTCCTGAGAAGTTTTTTTTTTTAAATGTTCAAAGCTACAATTTAGTTGCTATGAAAATAAGTACACTGCTGCTGATCAAACACTTGTATGAAGTACTAACGCTGAAGGGCTAAGATGTCAGGAGGACAACACATTTTAATTCTTTGTTTTTGCCCTTTTCTCTCTCCATGTAGGATTTACAATTTCTGGAAAACGGAGATCTAACTGTCATAGGAGACCGAGGAACCACACTGAGTGGAGGGCAGAAAGCCCGGGTCAGCCTCGCCAGGTAAATGGCATTTCAGTTGTCATCCTGCCCCTCCTTCTCCATGGCTCCTAGTGGAAGTGAACATGCAGACCCTGCTCATCGGGTGGGCGTGTGTGAAGCAGGGTCTTGGCTCTTTCCCTAGGCTCTTGGAATGAACATACAGTTTTCGAACCCTGTCATGATTCAGAGATGAGACTCAAGGAGTGTAAAGTGTCCTCTCTTGACATCTTTCTATGTTTTCTAGAGCCATGTATCAGGATGCAGACATCTACCTCCTGGATGATCCGCTCAGTGCAGTGGACACAGAAGTCAGCAGGCACTTGTTTGAACAGTGAGTTTGCTCCTGTTTTCTATCATTCCTTCTTTCCAGGAACCCTGTAGACACCAGGAAAGAGAGCCCAGGAAAGCCTTTGTACTTTGGGAGACTCAACTTGCTCTGCCTGGTGTCTCTCCCTCCCCTCCCTTCCCTCCAAAGAAGATCCATCATAGAGAAATTTTGCATCATGCTGAGGTCAGAGCAGGAAAATACAGAAGGTGCTTCCAGTGTGCAGAGGACAGTGGGGTCTGTGCTTTAGGCAGTGAGGGATAGATGGGAGATTTCCCCCTGCTACTTGTAGTTGCTGAATCCAGACCCTAGGGATAAGAAGGACGATGAATAGGGTGGTCTGGTGGTATAGTGGTTAATAATCTGCCTTGAAATGTATTGGACATGGGTTTGATCCCTGTTGGAGAAATAAGATCTCATATGCCATGGAGTAACTAAGCCCATGGGTCACATCTGTTGAGCCCACATGCTCCAGAGCCTGTACACCACAGCTTGAGAGTCTGTGCATCACAACAAAAGATGCTGCATGAAATGACTAAGGCCTGATGCAGCCAAATAAATAAAAAAATATCTAAAAAGAAGAAAGATGACGTATGCTTTTTAAATTGGAGAATGGGACTAGGTGACCTGCTACTTGGCTGCCAGTTCTTTTCCTCCATCATTTGTTTAAGGCACGTTAGAAATGAAGATTTTAGTACTGACATATGACTTCTGTGGAAAGGCCTTGTTGGGTTATTATGCTTGTCATTCTGTCGATTTGAAATTCTTACTAAAGTCTAGAATTTCAAAGTGATTTATTCCTTACCAGCATATGGCCTCAAACATCAACATTGCTTCATCTATGCTTAGTAGAATGAATACTTTGACCCACATGTAGGGTTAACTTGAATTTGAAACTAGGTATCTAGAATCTGGCTTAAGTCCTGACTCTCACTTTGTGTTCCTGGAATTTGTTGTTGGTAGTTCTTGTTTGACCACTGAATCCCTGAGGTAGAAAAAGTCTGATGCTTTTCTGTGTATAATGTGTCCTAATACACGCTGACTGAGACCTCTGCTGGAATCTATATGGGTCTTTTTGAAAGTCTCACAAACTTGCTTATTCTGAAGCAGCATCCACATCTGCTCCATCTTGCTGTTGTTCACCTTGGTGAAGCCAACAAGTCCTTCCAGCTGCACTTATTAAAGCCCTGCTGTTTGTCCTGAGATTGATGCCCTTAGAGATGTCACTGCACAAAACCTCTTAGTTTACAAAGGAAGGTGGTCAGCCATGAGAGGGGAAGGACCCACAATGGGCAGAATTAAGGGAGACTAGGACGCTCAGCTCTCATTCCTGCCTGTAAGGAACTTGTCTCTACGTGGAGCTTGTTAAGACAGAGGGCTGGGAAAAGGTCAGCAGCTCAGTTCAGCTCAGTCACTGAGTCATGTTCGACTTTTTGTGACCCCATGGACTGCAGCATGTCAGGTCTCCCTGTCCATCACCAACTCCTGGAGTTTACTCAAACTCATGTCCATTGAGTCAGTGATGTCATTCAACCATCTCATCCTCTGTCGTCCCCTTCTCTTCCTATCTTCAATCTTTCCTCGCATCAGGGTCTTTTCCAATGAGTCAGTTCTTTGCATCAGATGGCCAAAGTATTGAAGTTTCAGCTTCAGCATCAGTCCTTCCAATAAATATTCAGGGCTGATTTCCTTTAGGATGGACTGGTTGGATCTCTTGCAGTCCAAGGGACTCTCAAAAGTGTTCTTCAACACCACAGTTCAAAAGTGTTGATTCTTTGGTGCTCAGCTTTTTTATGGTCCAACTCTCACATCCATACATGACTACTGGAAAAACCATAGCTTTGACTAGGTGGACTTTTGTTGGCAAAGTAATGTCTCTGATGTCTCTGCTTTTTAATATGCTGTCTAGGTTGGTCATAACTTTTCTTTCAAGAAGCAAGCGTCTTTTAATTTCATGGCTACAATCACCATCTGCAGTGATTTTGGAGCCCCCCAAAATAAAGTCTCTCACTGTTTCCACTGTTTCCCCATCTATTTGCCATGAAGTGATGGGACAAGATGCCATGATCTTAGTTTTCTGAATGTTGAGTTTTAAGCCAACTTTTTCACTCTCCTCTTTTACTTTCATCAAGAGGCTTTTTAGTTCTTCTTCACTTTCTGCCATAAGGGTGGTGTCATCTGCATATCTGAGGTTATTGATATTTCTTCCGGCAATCTTGATTCCAGCTTGTGCTTCATGCAGCCCAGCATTTCTCATGATGCCCTCTGCATATAAGTTGATTATATACAGCCTTGACATACTCCTTTCCTGATTTGGAACCAGTCTGTTGTTCCATGTCCAGTTTTAACTGTTGCTTTTTGATATTTGGAGGGTTTTAATATAGGATAGTAAGTGCTGAGTGGAAGCAGAATTGGCAGCTGGAGGCTTTCATTGAAACTGGAAAGCTCTCTGTGCCCAGAGCTGGGCAGGAAGTGCTGTGGGTACCTGCAGGCTGGGCAGGTGTTTGGAGGCTGAGAGGCGGACCCAGTCCTTTGCTGAAGGAAGAGTAGAAGCTCAGGTATGGAGGGAGGAGGAATCAGGGCTGTGTGGGAACAGCAGACACATCCTTGCCTGGAAGAGGCGGGGTGTTCAGCAAAGAGAAGGTATTTGGAAATTCTCGCTGTCAGGTCCTGTGTTAGTTTGCTGAGGCTGTGTCCATCCAGGTTGCTCTCACAGGAGACCAGAGCC
Organism: Bubalus bubalis; assembly: GCF_019923935.1. Lineage (NCBI taxonomy): Eukaryota > Metazoa > Chordata > Mammalia > Artiodactyla > Bovidae > Bubalus > Bubalus bubalis. The sequence goes on along the minus strand of NC_059169.1, from coordinate 19,901,087 downwards.
TGGGAAGCTTAGAAATAACAGAAGTTTATCTCTCATAGTTTTGGAAGCTGGGAAAGTCTAAGATCAAGGTGTGGGCAGTTTGGTTTCTCCTTAGACCTCTGTAGTTGGCTTCTGATAGCATCCTCCTCACTGTGTCCTCACATCGTCCTCCCTCTGTCCACGTGCACCCCTGTGTCTCTGTCCTTATGTCTTAGTCTCCTCTTCTAAGGACACCAGTCTGATTATATTTGGCCCACCCTAATGGCCTCATCTAACTTAAATACCTCTTGGACGATCCTGTCACCAAATTCTAAGGTGCTGGAGGTTAAGACATCAGCGTATACATTTGTAGGGGAAATAATTCATTCACAACTCACAATTCATGCTACTTAGCAAAGCAAAAAATTTCAGCAGAGTTAGCAGTGTGTATGTGAGAGAGAGACATGTGGGGGCAGCTCTGAGCTCTGGATACAAGGAGCTGGTGTTCCACATCCACTAGCAGGGTCATTGTACGAGTTCTACCAAAGTTTGTGTGTAACTTGTGCTTAGTATTGGGGTGATAAAAGAGCTCTGGAGATGAGTGGTGATGATGGTTACACAGCAATGTAAATGTACTTAACGTTACTGAGCTGTATATTTAAAAATGGTTAAAATGGTAGATTTCATATTATGTATATTTTGCCACACAAAAAATGCACAGTAGTACTGACTCTTTCAAAGTAAGAGAGCAGCACAGCTGACCCTTGGCATGGCCTCCAGCTCTCTGGTCTGACCCCCTTTCCTACCCTCTCCTGATCATGGCTTGATGAATTTTCCCATAGAGAAATGCCTCGTGTCTTGTCATGAGTTCAGTGATGGCTCTAGTGCTGTGGCAGAGATTCCCCAACCTGCCCTTCTGGCATCATGAGTAGCTCAGCCTCTCTGTTCTCAATACCCCACCCTGAACTCACAAATGTCTGTCAGTCTGTCTTGTGTGCATCTGCACAAATTCTCCATCAGTGTAAGAAGAGATTCTGCTGACTGTTGTATTTGCATCACCGGGAGGGGAGGAGACAGAGTTCTGATTGTCAAGTCTCACTGAGCTATCACAAAAGCTCTCCCAAGTTCTTTTCTGAACCCAGGATGTGTTTATAAAATCCTCTCAACATTTTGGGTGTAATGACTCTGGATGTACACTTGATAGAAGCAAGCTTGTTAATTAAGACTGTCCTTTGCTAGTCAGAACCACATTCTCTGGGGAAACTTAGGGCAGGGAGCATGAATGCAATATTTAGGATCTCACTTAGCAGCAACTGAGAATGTTCTCAGTGAGTTAGAAAATTGGATGGAGCATTATGCTATGAGAGATGGTGGTTGTGTTGAAGCTTAATAATGGGGGGTATTTTGTATTAAAAGTGAGTGAATCATATTTCTACTAGCCATTAACAGTTTTCTTCAGTCATGAATCTATATCCAAGGTTATTAAGGTCAGTAAGTTTTACACCTATATGTTGTTACACTTATTACACTAAGTGAGTTCTATCACCTACATAAGGTGAGGGGCCTTAGGTGAACTGATGCAGTGACACCTGTGTCCAGCCATGTATTGTGTCCTGGTCCAGCCCTACGTCATAAGACCCCCCACCTCCTGCATCATCTGCTCTTCACATCTGTCCTGATCAGATTCTGACACTGCTGTCTACACAGCTCACCCTCCTGTTCCAGCCCTTCATAGATCCCTCCTGTCCCCCCACACCATTCAGGATGCAGTTCCAGGTCCTCAAATAGAGAACAAGCTTCTTTGCCATCTGCCCTATCAACCTTCCCAGCTCATCCCCATACCCAATCAGTATCTGGCTGTGCTAGATTTATGGGGGGGTCCTTTCTCACCCCTGTCTGTCTGTACATACTGGTCCCTCTGTCCCAGAGCCAGGGAGCAGTGTCTTCTAAGTCACTTCAGTAGTGTCCGACTCTGTGCGACCCCATAGATGGCAGCCTACCAGGCTCCCCCGTCCCTGGGATTCTCCAGGCAAGAATACTGGAGTGGGTTGCCATTTCCTTCTCCAATGCATGAAAGCGAAAAATAAAAGGGAAGTCGCTCAGTTGTGTCCGACTCTTAGCGAACCCATGGACTTCAGCCTACCAGGCTCCTCCATCCATGGGATTTTCCAGGCAAGAGTACTGGAGTGGGGTGCCATTGTACCAGCACACAGAAGGAAGGTGGAAGATGGGTCCTGCCATTCCCTCCTGCTCCTCCAGGGGACCCCCATGCCTTCTGTCTTCCCACAGCCCTCAGTGGGTGCATTTGACCATTTATGAGCCTCACCCCCACCCTGCCCCCACCCCACGACCTGCAAACCTAAGCAGTGAATGCAGGAAGGCGCCTCAGCCCAGCATGTTCTGTCCCAGGAACCCTGCACCTGCTGTTTCTTCTTCCAGGATTTTTCCCCAGAGAGTCTCAGGGCTCCCATGTCACCCTACCTCAGACAGCAGTGCCACCTTGCTTTTCCCTCAGAGCACACATCACAGCCCAATAGTGTATTTTTCTATACTGCTGCTGCTGCTGCTAAGTTTCTATACTAGTTCAGTGTATTCCCCTCTCCATGGTGCATAGTGTTGTCTACTGTCTTGACCTGTGGGTGTATCCTCAGCACTTGGGATAGCGCCTTTGCCTAACCAAAGTCAGCCAGTTGAATGAATGAAGGTGGGACTCTGTATTACTTATATCCCTTCTACAATAATCTACCACTTCCCCTCTTAACACAGCATTTATATAGGATTATTTTGATATAGGGAATTATGTGGTTAACAGCTCTTATCTAGAAATAATGTGTAAACAGCTCATCACTGAAGCAATTTTTTTTATGGCATGACTTGGAAAACTTTACTCTTAAAAACTTGGAAAATATTTTTCTAGAGATTTGGATAAAAATTATTATCTGGGAAGAAATTCAAAGTCATCAACTGATCACTTCATTGTAATTATATTACCTCATCTGTGATGGAATGTTAGGAAGAAAACATTTTAAAATTTTTCAGTTGGTCCATCTTGGATAAAGCATCTTGATTAACATCTGCCTTTGGGGACTATTGACAGGTATTTTGAATTAAAGAAAAACAATTCCATGAATTCCAAAGAACATTCCCAAGAATGTTCACTTTACTGTACAATTGCACTCATTCCATAAGCTAGCAAGGTAATGCTCAAAATTCTCCAAGCTAGGCTTCAGCAGTATGTCACCTGAGAACTTCCAGATGTACAAGCTGGGTTTGAAAAGGCAGAAGAACCAGAGATCAAACTGCAATCATTCACTGAATCATAGAGAAAGCAAGGAAATCTAAAAAAAAATCCACTTCTGCTTCATTGACTATGCTAAAGCCTTTAACTGTGTGGATCACAACAAACTGTGGAAAATTCTTCAAGAGATGGAAATAACAGACTACTCTACCTGTCTCCTGAGAAACCTGTATGTGGATCAAGAAGCAACAGTTAGAACTGGACATGGAACAACTGACTGGTTCAAAATTAGGAAAGGAGTATGTCAAGGCTATATATTGTCACCCTGCTTATTTTACTTTTATGCAGAGTACATCAAGTAAAATGCTGGGCTGGGTGAATCACAAGCTGAAATCAAGATTGCTGGGAGAAATATGAACAAGCTCAGATTTGCAGATGATGCCACCCTTAATGGCAGAAAGTGAAGCGGAACTAAAGAACCTCTTGATGAGGGTGAAAGTGTGTACATATGTATTCTCAGTCATGTCTGACTCTGCAACCCCATGGACTACAGCCCACCAATCTCCTTTGTCCATGGAGTTTTCCAGGCAGGAATACTGGAGTGGGTTCCCATTTCTTTCTACAGGGCATCTTCCCAACCCAGGGATTGAACCCATGTCTCCTGCATTGGCAAGCAAATTCTTTATCACTGTGCCATCTGAGGATGAAAGAAGAGAGTGAAAAATGCTGGCTTTAAGCTCAGCATTAAAAAAACACTAAGATTATGACATTTAGTCCCATTACTTCATGCCAAATAGAAGAGGAAAATGTAGAAACAGTGACATTTTATTTTTCTGGGCTTCAAAATCACTGTGGACAGTGACTTCAGCCATGAAATTAAAAGACATTTGCTCTTTGGAAGGAAAACTATGATAAACCTAGACAGTGTATTAAAAAGCAAAGACATCACTTTATGGACAAATCTCTATTGTCATAGCTATGGTTTTTCCAGTAGTCATATATGGCCGTGAGAGTTGGTCCACAAATAAGGCTGAGTGCCAAAGAATTGATGCTTTCAAATTGTGGACATGGAGAAGACTCTTGAGAGTCCCTTGGACTTCAAAAAGATCAAACAAGTTAGTTCTAAAGGAAATCAGTTCTGAATATTCATTGGAAGGACAGATGCTGAAGCTGAAGCTCCAATTCTTTAGCCACCTGATTTGAAGAGCCAATCCATTGGAAAAGACCCTGACACCGGGAAAGATTGAAGGCAAAAGGAGAAGGGGGCAGCAGAGGATGAGATGGTTAGATAGCATCATCGACTCAATGGACATGAATTTGAGCAAACTGTGGAGACAGTGGAGGACAGGGAAGCCTGGTGTGCTGCAGTCCATGGGGTCACAGAGAGTTGGACATAACTTATGGACTCATTGAAAACAATTCCATGAAAAACTTTAGTACTAACTGGAGGAGGGGGTTACTCAGTCAAGAAACTTAGGTACAAAAGCTAAAAGGTAAGATTGCTGCTGTTGCTGCTGCTAAGTCGCTTCAGTCGTGTCCAACTCTGTGCGACCCCATAGACGGCAGCCCATCAGGCTCCCCCGTCCCTGGGATTCTCCAGGCAAGAACACTGGAGTGGGTTGCCATTTCCTTCTCCAATGCATGAAAGTGAAAAGTGAAAGTGAAGTCGCTCAGTCGTGTCTGATTCTTAGCGACCCCATGGACTGCAGCCTACCAGGCTCCTCCATCCATGGGATTTTCCAGGCAAGAGTACTGGAGTGGGTTGCCATTGCCTTCCCCGAAAAGGTAAGATTACACAAGCTAAAAGGTAAGGTAAATGTCAAAAGGTAAAAATAAATCTGTTTGGAATTAATGAAACGATGGTGAGTGTGTCTGCAACCCAGGGTCTTCTTTCTGATCACAGACCCTGTGTCCAGAGGGTCCCCTCAGAGTTTTTCTATTCTGAGTCCAAAGCATATGACCACTTGTGGTTAGGGAGGAGTGGGGAAGGGAGCTGACATTTACTGAGCAGACTGGTGGTTAGACTTCTCAGAACACGTGATTGTCATTGATGTTGTTCTGAGATGAAGAAACTGAGGTTTAGTGGCTCCTCTGATGGAACTGAGCTGCAGTCTACTGCCTCCAGGTTCTCCATCTGACTCACTCAGCAGGCTGAGCTCTGGCCCATGTTCCTGAGATTTGCTTTGTGAGGGTGCAGGGCACTCAGAGTACCTGCCTGGAGCCCTGCCCATGCTCACTGGGGCCTTGGACCTGGCTACTAACTTCTCTGAAGGGGTTGTGGACGCTGTAGGAATAGACTGGGGCTGAATTCCTTGGGGTCCGCATTTAAAATGTAGGGGCAGTTTGAGCGGGCTGCTGTGAAAAAAAAAAACCACTTAAGTTTGGATAGTTTGGGGGGCCTTGGCTAAGATAATTGTGTGTCTTGAGCTGTTAAATGATTTCCTGTGATTTGGGCCATTTGGACTCTCATCTTTCATTTTTATATTCAGAAAAAATTTGGTTCAAATAAAAAGTTTAATTCCTGGTTGGGATGGAATGTTGCAGAGATGTATGGAGGCCACACTAGCATTCATTTTCTATCTAGTGCTATTTGGGAAGAAGTGTCTAGAAAATGCACTCTGGCAAAGGTTACCAAGAGTCTATTAATTTGTTGTTGTTACTCTGTACATTATAAATCATAAACAATCACTTAGAAAACTGTCTGAGAAAAATGTACAGAGTTTTAAATGACATAGATTCCTCTTCTCCCATTCCTGTATAGTGATGAAATAGTATTTCAGTTCAGTTAGGTTTTTAATCTCAGTATTGGTCAGTTGTTTATCATCATGAAACATGTAAATAATTGAAGAGTTTTTTGAGGGGAAAAAAACCTAGTTGTTGGTGCCTCCTTCACTGGACTGGTTTTTAGAATTTTTGAACAGAGCTGGATTCAGGTTTGCTGCTGATGAATTTGAGGACTTAGTCAGATTTATTGATTTATATTGGTACTTAGTTTGTATTATTTATTTGGTATTTAAACCATGGATCTTCAACTCCTGTGTTGTCTTTGTCTCATTATGTTTTCAAAATATGTGTTTTCAGTTGGAAGCACCCCCATTCATGTTTTTACATACTGTACCTTTTACGTTTGTAGGTGTATTTGCCAAGGCTTGCATGAGAAGATCACAATCTTAGTGACTCATCAGTGGCAGTACCTAAAAGATGCAAGTCAGATTCTGTTATTGGAAAAGGTAAGTAATTTTTAGAAGTCTGTGGAACTTGCTGACGCTCAGGTGTGTTGAAGGCCAGGCCTCCCAACAGGTCACTCTCCTTGGATTAATGGTACACTCCTTCTTAGAGCTGGTGGTATTTGAGGATGAATCCAAAGGCCTGTAGAAGTGTCACTATTACACTCTAAGCCACATGAAGCTTAAAGTGTATAGAAGTACAACCGCAAGGCTACTGAATCATCACTGTTCTAGTGAAATTGTTAAGGATAATGATGCAATGTTATTTAGAACTTTTTGTTTTCCTTTTCCAGGATTTAAGTCAAATTGTATTATTTGGAAATTAGAGATACTAAGACCTGTTTGTATCCACATGATTGTCATGCAGTTTGCCTGGAGAGCATCTTCCATTAGTACAGGAAGTAAGGTTGGGTAGCCAAGCACCTGGGTCAGAAACACCACTCTGCTGGTATTGCCAGTCGCTGGTCTCCCTGCCCAGGTCTCTATGTGCCCAATACTTGTGGGAGCCTGTGCAGCAGGAGGACAAGGCCCTGCCCTCACGGGGCTCCTGTTCTTATGGGGACAGATATGACAAAGAAGGTGACATCCTGGCTGCCTCCCTGAGGAGCTGGCGCCTCACGAGGTCTGAGTGACATGAATGTGGGGACCGTGCTGTCACCTGGGAGAGGGAATCTGAGGCAGGGGGTCTTAAGGAAGGAGCTGACCTGGCAGGTTGGAGGAACAGCAGGAAGACCAGCATGTCTGAGGACAGTGAGCAGGGGGATGTGGAGGGAACGGGTCTCTGAGCAGTGGGCAGTGAGCCCATGAGTGAGATGGAAGCCTTGGATGGTCCAGAGCAGAGGAGGATGTTGTCTGATGTGGGAATTAAGAGATTCCTCTGATGGTCACTGGAGGGGCGGCAGAAGAAGCAGTTAGGAGTCTTAGTAAAGCTGAGAAGACAGAAGTGTGGGCTCAGGCTAGAGTATCAGTTTCTAGAGCTGCTGTAACAAAGTACTGAAAACTGGGTGACTTCAAACAACAGAAATATATTTTATTTTCTTGAAATATAGTTGATTTATAATATTGTATTAATTTATGCTGTACAATGAAGTGATTCAGTTATACATATACATATATTTATTTTAAAATATTCTTTTCCATTATGGTTTATTATAGGATACTGAACATAATTCTTTGTGTGCTACACAGTAGGACCTTGTTGTTTATCCATTCCATATATAATGCTTACATCTGCTAATCCGAAACCTCGCACTTGAAGTCTCCCCAGCTCCCTCCCTGTTGGGAACTACAGGTCTGTCCTCTCTGTCCTCAAAACAACAGAGATTTATTGTCTCCCTGGTCTGGGGGCTACAAGTCCCCAGTCCAGGTGCTGGCAGGGCTGTGTTCTCCCTGAAGGCTGCCGGGGAGAATCCTTCCTTCCTGCCACTGGTGTGCGCCGGCCTTCCTTGTGTTCTTTGGCTTCCAGCTGCAGTATTGTGGTCTCTGCTTCTAATACCACGTGGCCATTATCCCTTGTTTGTCTGAATCTCTTCTGTTCTCATAAGGACATCAGTCATATTGGATTTAGGCTCACCGTGCTCCAATGTGACCTCATCTTAGCTTGATTGCATCTGCAAAGACCCTGCTTCCAAATAAGGTCAGTTCACAGGTGTCATGTTTAGGGCTTGAACACACCTTTTTAAGGGGCCACCATTCAGTGTACAGTATCTCACATGATTGGGAGTGGGTTGGAGATTAGTGAGAATTTTTCAGACTTGGTAATTATTTGATGTTTCACCCCTTAGTTTGTCTGTGTCTGTGCCTCAGCACCTCTGTTGTTAACCCTTGTCTGTTTCAATAGACCCATGGTCAAATCTCTCACTTATCAAATGAATTTCTGCTCTAAGAAATATTATTAAAATATAGCATCTCTACCTCTCAAAGCAATTCCATGTGTAGACTGTTCTCCACTCCTCCAGGAATGTGGAGCTCAGATTTCTTAAGCTTGAGACCAGTTAACTTCGTGTGCAGAGCAGATGATGTGCTGTGCTTAGTCACTCAGTCATGTCCAACTCTTTGTGACCCCAGACTCCTCTGTCCATGGGGATTCTCCAGGCAAGAATACTGGAGTGTGTTGCCATTACCTCCTCCAGGGGATCTTCTCATCCCAGGAATCAAACCCAGGTCTTTTGCATTGCAGGCAGATTCTTTACCATCTATGCCACCAGAGAAGTCCAAGAATACTGGAGTTGGTAGCCTATCCCTTCTCCAGGGGATACTCCTAACCCAGGGATTGAACCAGGGTCTCCTGCATTGCAGGCGGATTCTTTACCTGCTGAGCTACCAGGGAAGCCCACAGAGCAGGTGATACTAGTATGTAAAACCCTGCATTGGCAGTATTGAGTACAGAATGGTGAGAGGCACAGTAACATATTTAGCCAGTCCGTAGATGTTTTGGGGCCCCCTTATTGCTTCTTTTGAGAATACCATCCTCAATTTTAGAACAACAATTTGCCCACTAGAGAGCACCCCTGGATGACTTGGGGTCCATCCTTTCTATTTGTCTGATCCCTCTCTCACATCAGAGGGAGGATGGCATGCTCCCTTGTCCCCTTGGAATTGTCAGGGCTTGGCTGCTGAGTGAAATTATTGTCTTTGTACCACTAGTAATTTCCTTGTGCAGCTTACAGATACTAAGTAGAAAGTGGTAATTTCATTAAATAAGGTGTATGCATTTTGTCTCTCAAGTGGCACAAGACACAATATATCTTGAATAAAATTCTAATTCTTCAGTATCAGATAGTTCCCAAAGGCTTCATAGGGTTTCTTCCAGGGGACCACCTCAGGGGATAGGATAAGAGGGGTCAAAGGTAGGGCCATGGAGCACTTTCTTCTACTTGATCTGCCTTAACCAGATGTCCTCCTTTGATTGGTTTTGCATCCTGAAATTTTGGCCTCATATTTTGTTTGCTACTGAGTGAATTAGCTGTGTCTTGTTTCATGGGGTTAGAAAATAGCAAAAGCATCTGTATATGAGAGTTCCAAAGAACAGCAAGGAGAGATAAGAAAGCCTTCCTCAGTGATAAGTGCAAAGAAACAGAGGAAAACAATAGAATGGGGAAGACTAGGGATCTCTTGAAGAAAATTAGAGACACCAAGGGAACATTTCATGCCAAGATGGGCACAATAAACGACAGAAATGGTATGGACCTAATGGAAGCAGAAGATATTAAGAAGGGGTGGCAAGAGTACATAGAAGAACTGTAGAAAAAAGATCTTAATGACTCAGATAACCATGATGGTGTGATCGCTCACCTAGAGCCAGACAGCCTGGAGTGTGAAGTCAAGTGGGCCTTAGAAAGCCTCACTATGAACAAAGCTAGTGGTGGTGATGGAATTCCAGGTGAGCTGTTTTAAAAGATGATGCTGTGAAAGTGCTGCACTCAATATGCCAGCAAATTTGTAAAATTCAGCAGTGGCCACAGAACTGGAAAGGGTCTGTTATCATTCCAATCCAATGAAAGGCAATGCAAAGAATATTCAAACTACCACACAATTGCACTTATCTCACACTCTAGCAAAGTAATGCTCAAAATTCTTCCAGCTAGGTTTCAACAGTACGTGAACTGAGAACAGAACTTTCAGATGTTCATGCTGTATTTAGAAAAGGCAGAGGAACCAGAGATAAAATTGCCAACATATTTTATCATAAAAATCAAGAGAGCTCCAGAAAAACATTTACTTCTACTTTATTGACTACGCTAAAGCCTTTGTCTGTGTAGATCACAACAAACTGGAAAATTCTGAAAGAGATGGAAATACCAGACCACCTGACCTGCCTCCTGAGAAATCTGTTTGTAGGTCAAGAAGAAACTGTTAAAACTGGACACGGAAAAGCAAACTGGTTCCGAACGAGGAATGGAGTACGTCAAGACTTTATATTGTCACCTTATATATTTAACTTCTATGCAGAGTACATCATGTGAAATACTGGGCTGAATGAACCACAAGCTGGAATCAAGATTGCCAGGAGATTTATCAATAACTTCAGATATGCAGATAACACCACCCATATGGCAGAAAGCAAAGAAGAACTAGAGTCAGTCTCTTGATGAAAGTGAAAAAGGAGACTGAAAAAGCTGGCTTAAAACTCAACATTCAAAAAGCAAAGATCATGATATCCAGTCCCATCACTTTATGGCAAATAGACGGGGAAACAAAGGAAACAGTGACAGACTTTATTTATTTATTTTTTGACTCAAAAATCACTGCAGATGGTGATTGCAGCCATGATATTAAAAGATGCTTGCTCTTTGGAAGAAAAGCTATGACCAACCTAGATAGCATTTTAAAAAGCAGAGACAAGAGGCGGTCCTAAGATGGCAGGGTAATAGGATGGGGAGACCACTTTCTCCCCCACAGATTCATCAAAAGAACATTTGAACGCTGAGTAAATTCCACAAAACAACTTCTGAATGCTGGCAGAGGACATCAGGCACTCAGAAAAGCAGCCCATTGTCTTCAAAAGGAGGTAGGAAAAAATATAAAAGAAAAAAGAGAGACAAAAGAGGTAGGGATGGAGCTCCGTCCCAGGAAGGGAGTCGTAAAAAAGAGAGAAGTTTCCAAACACCAGGAAACACTCTCACTGCCGAGTCTGTGGTGAGCCTAGGAACCACAGAGGGCAACATAACTGGGAGGAAAAATAAATAAATAATTAAAACCCACAGATTATGTGCCCAATGCTAACTCCCCCAGTGGAGAAGCAGTGCAGATGCCTGCATCCGCCACTAGCAAGCGGGGGCTGGGCAGGGAGGCATGGGCTGCATTGCTTAGAGTAAGACCAGGCCTGAATGCCCCGAGGGCAATCCGAGGGAACTAACTTGGGCTAGCAAACCAGACTGTGGGATAGCTACCACGCAAAAAGCCCTAACCTAAGACACCTTCAGGCCTGCTCACAGAACAAAGGACTGACTAGAGCTACATGAAAAGCCCTAACCTAAGATACTGTCAGGCCCCCTCACAGAACAAAGGACTGAGCAGAGCTGGCTGGCTGCAGGCCATCCCCCTCCGGTGACAGGCAGGCGAGGGCAGCCAGAGCCTGAAGGGGGCAATCGCGGCCCCAGAGAGGCATTATCTACCAAACTGCAAGCGGGCTTAATTGCTATCTAAGACTTCTTGGGATTCTGGATGGTCAACATCCGCCTGAGAAGGTGGGCCAGTTGTACACCCAGAAAGCCGAGAGGTAGGGACGGGTGAGGTGATAAGTTGCAGCGACCATGCTTGCCAAACACCTGGTCACCTGAGCTGCTTGGACCTGGGAAAGGCACAAAACGCAGGCCCAACAGAGTCTGCGCCTCTACTCGAGTACCTGAACCTGAGCAGCTTAGACCTGGGAAGTGCACACAACCCAGGGCCAGCCTCAGACAGTTCCCGGCAGAGCAACCTAGAGCCTAAGCAGTGTAGACAGGGAAAGCACACACACCGTGAGCGGGGGCAAACCCAGTGTGGCCGAGACACTGCAAACACATGCCAGTATTATTTGTTTGCAGCGTCCCTCCCTCCCCAGAGCAAGACTGAACAAGTGAGCCTAAAAAACTGTCCACCACCGCCCCCTGTGTCAGGGCGGAAATTAGACACTGAAGAGACCAGCAAACAGAAGAAGCTAAAACAGAGGAAACCTCCTTGGAAGTGACAGGTGCAATATGTTAAAACCCTGTAGTTAGTACCGACAACATAGGAAGGGGCCCATAGATCTTGAGAAATATAAGCCGGATCAAGGAACTATCCAAAAAAGAAGTGACCCCACACTGCCCACAACAACACCAGAGAAAGTCCTAGATATATTTTTACTATCGTTGTTTACTTTTTTTTTAATTAAAAAAAAATTTAAGTCCTCTATTACTCCTTTAATTTTCATTTTTATAACCTACTATTTCTTTTGAAAAAAAAAAAAAAAGGAGAGCCTATTTCTTAAAGCAAACTTCATATATATATACATATTATAATTTTTGTGACTTTTTTTTTCTTTAATATTGTATTTTTGAAAATCCAACCTCTACTCTAGATTTTTAATCTTTGCTTTTTGGTTTTTGTTATCAATTTTGTACCTTTAAGAACCCAATATTCAGTACCCATTTTTACTTGGGAGCAAGATTACTGGCTGGACTGCTCTCTCCCCCTTTGGACTCTCCTTTTTCTCCACCAGGTTGTCTCTATCTCCTCCCTCCCCCTTCTCTTCTCTACCCAACTCTGTGGATCTCTTTGTGTGCTCTGGACTGTGGAGAACACTTAGGGAACTGATTACTGGCTGGATCTGTCTCTCTCCTTTTGATTAATCCCTTTATCCTCCTGGTCACCTCTGTCTCCTTCCTCCCTCTTCTCTTCTCTGTGTAACTCCATGAACATCTCTGAGTGGTCCAGACTGTGGAGCACACATAAGGAAGTGATTACTAAATAGCTTGCTCTCGCCTCTTTTGATTCCACCTCATCTCATTCAGGTCACCTCTATCTCCCTCCTCCCCCTTCTCTTCTCCATGTAACTTTGTGAACCTCTCTGGGTGTCCCTTACTGTGGAGAAACTTTTCATCTTTAATCTAAATGTTTTATCAATGGTGCTGTATAGATGGAGAAGTCTTGAGGCTACTGTAAAAATAAGACTGAAAACCAGAAGCAGGAGGCTTAAGTCCAAATCCTGAGAACACCAGAGGACTCCTGACTCCAGGGAACATTAATCGACAGGAGCTCATCAAACACCTCCATACCTACACTGAAACCAAGCACCACCCAAGGGCCAACAAGTTCCAGAGCAAGACATACCATGCAAATGCTTCAGCAACACAGCCCTGAGCTTCAATATACAGGCTGTCCAAAGTCACTCCAAACCCATTGACATCTCATAACTCATTACTGGACACTTCATTGCACTCCAGAGAGAAGAAATCCAGCTCCACCCACCAGAACACCAACACAAGCTTCCCTAACCAGGAAACCTTGACAAGCCACCAGTACAGCCCCACCCACAGTGAGGAAACTCCACAATAAAGAGAACTCCACAAACTGCCAGAATACAGAAAGGCCACCCCAAACACAGCAATATAAACAAGATGAAGAGGCAGAGGAATACCCAGCAGGTAAAGGAACAGGATAAATGCCCACCAAACCAAGCAAAAGAGGAAGAGATAGGGAATCTACCTGATAAAGAATTCCGAATAGTGATAGTGAAAATGATCCAAAATCTTGAAAACAAAATGGAATCACAGCTAAATAGCCTGGAGACAAGGATTGAGAATATGCAAGAAAGGTTTAACAAGGACCTAGAAGAAATAAAGGAGTCCATATACAATGAATAATGCAATAAATGAGATAAAAAACACTCTGGAGGGAACACATAGGAGAATAACAGAGGCAGAAGATAGGATTAGTGAGGTAGAAGATAGAATGGTAGAAACAAATGAATCAGAGGAAAAAAAAAAAGAATTAAAAGAAATGAGGACAATCTCAGAGACCTCTGGGACAATGTTAAATGCCCCAACATTTGAATCGTAGGAGTCCCAGAAGAAGAGGACAAAAAGAAAGACCATGAGAAAATACTTGAGGAGATAATAGTTGAAAACTTCCCTAAAATGGGGAAGGAAATAATCACCCAAGTCCAAGAAACCCAGAGAGTCCCAAACAGGATAAACCCAAGGTGAAACACCTCAAGACGCATATTAATCAAATTAACAAAGATCAAACCCAAAGAACAAATATTAAAAGCTGCAAGGGAAAAACAACAAATAAATAACACACAAGGGGATTCCCATAAGGATAACAGCTGATCTTTCAATAGAAACTCTTCAGCCAGGAAGGAATGGCAGGACATACTTAAAGTAATGAAAGAAAATAACCTGCAGCCCAGATTACTGTACCCAGTAAGGATCTCATTCAAATATGAAGGAGAAATCAAAAGCTTTACAGACAAGCAAAAGCTGAGAGAATTCAGCACCACCAAACCAGCTCTCCAACAAATCTAAAGGATGTTCTCTAGACAGGAAACACAAAAGGGTGTATAAACTTGAACCCAAAACAATAAAGTAAATGGCAACGGTATCATACTTATCAATAATTACCTTAAATGTAAATGGGTTGAATGCCCCCAACCAAAAGACAAAGACTGGCTGAATGGGTAGAAAAACAAGACCCCTGTATATGTTGTCTACAAGAGACCCACCTCAAAACAAGGGACACATACAGACTGAAAGTGAAGGGCTGGAAAAAGATATTCCATGCAAATAGAGACCTAAAGAAAGCAGGAGTAGCAATATTTATACCAGATAAAATGGACTTTATAACAAAGGCTGTGAAAAGAGACAAAGAAGGACACTACATAATGATCAAAGAATCAATCCAAGAAGAAGATATAGCAATTATAAATATATATGCACCCAACATAGGAGCACTGCAATATGTAAGACAAATGCTAACAAGTATGAAAGGGGAAATTAACAATAATGCAATAATAGTGGGAGACTTTAATACCCCACTCACACCTAAGGATAGATCAACTAAACAGAAAATAAACAAGGAAACACAAACTTTATATGATACAATAAACCAGTTAGACCTAATTGATATCTATAGGACATTTCACCCCAATACAATGAATTTCACCTTTTTCTCAAGTGTACATGGAACCTTCTCCAAGATAGATCACATCCTGGGCCATAAATCTAGCCTTGGTAAATTCAAAAAAAATTGAAATCATTCCGAGCATCTTTTCTGACCACAATGCAGTAAGATTAGATCTCAATTACAGGAGAAAAAAATTAAAAATTCCAACATAAGGAGGCTGAACAACACGCTGCTGAATAACCAACAAATCACAGAAGAAATAAAAAAAAAAAAATCAAAATATGCATAGAAACGAATGAATGAAAACACAACAACCCAAAACCTGTGGGGCACTCTAGAAGCAGTGCTAAGGGGAAGGTTCATAGCAATACAGGCATACCTCAAGAAACAAGAAAAAAGTCAAATAAATAACCTAACTCTACACCTAAAGCAACTAGAAAAGGAAGAAATGAAGAACCCCAAGGTTAGTAGAAGGAAAGAAATCTTAAAAATTAGGGCAGAAATAAATGCAAAAGAAACAAAGAGACCATAGCAAAAATCAACAAAGCCAAAAGCTGGTTCTTTGAGAGGATAAATAAAATTGACAGACCTTAGTCAGACTAATCAAGAAACAAAGGGAGAAAAACCAAATCAATAAAATTAGAAATGAAAATGGAGAGATCACAACAGACAACACAGAAATACAAAGGATCATAAGAGACTACTATCAACAATTATATGCCAATAAAATGGACAACATGGAAGAAATTGAAAAATTCTTAGAAAAGTACAACTTTCCAAAACTGGACCAGGAAGAAATAGAAAATCTTAACAGACACATCACAAGCATGGAAATTGAAACTGTAATCAGAAATCTTCCAGCAAACAAAAGCCCAGGTCCAGACGGCTTTACAGCTGAATTTTACCAAAAATTTAGAGAAGAGCTAACACCTATCCTACTCAAACTCTTCCAGAAAATTGCAGAGGAAGGTGAACTTCCAAACTCATTCTATGAGGCCACCATCACCCTAATACCAAAACCTGACAAAGATGACACAAAAAAAGAAAACTATAGGCCAATATCACTGATGAACATAGATGCAAAAATCCTTAACAAAATTCTAGCAATCAGAATCCAACAACACATTAAAAAGATCATACATCATGACCAAGTGGGCTTTATCCCAGGGATGCAAGGATTCTTCAATATCCACTAATCAATCAATGTAATACACCATATTAACAATTAAAAAACAAAAGCCATGTGAGTATCTCAATAGATGCAGAGAAAGTTTTGACAAAATTCAACATCCATATATGTTAAAAACTCTCCAGAAAGCAGGAATAGAAGGAACATACCTCAACGTAAATAAAGCTGTATATGACAAACCCTCAGCAAACATTATCCTCAATGGTGAAAAATGGAAAGCATTTCCCCTAAAGTCAGGAATAAGACAAGGGTGCCCACTCTCACCACTACTATTCAACATAGTTTTGGAGGTTTGGGCCATAGCAATCAGAGCAGAAAAAGAAATAAAAGGAATCCAAATTGGAAAAGAAGTCAAACTCTCACTGTTTGCAGATGACATGATCCTCTACATAGAAAACCCTAAAGACTCTACCAGAAAATTACTAGAGCTAATCAATGAATACAGTAAAGTGTCAGGATATAAAATCAACACACAGAAATCCCCTGCATTCCTATACACTGATGAGAAAATAGAAAGAGAAATTAAGGAAACAATTCCATTCACCATTGCAATGGAAAGAATAAAATACTTAGGAATATATCTACCTAAAGAAACTAAAGACCAATATATAGAAAACTATAAAACACTGGTGAAAGAAATCAAAGAGGACACTAATAGATGGAGAAATATACCATGTTCATGGATCAGAAGAATCAATATAGTGAAAATGAGTATACTACCCAAAGCAATCTATAGATTCACTGCAATCCCTATCAAGCTACCAACGGTATTTTTCACAGAGCTAGAACAAATAATTTCACAATTTGTATGGAAATACAAAAAACCTCGAATAGCCAAAGCTATCTTGAGAAAGAAGAATGGAACTGGAGGAATCAACCTGCCTGACTTCAGGCTCTACTACAAGGCCACAGCCATCAAGACAGTATGGTACTGGCACAAAGACAGAAATATAGATCAATGGAACAAAATAGAAAGCCCAGAGATAAATCCACGCACCTATGGACACCTTATCTTTGACAAAGGAGGCAAGAATATACAATGGAGAAAAGATGATCTCTTTAACAAGTGGTGCTGGGAAAACTTATCAACCACTTGTAAAAGAATGAAAGTGTTAGAACACTTTCTAACACCATACACAAAAACAAACTCAAAATGGATTAAAGATCTAAATGTAATACCAGAAATTATAAAACTCCTAGAGGAGAACATAGGCAAAACACTCTCCGACATACATCAGAGCAGGATCCTCTATGACCCACCTCCCAGAATATTGGAAATAAAAGCAAAAATAAACAAATGGGGCCTAATTAAAACTAAAAGTTTCTGCACAACAAAGGAAACTATAAGCAAGGTGAAAAGACAGCCTTCAGAATGGGAGAAAATAATAGCAAATGAAGCCACTAACAAACAACTAATCTCAAAAATATACAAGCAACTCCTACAGCTCAACTCCAGAAAAATAAATGACCCAATCAAAAAATGTGCCAAAGAACTAAATAGACATTTCTCCAAAGAAGACATAGAGATGGCCAACAAACACATGAAAAGATGCTCAATATCACTAATTATCAGAGAAATGCAAATCAAAACCACAATGAGGTACCATTTCATGCCAGTCAGAATGGCTGCAATCCAAAAGTCTACAAGCAATAAATGCTGGAGAGGGTGTGGAGAAAAGGGAACCCTCTCACACTGTTGGTGGGAATGCAAACTAGTACAGCCACTATGGAGAACAGTGTGGAGATTCCTTAAAAAACTGGAAATAGAACTGCCTTATGACCCAGCAATCCCACTTCTGGGCATACACACCAAGGAAACCAGGATTGAAAGAGACATGTGTACCCCAATGTTCATCGCAGCACTGTTTATAATAGCCAGGACATGGAAGCAACCTAGATGTCCATCAGCAGATGAATGGATAAGAAAGCTGTGGTACATATACACAATGGAGTATTACTCAGCCATTAAAAAGAATACATTTGAATCAGTTCTAATGAGGTGGATGAAACTGGAGCCTGTTATACAGAGTGAAGTAAGCCAGAAAGAAAAACACCAATACAGTATACTAACGCATATATATGGAATTTAGAAAGATGGTAATGATAACCCTGTATGCGAGACTGCAAAAGAGACACAGATGTCTAGAACAGTCTTTTGGACTCCGTGGGAGATGTCGAGGGTGGGATGATTTGGGAGAATGGCATTGAAACATGTGTAATAACATATGTGAAATGAATCAGCAGTCCAGGTTCGATGCATGGTTCAGCATGTTTGGGGCTGGTGCACTGGGACCACCCAGAGGGAGGGAGGTGGGAGGGGGATTCAGGATGGGGAATACGTGTGCACCCGTGGCAGATTCATGTTGATGTATGGCAAGAGTAATGCAATATTGTAAAGTCATTAGCCTCCAATTAAAATATTAAATTAAAAAAAAAAAAAAAAAAAGCAGAGACATTACTTTGCCAACAAACGTCCATCTAGTCAAAGCTACAGTTTTTCCAGTAGTCATGTATGGATCTTGGACCATAAAGAAAGACAAGCACCGAAGAATTGATGCTTTTGAACTATGTGTTAGAGAAGACTCTTGAGAGTCCCTTGAACTACAAAGAGATTCAACCAGTCAGTCTTCAAGGAAATCAGTCCTGAATGTTCATTGGAAGGAATGATGCTGTAGCTAAAGCTCTGATACTTTGGCCTCCTGATATGAAGAACTGACTCATTGGAAAAGGCCCTGATTCTGATAAAGATTGAATGCAGGAAGAGAAGGTGACGACAGAGGATGTGATGGTTGGATGGCATCACTGACTCAATGGACGTGAGTTTGGGCAAACTCTGGGAGTTGGTGATGGACAGGGAGGCCTGGCGTGCTGCAGTCCATGGGATTGCAAAGAGTCAGACACGAGTGAGCGACTGAACAGAATTGAACTGGAGGGAGGGAAACTGAAGTAAAATGTCATGTATTTTCAAAGAACTTGATTAGATTGGCGGTAGTTTAAGCAGTTGCCTGATCTGAGGAGGCCTGGTTATCTGCTTGTGATTGGTTGTTTTTAAGTTCTCCTCTCAAATTTGAGCTCACTGATTCTGGGTTAGGTTTTGGTTTGCTGCCAAGGCTTTAGAACCACTCCAGTGTCATGGCCTTCTTGTTTAATGACTTGAACAGAAAGAATATTGAATTTGCAGTTGGGAACTTTCTGAGTTTGTGGGGAAGTTATAAAGACAATGAAGACACAGCTCATGGATTCTCTGTCCAGAGCTACTTTTTACCGGTCTTGTCCCAGCTGAACACATGCTACTGTGACAGTGACATGGTCAGCAAAGATTTGATGAGTGACTCTTACCTATGCAGATGTGCTTGTGCCCATCTCTGTGTCAGTCTTAAGTTTGTTTCTTGGAATATCTTCTCCAATTGACTGTTTTTAAAAATTCTGCTTATCATATGAAGTTTATCTGAATTGTCTAAAAATACTCTACTGATACTTCCACTGACATATATAGTTTATGCTTCCCTAAGTGTCCACAGTAGTTATATCAATGGCCTCCATTTTTAACACATGAGCACACATTTCTTTCATATCTGCCAGCACCTTACACAATATTTGGTTTGGCAGAGAACAGAAGGCTTGTACTGTGTCTAGCTGAACTAGATTCGTGAACCATAATTCCAGACCTAAGAAATATTTTCTTACAAAAGTTATAGTTTAATACCAGTTAACTTTTCTTGATTAGTATTTAAATTAGATTAGTATTATCTAATGCAAGTGCATTCCTCTCAAGTTTAAAATTTTATTTTAGGGTGAAATGGTGCAAAAAGGGACTTATGCTGAATTACTGAAATCCGGGGTAGATTTTGCTTCCCTTTTAAAAAAGGAGAATGAGGAGGCCGAACCATCTCCAGTTCCTGAATCTCCTACTATGAGAACTCAGACCTCCTCCGAGTCTTCAGTTCAGTCTCAACAGTCTTCCGCACCCTTGTTGAAAGATGCAGCTGCAGAAGACCAAGATGTGAGTTTCTCATTCTGCAACCTCCTGGTCTGTCTGCTTTTGATGGCCGTTCAGTCTCCTCCTCTCATGACATCTTTGTCTCAAAGTAAATCAGTTTCCAGGGCTTTATTCCATGGAACTGGTAGAATTAAATTGCTCTCTGATCAGGGTTCTCCTTTGGGTATAGGATGATGAATCTTATCAAGATCAGTAGTGGGTACACTGCTATGAATTCCTGGGTGTATGTTTATAATGGCTCCCAGCTTCTCTTTTACATCCAGAGGCTTGCTATGAAGACCTTCTCCTATCAAATCCTCCTGTGACCACATTAAATCAGCTATTTTTCCTACATATTGGAATGTTCTGGCACTGCAGATGACTGATTGTCGTATTTTGCCTTGGTGTCAGAAGGTTTGTGATAGACCAGAGATAACGTGTGCTAAGGACCTGACACACAGCAGACACTGATTAGTCCCTCACATTCCACACTCAGGAATCACTGAAATTCAGGAACCACATAGATTCAGATCATATGCTGTCCTCCTGCTATCCAAACTCACCTTATTCCAAGTCGTTGCATGAACTCAGCTTACTGTATTTGACTAGTATTTTGAGGACCAGCTATGTTTTATGTTTTCATCATTGAGTGACACAAGTCATCTAGAGGGATACATTAACTACATTATCATTTTATGTGTTATTTTGGAACAAACTTCTGCATTCATATTTGAATTGGATATGTTTTGCATGTGCCGAAAGTCATGATATCCAATTTTTATTCTTTAGTCATATAATTTATTTTTTAATTGGAGTATAACTGCTTTACAATGTTGTGTTGTTTTCCACTGTGCAATGAAGTGAATCTGCTATATGTATACATATATCCCCTCCCTCTTGGACTCCCTTTCCCCCCTACACCCCTGTCCCAAACATCTAGATCATCAGAGGGCACTGCTACTTTAAGCAAAGCCATGCAACAATGAATAACTGTGTGCAAAGGATATTTCCTTATTTCTAATAGATTACTAGAAGTAGTATGGCTGGGTCCAAGAGTCAATGCATATATGGTTTGGTTAGATATTTCCATACCCTGTCCATAGGAGATGGACCATCTTGCACTCCTGCCAGAATGTGAGGCATGTCTGTTTTTGCCACAGAATTGCAATTTAGGGCATTGTTGAACTTTTGTAGTTTTGTAGTTCATTGTTTAAAATTTTGTCTTTCACTTCCATTTTCCCCTTCAAGACTGAGAATATACAGGATACACTATCTGAGGAGAGACGTTTAGAAGGAAAAGTTGGTTTTAAGACCTACAAGAATTACTTCAGAGCTGGTGCTCACTGGTCTGTCATCATTTTCCTTATTCTAGTAAACATAGCAGCTCAGGTATGTAAGGAAATTTGTTTTGGTGTGTGCCCTTAGCTTGATATTCACATACTACTTATACTGTGTCTATTTATTTAATTATTATTATGTTTATGAAGAGATTTATTTTAAAAAACTGGCTCATGAAGCTGTGGGATCTGTCTGGGTGAATCTGAAAGCAGAAGAGCAGGCCTGTAGGCTGGAACCTCAGGCAGGACCTGAAGTCTTAAGGCAGAATTTCTTCCTCATCCAGGAAGCTTCAGGTTGTGCTCTTACAGCCTTCGACTGACTGGATGGGGCCCACCACATTGTTGATGGTTATTTTTACTTAAGTTGACTAATTATAGATATGAACCACAATCCACAAAAAATACCTTCACATTACTATCTAGAGGAGTATTTGATTAAATGACGAGAGACTGGAATGGCCAAGATGACACAGAAAACTGACCATCACAGTACCTGTCAAGAGTCTTCCTTCAAAACCTCGAACATTTACACTACTACTTATTTTTTTGCATGTACTTGGATTTGCATTCAAATATGCTATCTTTGGGTAGCAAAATAAGTGAGGCTTATTGGTGTTGTGTGTTTGTGACAAATTCTAGAAAAAAAAAAGAAAGCCTTTTAGAGATATTAAATTATAACATGCCCTCCCCTGACCTCTCATCATCTGGGATGTGGGGCTTGGCACAGACCTGAGTTGGAAGGACCATCTCTGTTTTCTGGAGCCTTTCCATCCCCCATCCTAGTGAGTGAGGTGTGAGGCTCAGTAACGTCAGTGTGTGAGTGACTGTTGTTTCCTGCTCCAGGCTGCCTACATCCTGCAGGATTGGTGGATTTTAAACTGGTGAGTGATTCCTGCTCTGACCCAAAGTGCTGTAAAGTCTACACGAAGCCTCACTTACCCACAGAGTCAGGGGGAGGGGTGGGGTTTGTTCAGCCTCCCCTTCTGACCCTCATGTAGTTTCCCTGAAGAAAAATCACAGTTCCTGCTGGACTGTGACCCTCCCATGGTCTCTCTCCATGTCTCACTCTCAGAAGCTTCCTCACAGACAGTCCTGAGAACTGAAAGTCGTGATTCAAATGGTATCTCTATAAGGTAGAGAGACATAAGGCCCTTAGAGCTGGGAACAGTTTTCTAGCATTAAACTCATCTCCTAAATCAAGGTTAATTTTTTTCTGGTATGTTTGTATATTCTATCTATAACATGATATTTTGTTCTTCCCTGTTCCATAGGACAAATGAGCAGAGTACTCTGAATATCATGGCATATGAAAAAGGAAATATAACAGAGATGATTGATCTGGACTGGTACTTAGGAATTTTTTCAGGTAAAGCCGAATCATCTGGTCTATTATACTAGAGTCTGAGGTGCTTACAAGGAGCCTGTGTGAGCAACAAGGGCTTCCAGGAGAAATTCAGAAATACCTCAAAAAATAAGAGTCTGACTCGCATTTACTCTATTAATTAATTGGAATAATTATTTAAAAAATCTACTAGAAGAAGGTGAATGAAGACTCTTAATTTGCTCTGTACTGGATTTTGGAAGTTAAACTAGAACTGAACATTCAGAAAATCAGCCACTGGAAATGTGCTACTGTCTATTCTGATAGGTTGCTTTATCTAAATCTTATTTTATGGATGGACAAGGGGATTAGAAATGTAACCCCACCCTGTGGTTTGAATTTTTCCAGTTCTGTCTGAATAAACCCTGTCTTTTATTGAACTTAGATGAATTCTTCTGGCAGCAAGGGCCCCCAAGCAAAAGTACTATTTCCTTGCAGGTATGCAAACTCCCCTTTGCCACACTGCTCATCTCTTGGGCTTCACCAATTACTTAAGAGAGAAGCTAAGTAGGGAGAAATCCAGTGTCTGGTAATTAATTAGGATTCCTTCTCTTTCTTACCTTGAGATCACAATGTTATTGCACCTCCACTTGTGTGATTAATTTAACATCTGGCTTGCCAGACTAATATTAATTAACATGGATTTGTTTTCACAAGAGTGCCTAGAATATGTGTAGCATTTCATACTTTCAAAAGGAAATCCTCATCTAAAATTTTAAAATATTTGCACAAGAAACACACATACTAACTTTCTGCAAAGATAGAGTGAATTATAACTTTGTAAGAACCCATTCATTGAAATTTGGTACTTCTTTTGTTGATCACTTGCTAAGAAACCTAAATCCATTAGCTGTTTACCTTCTGAATTGGTGGACTGTGGGGGCTTAAAGGAAGAAGGGAAAGATTCTGTTGTATATTCATTTAGGATAGTGGGCTAAGGCAGATGCCTGTTGATGGAATTCAGGAATTCGAACAGCTTCCAAAGTTGGAATAACAGTGATGTGAAAAGCTGAAGGAGAAAAAATACTTGATGGAATATTTGTAACAGAAGTTATATCCAGTTTCCTTAGTATCATGGGTTCAAGAGATGTTTGGAGGGCTATTTTAATTTTTATATGCATAGTACATACTCATTTATGTTATTAATAGAACAAATTTAAATAATTATGCACATTTACAAGTGCTTTTTGTTTCTATAAAACAGTGAGATTAGATGCTCTTTTAAGTTAATTATCTTGTGTTAAGATATAATTTATATTTTCTTGCAATTCAACTATTTAAGACATTTTCTACTTGTAACTTGGTATGGTATTTTCCTATTTTTTAAAGACACTGGGTATTTTGTACAATGAAATGAAATAATTTCTCCTGTTTCCTGTTAATTCACATGCTGATACCAAAGCATACCACAATTTCACATTATGGAAAATTTTGTAAATAGTGAGATTTGAAACATGGAGAAAGAACGATTAACTACTTTTTATAATTAATTTTTCTTCTGAGTTTTTATTAGAGTTTGCAAATTGAGTTTGGAAAGCCTAGAAGGAAATTGTAGTTTACACCTCATTTTTTCTTCACACATGATTTCTGTTTAGTGAAAGGAAGATACTGATTTTCATATTCTTTTTAATAAATGTATCTTGTGAATGCATTAAACTTATAGAATCCATTCTATAGATGTATCTAAACTTATTTATTTCATATTCTATATATAAAAATTTGTATGTAAATTCTTTTTACAGTGGAAAATACATAATATCTTTATAAACTGCCTGCTGTACTTCAGTATCAATGAAGAAAAGGCAGAGATTTTATGTTATGAGTGACATTTCTTTATTTCAGGTTTAACTGGATCTAGTCTCCTTCTTGGTGTCACAAGATCTCTCTTGGCATTGTACATCCTTGTTAATTCTTCACAAACTTTGCACAACAAAATGTTGAAGTCCATTTTGAGAGCTCTGGTATTGTTCTTTGATAGAAATCCAGTGGGTAAGTCAGACACCAAGTTTCTCAGTAAATATATCTTAACACATTTAGTGCTTTGCCATGTTCTGGTATTTGAAAATGGAAGAGATGCTTGGAAGAAATCACTGTGTGTGTTGATTCATTTTCTACAAAAATCTTCACTGATATTTTTCTCTTACTAGAGAAAATTTGAATATAGGTGCATATAAGCTTTTCATTCAGAGAAGGCAATGGCACCCCACTCCAGTACTCTTGCCTGGAAAATCCCATGGATGGAGGAGCCTGGAAGGCTGTAGTCCATGGGGTCGCTGAGGGTCGGACACGACTGAGCAACTTCACTTTCACTTTTCACTCTCATGCATTGGAGAAGGAAATGGCAACCCACTCCAGTGTTCTTGCCTGGAGAATCCCAGGGATGGGGGAGCCTAGTGGGCTGCTGTCTATGGGGTCGCACAGAGTCAGACACGACTGAAGTGACTTAGCATTTAGCATTCAAGCTTTTCATTTATGTGTGTGGGGGAAGATAAATGAATGTTCACTTAGCAGAATGATTTAGGAATCCATTTGTTGTGTGGCTTAGGAAACACCATATATTTGTTTTAAAAATGTATTTATTTTAATTGGAGGATAATTAATTTATAATATTGTGGTGGTCTTGCCATACATCAACATGAATCAGCCACGGGTGCACAATTGTCCCTTCATCCTGAACCCCCCTCCCACTTCCCTCTCCACCCCATCCCCCAGGATTGTCCCAGAGTACCGGCTTTGAGTGCTGTGCTTCATTCATCAAACTTGCACTGGTCATCATTTTACATATGGTAATATACATGTTTCAGTTCTATTTTCTCAGATCATCCCAACCTTGCCTTCTCCCACATAGTCCAAGAGCCTGTAAAGAACAGGCTCTTTTGCTGCCCTGCATATAGGATTGTCATTACCATCTTTCTAAATTCCATATATATGCGTTAATATTCTGTATTGGTGTTTCTCTTTCTGACTTCACTCTAGACTCCAGTTTCATCCACCTTATTTGAACTGACTAAAATGCATTTTTTTTAGAGCTGAGTAATATTCCATTGTGTATATGTATCATAACTTTCTTATCCATTTCTCTGTCGATGAACATCTAGGTTGCTTTCATGTCCTAGGTATTGTAAACAGTGCTGTAATGAACATTGGGGTGCATGTGTCTCTTTCAGTTCTGGTTTCCTCAGTGTGTATGTCCAGCAGTGGGATTGCTGGGTCATATGGCAATTCTATTTCCAGTTTTTCAAGGAATCTCCACACCATTCTCCATAGTGGCTGTACTAGTTAGAGTTCCCACCAACAGTGTAAGAGGGAAACACCCTATATTTGATGTAAACGTATTTAAATGTTCTAGACTAGTTGCTAAAACATGGACTCTTAAATAGCATTAAGTTAGGTTGTCCCATATGAAGAACCTTCTTACAAGTAATCTCCCTATAAAACACAGGCTGCATGTTTCTTTCATTGCCCTTTCATTCCTGGAATCACACAGCTCTGGCATGTTCTCCAACTATGAGGTTTTCCTAATAAGGTAATGACTTCCAATTACATATAAGAGGCTTTGTGTTACCTAACAGGTGAATCTTCAATAGTAAGTTTCGAATATGAGTGTCCCTAGCAGCAGCAGAGGTTTACCAGTGGTTGATGCCTCCACCTTGAGGCCTTTCACCTGTCTTTGGAAGGTATCCTCCTGACTTGGGTTTCTATGAAGAGTTAGTTCATCAGTTAATTGGACATGCTCACTCTGTCCAGTTAATTAGACTTGTGCTGAGGCCCAGGGAAGCTTTGTTTTTGCAGGTGATGATTGACAGGACCTACTGAGGTAGGGAGGTGGGCTGGAGGGAGGATGGAAGTAGTCTTGGACTGACCATCAACTAGCCTTGTGACCAAGCCCAAAGCAAGTAGATACTACTTGGGCAGTCAAATGTCAAGGCATGATATTGTCATGATATAAGTATGGATTCTGGAGCCACCTTCCTAGGTTCAGTCCCAGTGCTAGTTCCTAATTGTGATAGCTGATTGTAGTTATGTTAATACTAATGTGTTAATTTCTCTGTGTCTTAGTTTTCTTACCTGTAAAATAGAGATGCTGTTCATATCTACCATATCATAATACCATGGAAATTAAACAGGTTAATACATTCAGAGGGCTTAGCACATGGTAAGTGCCTAATGAACCTTAGTGATGAAGACGGCATGGTGTCTGGGAACTTTGTCTTCTGTGAGATGGGAATAATGGCTGCCCTCCTTCTTTCATAAGACTTTTTTGAGAATTAAATAAGACTGTTTAGGGTAGTATCCTGTGCAGATTTATTCAGCAGTTGTTTAGTTCAGGCACTGGGTAAAACACAGGATAATAACCTGCAAAGGCCCATACAGATCTCGTCTTACTATGAAACTGTAGAGAGAAAGTGATTGGAGGAGTCTATGCTATTATGGCTGTGAATTTGTTCCACTTTGTCAGTTAATGTGAAAACTACAGTCATAAAGTTTGGAGCATTAAGTGGGACTGGATTTCTTTCATCACAGCTTCTGAGTGCTCATGACCACAGTTAACCAGGCTCTTCATGTTCAAGATCTGTAGGCTTCTCCACATGCTGATTCATTTATTTTTCAAGGATTTGGGACCAAGTTTAAATCTTTGAGGTTGCTCATCTTAGAGCAGCCGGTACACTAGTGTTTATCTTGCCTCCTTCTCCTTGTGTCTCTTAGCAGGACTTCATTCCTTCAGGAAAATAGAAGCCCAAATAAATACTGCAAAGACAGGCCTAGTTTGCCTAAAAGGTTTAGGGGCCAAAAATTATTCATTTGCTCTTTTAGTGATGGGTTAAATTAAATTCCTTTTTATAGTTTATTTTCAAAAGTAGAATTTGTAATAAATTATTTATAGTGGACTTTCTTTCTTGTATGTGATGGCATGAAGAGCAAACCACATATAGTGGCTCTTTGGAAGTTGCAGTTCATAGATCCAGACTATTCAAGCTTCCAAGTTCTGTTGTCTGTCAATCAAGGAACTGAAACTGTCAAACAACTAATACATTTCCCTGGGGGTTATTTATGCTTTAAAGAAGTTTTGTGGGTTAAATATTTGATTACTTCACAAACTTAGGCCTTTATGAAGTAAAGAGGAGGAATTCATCCATTTTAAAACATCAGTAGACATTTAAAATCTATTATTGGACAGAGAGTTGGGATGTAGGTGAAGATTCTGTGATGTCCCAGTTTACTGAAACATAGCTTTGGAAGAGCTGTGCCAGTCACTTTTCTTCTCTTGGCCTCAGGTTTTAACATGTAAGAAGTGGGGGGGACCTTTTCACTCTATTGGTCATCAACTAGTTGTTATTTGTGGACCCAAGCACTAGAGAAAAAGTCCCTGTCTTCAAGGTATTTGAAAACTTAAATAATTGCAGACAATGGATTGATTATTATTTTTTTAGTGTCGTCAATATTCTATGATTCATTATAGGAAAAATACAGATCCAAAATTTAATACAACTGTAGATTGGAGATCTCAATTCACATGTACACACAACACAGACACTTATAAGCATAGCCCTGTGGTGTATTTCTTTTTCATAGTCAATTACATAAGTTGTTGCCCTTATTTTCAAAAAAAAATTCTAAAATCTGCTCTGGACCTTAAAGATGAAATGTTTTCAAAATGAAATCACACCAGTGGGAATGTGAGAGGAATTTAGGAAATAAAACTGATTAAAAAAAAATTATCTCTAAGCTTAAAGCAAACTCAGCTCAGTATCCAGACTCTTGATGATACTGAAATGCTTTCTTGAGCCGCCAGGGACAGTCTGGGTGCTAAAGCTCATCTCAGAAAGTGTGTTAGGGAAAGAAGAGGGAAGCCAGCACTTTCACTGTTGCCCTTGGTAATCTCTACACACACTTCTCTCTGGGCCTTTTAGAAGCATGTTACAAATGTTTTGACAGTAGGCTGAACATAAGCAATTATGTTTTCTTCATAAGTAATGTTGGTATGAAATTGTGATCTGTTGAATGTTTTTTTTTTCATTCTTGGTAACCAGGATTAATCTTCAGAAATTTCTCCCTCAGGTGAAACTCTAATATATAGGAAAAAAGATGACAAACTTCCAAGTACACTTTGAGTGGAAATTTATTAAGAGGTTGTTGAGTACAAAGCTATTATAAAATCAAGTTCTGTGTTCTGGAAGTATTTTCCTTTCCTTTCTTTTTTTGCAACTGCATTTTAATAGATTGTATCCCATGGGATTAGTTTTCATTCCAATCCCAAAGAAGGGCAATGCTAAAGAATGTTCAAACTATGGTACTATTGCAGTCATTTCATATGCTAGCAGGAGTATGCTCAAATCCTTTGAGCTAGAACAACTGACCAAGAATACATCTCCAAAATATACAAGCAGCTCATGTAGCTCAATACCAAAAAAGCAAATAACCTAATCAAAAAGTGGACTGAAGACCTAAACAGACATTTCTCCAAAGAAGATATATAAATGGCTAATAAGTACATGGAAAGATGCTCATCCTCGGTCATTATTAGAGAAATGCAAATCAAAACCACAATGAGGTGTCATCTCAAGTCAGTCAGAATGTCCATCATCCAAAAGTCCACAAACGATAAATGCTGGAGAGGGTGTGGAGAAAAGAGAACCCTGTTGCATTGTTGGTGCGAATGTAAACAAATACAGCCATTATGTAAGACAGTATTATTGCTGTTCAGTCATTTAGTTGTGCCTGGCTCTTTGTGACCCCATGGCCCACAGCACGCCAGGCTTCCTGTCCATCACCAAGTCCTGGAGCTTACTCAAACTCGTGTCCATTGAGTTGGTGATGCCATCCAACCATCTCATCCTCTGTCATCCCCTTCTCCTCCCTCCTTCAATCTTTCCCAGCATCAGGGTCTTTTCCAATGAGTCAGTTCTTTGCATAAGGTGGCCAAAGTTTTGGAGTTTCAGCTTCAGCATCAGCCCTTCCAATAAATATTCAGGACTGATTTCCTTTAGGATTGACTGGTTTGATCTTGCAGTCCAAGGGACTCTCGAGAGTCTTCTCCAACATCACAGTGGAAAAGCATCAATTCTTCAGCGCTCAGTGACAAAGTTTATGCCCCCAACAGTCACATCCATACATGACTACTGGAAAAATCATAGCTTTGGCTAGGTGGACCTTTGTTGTCAAAGTTAAGTCTCTTCCTTTTAATACACTGTCTAGGTATGTCATAGCTTTTCTTCCAAGCAGCAAGCGTCTTTTAATTTCATGGCTGCAGTCACCGTCCATGGTGATTTTGGAGCCCAAGAAAATAAAGTGTGTCACTGTTTCCATTGTTTCCCTATCTATTTGCTGTAAAGTGATAGGACCAGCTGCCATAATCTTTGTTTTTTGAATGTTGAGTTTTAAGCCTTAAGTTTAAGTGAAAAAGTTTTAATTTTTTTCACTCTCCTCTTTCCCCTTTATCAATAGGCTTTTTAGTTCCTCTTCTTTTTCTGCCATAAGGGTGGTGTTATCTACATATCTGAGGTTGATATTTCTCCCAGCTATCTTGATTCCATCTTGTGCTTCATTTAGCCTGGCATTTCACATGATATACTCTGAATATAGTTAAGCAGGGTAACGATATACAGTCTTGAGGCACTCCTTTCCTAATGTAGAACCAGTCCTTTGTTCTGTGTCCAGTTCTAACTGTTGCTTCTTGACCTCCACAAAGGTTTCTCAGGAGGCAGGTAAGGTGGTCTGGTATTCCTATCTCTTGAAGAATTTTCCACAGTTTGTTGTGATCCTCATAGTCAAAGGCTTTGATGTAGCCAATGAAGCAGAAGTACATGTTTTTCTGGAATTCGCTTGCTTTTTCTATGATCCACTGGATGTTGGCCATTTGATTTCTGGTTCCTCTGCCTTTTCTATATATAGCTTGTACATCTGAAAGTTCCCGGTTCATGTACTATTGAAGTGTAGCTTGAAGGATTTTGAGCATTACTTTGCTAGCATGTGAAATGAATGCAGTTGTGCAGTAATTTGAACATTCTTTGGCATTGCCCTTCTTTGAGACTGGAATGAAATCTGACCTTTTCCAGTCTTGTGGTCGCTGCTGAGTTTTCCAAATTTGCTGACATATTGCATGCAGCACTTTCACAGCATCATCTTTTAGTATTTGAAATAGCTCAGCTGGAATTCCACCACCTCCACCAGTTTTGTTCATAGTAATGCTTCCTAAGGCCTATGTGACTTCACACTCCAGGATATCTGGCTCCAGGTGAGTGATCACACCATCGTGCTTTTCTGGGTCATTAAGACTTTTTCCCCACAGTTCTGTGTATTCTTGCCACCTCTTCATAATATCTTCTGCTTCTGTTAGGTCCCTATTGTTTCTATCATTTATTGTGCCCATCTTTGCATGAAATGTTCCCTTGGTATCTCTAATTTTCTTGAAGTGATCCCTAGTCTTTCCCATCCTATTGTTTTCCTCTGTTTATTTACACTGTTCACTTCATAGGACTTTTTTTTTTTTTTGTCTCTTCTTGCTATTCTTTGGAACTCTGCATTCAGATGCATGTATCTTTTCTTGTCTCCGTTTGCTTTTCGTTTCTCTTCTTTTCCCAGACATTTGTCAGGCCTCTTTAGACAACCATTTTGCCTTGTTGCATTTCTTTTTCTTGGGGATGGGTTTAGTCACCACCTCCTGTACAATGTTATGAACCTCTGTCCATAGTTTTTCATGCACTCTTTCTGTCAGATCTAAGCCCTTGAATCTATTTGTCACTTCCACTGTATAATCATAAAGGATTTCATTCAGGTCATACCTGAATGGTCTAGTGGTTTTCCCTCCTTTTTTCAATTTAAGTCTGAATTTTGCAATAAGGAGCTCATAATATGAGCCACATTCAGTTCCCGGTCTTGCTTTTGCTGACTCTATAGAGCTTCTCCTGCACAAAAGAACTGGCTGCAAAGGATATAATCTATCTGCTTTCAGTATTGACCATCCGGTGATGTCCATGCATAGAGTCACAGTCTATGGGGTCTCAAAGAAATGGGCACAACTTATGGACTAACAGTCCTGTGGGGAAATGTTTCAACTTCTTGAACACCTGGAAAGTCTATTTTAGACTTGTTATGTGTTTTAAAATCTTTATCTATATGTTATTCTAAACATAGTCATGCTCCTTATGATGGGAAAATCCTGCCTCCAAACCTGCCATTGAGAGAAGGCAGTGTTATATAGCAGTGTGTTGTTAACAATTCAGTAGAAAACAGAGCATCTGCCCTGGGTGATTTTCAGTCTAAGTCCCTGATTTGGGGATTTTTAAGTGAACAATTAGTTAATGATTTCTTTCTGAACCTTAAGTGGATGTTTCTGGAAGTGTTCTTTTGATTCAGTGAGTAATCTTATCCTTCATTCTGTTTGATTGAAGCATGTAACCAAAAAGAAGAGAATCCTGAAGGTATCATAAGAAAAATAATGCAATCATTTCTTTCCATCCTACACAAAGATATTTGAACAGGTATTGCAGTGTATGTGGACTAGTACTTAAATATATTTTCTCACATAAATAATTCTATACATCTAAATCAGCAGCAGTGCTTTGAGTTATAGTCAGAATCATGGATTAATTTTTTTATTACCTTTAAATATTTAGAAATAGATTAAGAAGGAAAAAGTGGCTTTCCTTTCCTTTCTTGTACATAGTCATATTTTAGAATTCTTTTTTTTCCTTTTGTTATCAGACCGACTTAGGCTTACAAAATCTATTTCCTTTGGGGGAACCATAAATCTCTCAATCTTGCCTTTTGGAGAATAAAATGGCAATAACCCCTTCAAATTATATCTCTTGCTAATATAGATATTCTCTATTTCTCTTTTATTCTATAGTCTATATTTCATTTAAATCATATTTGACTTAATGAGTTCCACCAATGAGTAGATAGAAGCTATAGATAGAAGCATTTCTTACTGGTGTCAACTTATAAATATTAGTCTTAATATAGTCCTGTAAGTGGAAGAAAAATAAGTACCAATTTCAATATGATGAGTAATCAGTGTTACTAGAAAATTGTTCTTCCTTGACCTCAAGATTAAATAAAAGAAGAACAATTTTCTAGTAACACTGATTACTCATCATATTGAAATTGGTATTTATTTTCCTTCCACTTACTTTGTTCTTCCTTGACTTCAAGATTAAATAAAGTATGCGAGACAGCAAAAGAGACACAGATGTATAGAACAGTCTTTTGGACTCTGTGGGAGACGGAGGTGGGGGATGATTTGGGAGAATGGCATTAAAACATGTATAATATCATATAAGAAATGAATCGCCAGTCCAGGTTCGATGCAGGATACAGGAAGCTTGGGGATGGTGCACTGGGATGACCCAGAGGGATGGTATGGGGAGGGAGGTGGGAGGGGGGTTCAGGATGGAGAACACGTGTACACCCATGGCAGATGCATGTTGATGTATGGCAAAACCAATACAATATTGTAAAGTAAAAAAAAAAAAAAATATAAAGCCTTCAGAATGGGAGAAAATAATAGCAAATGAAGCCACTGACAAACAGCTAATCTCAAAAATATACAAGCAACTCCTACAGCTCAACTCCAGAAAAATAAATGACCCAATCAAAAAATGGGCCAAAGAACTAAATAGACATTTCTCCAAAGAAGACATACAGATGGCTAACAAACACATGAAAAGATGCTCAACATCACTCATTATCAGAGAAATGCAAATCAAAACCACAATGAGGTACCATTTCACACCAGTCAGAATGGCTGTGATCCAAAAGTCTACAAGTAATAAATGCTGGAGAGGGTGTGGAGAAAAGGGAACTCCCCTCACACTGTTGGTGGGAATGCAAACTAGTCCAGCCACTATGGAGAACAGTGTGGAGATTCCTTAAAAAACTGGAAATAGAACTGCCTTATGATCCAGCAATCCCACTGCTGGGCATACACACTGAGGAAACCAGAAGGGAAAGAGACACGTGTACCCCAATGTTCATCGCAGCACTGTTTATAATAGCCAGGACATGGAAGCAACCTAGATGTCCATCAGCAGATGAATGGATAAGAAAGCTGTGGTACATATACACAATGAAGTATTACTCAGCCATTAAAAAGAATACATTTGAATCAGTTCTAATGAGGTGGATGAAACTGGAGCCTATTATACAGAGTGAAGTAAGCCAGAAAGAAAAACACCAATACAGTATACTAACGCATATATATGGAATTTAGAAAGATTGTAACAATAACCCTGTGTACAAGACAGCAAAAGAGACACTGATGTATAGAACAGTCTTGGACTCTGTGGGAGAGGGAGAGGGTGGGAAGATTTGGGAGAATGGCATTGAAACATGTAAAATATCATGTATGAAACGAGTTGCCAGTCCAGGTTCGATGCACGATACTGGATGCTTGGGGCTAGTGCACTGGGACGACCCAGAGGGATGGTATGGGGAGGGAGGAGGGAGGAGGGTTCAGGGTGGGGAACACATGTATACCTGTGGCGGATTCATTTTGATATTTGGCAAAACTAATACAATTATGTAAAGTTTAAAAATAAAATAAAATTAAAAAAAATAATTAAAAAAAAGAATAAATAAATAGTTGTTGACAGAAATAGCCAGAATCATGAAAGACGGCACCTGTGTAATCCAGACAGTACAGTCCATGGGGATGCAGAGTCGGACATGACTGAACGACTAACACTTAACCATCCTGGTGTTTTGACGGTAAAGAATCTTCCTGTAATACAGGAGACCCAAGTTCAATCCCTTGGTCAGGAAGATCCACTGAAGAAGGGAATGCTACCCACTCTGGATTTCTTGCCTGGAGAACTCCATGTACAGAGACTTCTCTGGTGGGCCATAGTCCATAGCATTGCAAAGAGTCAGACACAACTGAGTGACTAACACTTTCACAAGGCAGTTTTAGATGATCAAGCCTTCAAATTTTATTCATGGGATGTTTTTATAAATTTCATGGTTTGTTCACTCTAGTTAATTACATTCTTCTGCATTTCTATCAGATGGACATTCTGATACTTCAAAACTTCCATTTGCACAAAATATGGTTAAAGCAGCCTGGAAAGAAAATCTGAATCCTGGTTTATAACTCTTATAAAACATAAGTTTTATTTTTTAAACCAGTTAAAGGTATAATAAGAGCAACAGAGCAAATACAACTCTCCTCTAAATACTGCCTCATCAGTATTAATAAGCTAACAATTTAAATACCTTGACCTATTGACTGGGCATAATGGTATTGAGGTAGTCGAAGAATTGTATAGCTTTGGGTGGAGAGGTCTTAGTGAAGACAAAGAGCACATACTTGCTTGATAACTGCCTGCCAGGTAGCTGTGTTAGTTAGGCAGGGAGCACCTACCTTGTCCTGAGTCTTGGCATTCAATCTCAGTTATGCCAAATGGCCTTCAACTCTGAAATTCAGTGATCCTGCAGAGCTCTCTTGGAAATAATTTGATGAAAAAGAAGACCAAAAATAGATTGTAAGGACTTCAGAGGATTTTTATGATACACCGTCTAATGTCTCAGAGATCTGCTGCATGACAGATTTCATCTGTTTGTAGTCATAATGTAGTTCCCTATCATATTGAATATTAGCCTAAAGTATGATAAATTTGTTCTGTTGCCCTATGTCTCGTCATTTCAAAGCAATGTTGTATATTTATTTGACAATTTAAATGTATTATAATACCATCACTTCCATTGTCTCATTTCATCTTTAATAGCAACAAAGTAATGAGGAATCTGCTTCAGTCCCTTTTGTGTCTGGAGCTTGGGGACAGCAGATTTATACTCTGCTCTGCCTCCTTTCTCAATTTTCTTCTTATTGTCCTCATTGGTTTTTATATGGGAACTATAGTCCTACAATGTTAGGTGCCTGTGTGCCACCCCACCAGTGGGACTATTGCAATTAGGTTAGTCCTCCTGTCACTTCCCCTACTTCTTCCCCCATCAAACTGTTGCCACTGGAGCTAACAGGAGAGATGTCTGGGACTCATTCCCAGACCCTAGTTCTGACTTTCCATGGTGTGTAAGTAGGCAGGTAGAGTAGCTACAGGAAACCAGTACCTGTAGGTATGTTTATTTCATATATGCTGTGACAGGGAAGAAGGGCCTTTTCAGGCTTCTTCCTTAGCACAGGGTTAAACACCCTCTGGCAATGGCACCCCACTCCAGTACTCTTGCCTGGAAAATCCCATGGACGGAGGAGCCTGGTAGGCTACAGTCCATGGGGTCGCTAGGAGTCGGACACGACTGAGCGACTTCACTTTCACTTTTTGCTTTCATGCACTGGAGAAGGAAATGGCAACCCACTCCAGTGTTCTTGCCTGGAGAATCCCAGGGACGGGGGAGCCTGGTAGGTTGCCGTCTATGGGGTTGCACAGAGTCAGACACGACTGAAGTGACTTAGCATAGCATAGCATAGCATAGTAAACACCCTCTCAGGCTCGAGTGCCAAATTTAGTGCCTTAAAAAATAGTCTGGGTTAGGATGAACCTTTTGAATACTGTTATTTAAATGAAAGGCCATCTCTTACATGGTTTACCTTTTAATTCCGGGAGGAGTTCCTAGGTTTAGAGGAATTATATATGCCTAGGTCATCAGGCAGGCCAGAGCTTTTCCTCAATTTCTGGTTACCTAGAACATTATACTCTGTGCCTTGCATTTCCTTTCCTGTCTGTTCCATCCATCCTTATCTCCATCCCCATCATCCTCCTATGAGCTGCATATGCTGTACACCCATCTCTTGCTTCTTTCTCTATCCACTCACCCAGAACCTGGGGACTATTGTGCCCTTGTCCCTCTTACCCCTCTTTGAGATGCTGTGTTTCCCCACTTTTTGAAATGCTTCCCTTCCCATCACACCAACTTCTGTAAATTATTGAACCCCAACTTGGTCTGCAACTAGCAACTTCAACGCCCTTAGAAGGAGCACAGACAAATACATTGCTTCAACAACTCAGAGGAAGTGACAAGTATTGTTAGCGACTCTCCCAAGTGGGGCCCCAACAAAAGTCCTTCTGTTTGGTGTCATTTGAGCCAATAGAAGGAGCCCAAGTACTGTTCAGAAACAAAGGAAACCTTTATCCTTTGATTAAAGAATGGAGAGGTGAGTGCTTGCACTCAAGAATACATGCTCTTCCCTAAAAGTTGTGGTGGTGGGTGGGTGGGGACTGCTTTATAGGATTTTTGTCAGTGGGGTAGAGTACCTAGTTTTTGTAGGCTGGGCCCAGCTATGCTATTGACAACTCAGATCCAAGTGTTAGTGCAGCCATTTCAGACCAGGGGCTCTGGTCTGAAAGGCCAGATGTGAGATCTCTCACAAGGTACCCTGTAAACAAGTAAAGTGCACTTCACTAAGTGCAAAGGAAAAAAAAAAAAAAAGGTTAGACTTTATTTTATGACCCATATTCTAGTTTTAGTCCCTGGGAATTGTTAATGGGCTTTGCTGGTGACAGTATGACAAACCAGACTCTTAATGTTGCAACATGAATTTTCCCAGGTTGGAAAACAATAGCAAACAAACAAATATCAATAGAAATATCATGAAATATTAATAGAGACTTAAATTTGGAAACAAATTTGTAGAAGGGCTTGTTTTATTGATTTGTTCAGAATATGCTCATCTGCCATCTTTACGTGAGGCATTGGTCCCAACACTGGGTAACAGCAATGAATAAAGCAGACAAAACCCCGCTCTAATAATGTCCATATTCTAATTTAATTTGTATGAATACAAAGACAAGTGGTCATTAACTTCTGGAAGCAAAGAAGGGACTTTAAAAGGGCAGTAATTATATGTGTAGGTAGGACAAGTTTAATTTAAATGTTCTTGAGACAGATGGTGTAACTGATCCCCAGCAGGTCAGTGACCCTTCAATGGGTCCTTTGCTTGGAGTTGCAAATGACACTTATGAACCTGGGTTCTGTGTAGCAGAGCAGAAACTTTATTCATTGATCAGGGAATGGAGAAAGGAGAGCTTGTGTTCTACAAACACCTTCTCCTAAAGAGGAGGAGAGTAAAGGAACTTTAAGACATAGGAGGCAGGCATGTCTCTGGGGCTGTAAGAAATGAGTAGAGATTTCCAAGAACAGTAGGGATAGCGGGGGCATGTGCAGACTTCCATGTTCCTTTGCATTTGGCAGGAACTGTGCTTTGCAGAGTACAAGTACCTCCTTGGGTGGGGATCTTAGTATGGTAATGAAGCAAAGGTCAATTTCAGATACCTCTAGGTCTCATCTGAGCAGGTACATGCCAGTAGTCAAGTCAGAGCCTGTTTAGGAGAGTTGACCACTGCATATCTCTTAAAACACAGCTGCAAAACGTGTCTGTCAAATAGCAGGAGCTTTTGAAACAAGCACAGAGGTAAATCAAGGCAGGGATCCTTTAGCTCTGGGGAGCGAGTATAGGCGATAAGGGAACATTTTCAAAAATGTTCAGTTTCTGCCTTGTTACTCAAAGTGTGGTCCCTGGACCAGCAGCATCAGCATCACCCGAAATTGTTAGAAACCAGAATCTCAGACCTCACCCAATGCTCTTAAGAATATACATCTTAACCAGATCCCTGGGATACTCATGTACAGATTAGTTTGGGAAGCATTATTCTTATGAGTATTGGGCTAACTCAAGTTAGTGACCTAATTTCACTTGGATCCATAGGGGCCCTCTATGGTCTGGTATTTCACCCACATGTTTACAAATCAAAGACAAGAGCATTGGTAGACTCCACAGTGATCAGAATTAATATTTCCAACTGTGTCCCCTTGACTGACATGTAGGGAGATTGTCATCGAAGGGATTTCGGGTCTTACAGTCTCTCGTCAGTGAGAACCACTTTTTAAATACTCATTTTATAGATTTATTTTACAGTTTTGTATAGTAGTCCTTCTGCATAGAAGGTTTCCCATAAAAAAGAAAGCTGGAAAGCCAATAGGTTCATGGTGCTTTATTGGTAAATCCCATTTGAGCACTCTGCATCCTTGTTATAGATTGTGTGTGAAATGTGGTCCATGTTTACAAAGGGTGTATAATCTAGATGTGAACTCAAAACTAATAAACTTGAAAAGTTATTAAACTTCTAAATAGGTTATACTATGATACGTTCTGAGAATAGACCCAGACTCCATGTGGAATCTAGAAGCATGCTGAAACAGTCCCTCATCAAACAAAGTGTCAGCAAAACCTATGCCTTTAAAAATGAAAACTGCTTATGTCTTTGGTGAGAGCTTGTGGAGTCTTATTTTAGGTCTAATTTGGCTGCAGGGTCTCTTGAGTCCTCAGCACTAAAAGTAAAAATGGAGGGAGGAGGCAGATCCTGGACAATAACAGTAAAAATGTTTCAGGTGAATGCACAGTGTTATAAAAATATTAAAAATGTAGTAGTGTAGGAAATTGGAGTGTATCTTTAAGTAAACTCAAGTAGCTTCAAAGGACATTGCTATGTTTAAAAACAGTTAAAACGGCTCAAGATATTCAATCCAGGTTGTCAAGGAAGGATATATTTATGCTCTTGTACCTTTTCTTTAAGATGACAAAAGTCTGTAGTCTGTATGAAAAAGATTCTGCCAAAATGATTAAAATACATTTTATTGTTTAAAAGGGTATTTAGTAATTTGAAATTTTAACTTTACAAAAATCTATCATTTCCCAACTAATTTTAGAAAGCAAGTTTGAGAAGTTGGACTTGGATAGTTCTGGGTCAACTTCAAAGGATTTTGTCATTTTTTTCCCTTTCTTTCTGTTTTTTTAAATTGGCCTTCCCTGGCAGCTCAGATGCTAAAGTATTTGCCTGCAATGCAGAAGACCCAGGTTCGACCGCTGGGTTGAGATGATCTCCTGGAGAAGGGGATGGCTATCCACTCTAGTAT
The DNA here is from genome assembly GCF_019923935.1 of Bubalus bubalis. Taxonomy (NCBI): domain Eukaryota; kingdom Metazoa; phylum Chordata; class Mammalia; order Artiodactyla; family Bovidae; genus Bubalus; species Bubalus bubalis. Next base: position 19,861,320 of record NC_059169.1, on the reverse strand, counting down.
TCTTGCCTGGAGAATCCCATGGACAGAGGAGCCTGGCAGGTTACAGTCCATGGGGTCACAAAAAGTTGGACAGGACTGACTGACTAACACACAACACTTACATAGTTGATTTACAATGTATCAGATGTATAGTGGAGGGATTCACTTATATATACATATATAAAATATGTACAGGCGTGGATCTTTTTAAGATTCTTTTCCATTATAGGGTATTAGAAGTTATTGAACGTAGATCCCTGTGCTATATACAGTAGGTCCTTGCCATTTGCCTGTTTTATATACAGTACTCTGTATCTGTTAATGGCAGATTCCTAATTTATCCCTTCCTTCCCTTTCCCTTTTGGGAATGATAAATTTGTCTCCTGTGTTTGTTTGTCTGTTTCTGTCTTGTAAATAAGTTCACTTGTGTCATATTTTAGATTCCACATATAAATGGTACCATACAATGTTCGTCTTTCTCTGTATGACTTACTTCACTTAGTATGATTATCTCTAGGTTCATCTATGTTGCTGCAAATGGCATTATTTCATTGTTCTTTGTGGTTGGGGAATATTCCATTGTATGTATGTATTGCATCTTCTTTATCCATTCATCTGTCTATGAACATTTGAACATTCCAAGGCAAACCATTCAATAACACAGTAACCCAAGTCTATGTCCTGACCAATAATGCTGAAGAAGCTGAAGTTGAACGGTTCTATGAAGACCTACAAGACCTTCTAGAACTAACACCCAAAAATGATGTCCTTTTCATTATAGGGGACTGGAATGCAAAAGTAGGAAGTCAAGAAATACCGGGAGTAATGGGCAAATTTGGCATTGAGGTACAGAATGAAACAGGGCAAAGGCTAACAGAGTTTTGCCAAGAGAATGCACAGGGCATAGCAAACACCCTCTTACAACAACACAAGAGAAGACTCTACACATAGACATCACCAGATGGTCAACACCAAAATCATACTGATTATATTCTTTGCAGCCAAAGATGGAGAAGCTCTACAGTCAGCAAAAACAAGACCAGGAGCTGACTGTGGCTCAGATCATGAACTCCTTATTGCCAAATTCAGACTTAAATTGAAGAAAGTAGGGAAAACCACTAGGCCATTCAGGTATGACCTAAATCAAATCCCTAATGATTATACAGTGGAAGTGAAAAATAGATTTAAGGGACTAGATCTGATAGAGTCCCTGAAGAACTATGGATAGAGGTTGACATTGTACAGGAGGCAGTGATCAAGACCAACCCCAAGAAAAAGAAATGCAAAAAGGCAAAATGGTTGTCTGAGGAGGCCTTAGAAATAACTGTGAATAGAAGAGAAGCAAAAGGCAAAGGAGAAAAAGAAAGATATATCCATTTGAATGCAGAGTTCCAAAGAATAGCAAGGAGAGAGAAGAAAGCCTTCCTCAGTGAACAATGCAAAGAAATAAAGGAAAACAATAGAATAGGAAAGACTACAGATCTCTTCAAGAAAATTAGACATACCAAGGGAACTTTTCATGCAAAGATGGGCACAATAAAGGACAGAAATAGTATGGACCTAACAGAAGCAGAAGATATTAAGAAGAGGTGGCAAGAATACACAGAACTGTGGGGAAAAAGTCTATACAAAAAAGATCTTCATGTCCCAGATAACCATGATGGTGTGATCACTCACCTAGAGCTAGACATCCCAGAATGTGAAGCGGGCCTTCAGAAGCATCACTATGAACAAAGCTAGTGGAGGGGATGGAGTTCCAGTTGAGCTATTTCAAATCCTAAAAGATGATGCTGTGAAAGTGCTGCACTCAATATGAAGGCAGGAGGAGAAGGGGTCGACAGAGGATGAGATGGCTGGATAGCATCACCAACTCAATGGGCATGAGTTTGAGTAAACTCCGGGAGTTGGTGATGGACAGGGAGGCCTAGTGTGCTGCAGTCCATGGGGTTGCAGAGTTGGATGACTGAGCAACTGAACTGAACTGAACTGAATATTCCACTGTATTTATGTACTGCATCTTCTTTATCCATTCATCTGTCAAGGAACATTTAGGTTGTTTCTATGTCTTGGCTTTTGTAAATAGTGTCACATATCTTTTAGAGTCATTGAATTTTCCAGATATATGCCCAGTAATGGGATTTCTAGATCATATGATAGTTTTAGTCCTAGTTTTTAAAGAAATCTCCATACTGTTTTCCATAGTGGCTGTATCAGTTTACATTCCCACCAACAGTGTAGGAGGGTTCCTTTTTCTTCACACCCTCTCCAGCATTTATTATTTATAGAATTTTTGATGATGACCATTCTGACAGGTGTGACAATAATCACTGTAGTTTTGATCTGCATTTGTGTAATAATTAGTGATGTTGAGCATCTTTTCATGTGCCTGTGGACCAATATATGTCTTCTTTGGAGAAATGTCTATTTAGGTCATCTGCCCATTTTTTGATTGGGCTGTTTTTTCTTTATACTGAAATGTACTAGCTATATAATTAATGTATTATTAATTTATATTTTGGCAATTAATTTTTCATCAATCTCATCTTTTGCAAATGTTTTGTCCTATTCAGTAGGTTATTTTTTCGATGATTTCTTTTGCTGTGCAAAAGCCTTTAATTAGATTCCATTTGTTTATTTTTGCTTTTGTTTCCATTACTGAGATGGATGGCATCACCAACTCAATGGACATGGGTTTGGGTGGACTCTGGGAGTTGGTGATGGACAGGGAGGCCTGGCGTGCTACGTGTTCATGGGGTCTCAAAGAATTGGACACGACTGAGCGACTGAACTGAACTGAACTGAACTCTAGGAGATGGATCTAAAATATATTGATGAATTTATGTCAAGGAGTGTTCTTCCTGAGGTATCCTCTAAGAGTTTTATGTTAGCAATATTGATTCTTCCAATTCAAAAATACAGCATATCTTTCCGTCTGTTTGTGTGGTCTTCAGTTTCTTTCAGTGTCATAGGTTTTGGAGTACAGGTTTTTGCCTCCTTTGGTAGATTTATTCCCAGGTTTTTGGTTATTGTTTTGATGCTATGGTATTATGGGATTGTTTCCTCAATTTTTCTGTCTGATATTTTGTTATTAATGTATAGAAATTCAGTAGGTTTCTAGAAACTAATTTTGTATCCTGCAACTTTACCAAATTCATTGATTAGCTCTAGTAGTTTGCTAGTAGCATGATTAGATCTTTGTTGTTATCTGCAAATGATTAACAGTTTTACTCTTTCCTTTCTAATTTGTGTTCCTTTTATTTCTTTTTCTTCTCTGATTGCTTGGCTAAGCCTGCTAAAACTGTATTGAATAAGAGTAGTGGGAGTGGACATCCTTGTTTTGTTCCTAATCTTAGAGGAAATGCTTTTAGCTTTTCACCATTGAATATATTAGATGTGGGTTTATTTTATATGGCCTTTATTATGTTGAGGTGTTCTCCCTCTCTATGCCCACTTTCTGGGGAGTTTTTTTTTATATCATGAATGGGTGTTGAATTTTATCAAAAGCTTTCCCTACATTTATTGAGATGGTCATATGGTTTTTATTCTTCAATTTGTTAATATGATGTATCAAACTGATTGATCTGTGGATATTGAAAAATTCTTGCCTGCCTGGGATAAATCCCACTTGATTATGGTGTATAATCTTTTCAATGGATTATTAGAGCTAATTTGCTAGCAATTTTTTTTCTTTTTGAACTAGTGTTTTTGTTTTCATTAAAAAAAAAAAAATAAAACCTCTTTATTTTGTATTGAGGTATAGTGGCAACCCACTCCAGTATTCTTGCTTGGAGAATCCCTGGGACAGCGGAGCCTGGTGGGCTGCCGTCTGTGGGGCCTCACAGAGTCGGACACGACTGAAGCAACTTAGCAGCAGCAGCAGCATAGCTGATTAACAATGTGATAGTTTCAATAGAACATTATCTGCCAGAATTTTGTTGAGGATTTTTGCATCTAAGCACTTCCTTGTAGCTCAAACGGTAAAGAATCTGCCTGCAATGTAGGAGACCAGGGTTTGATCCCTGGGTCAGGAAGATCCTCTGGAGAAGAGAATGGCAATCTACTCCAGTATTGTTGCCTGGAGAATCCCATGGACAGAGGGGCCTGGTGGGTACAGTCCAGGGGGTTGCAAAGAGTTGGACATGACTGAGTGACTAACACTTTCAGACCTTTCACACCTCTTGCATCCATGTTTATGAGTGATATTGGCTTGTAATTTTCTTTTTTTGTGATATATTTGTCTATTTTTAGTATCAGCGTAATGGTGGCCTCATAGAGCAAGTTCAGAATTGTTCTTTAGTTTGCAGTTTTTTCTGGACTAGTTTCAAAAAGATGGGTGTTTATTCTTCTCTAAATGTTAGAATTTGCCTGTGAAGCAGCTGATCCTGGACTTTTGTTTGTAGGAGTTTAAAAATTGCTGATTCACCTTCAGTACTGGTAATTAGTCTGTTCATATTTTCTATTTCTTTCTGGTTCAGTTTTTGGAGATTGTGCTTTTCTAAGAATTTGTCCACTTTATTGATGTATAGTTGCTTGTAGTAGTTTTATGATCCTTTGTATTCTGTGGCATCAGTTACAACTTCTCCTTTTTCATTTCTGATTAATTTGAGCCCTCTCTCTCTTTTTTTTCTTGTTGAGTCTGGCCAAAGGTTTATCAATTTTGTTTATCTTAAAAAAAAAAACAACAACTAGCTGTTTGTTTCATTGATCTTTTCTATTTCTTTTTAGTCTTGATTTCATTTATTTCTGCTCTGACATTTGTGATTTCTTTGCTTCTAATAACAAAGGGTTATCATTTGGGTTTTGTTTGTTCTTCTTTGTCTAGTTCATTTAGGTGTAAAATTAGTTTATTTATTTGAGATGTTTCTTGTTTCCTGAGGTAAGATTGTATCACTATAAACTTCCCTCTTAGAACTGCTTCTGCTGACCCAGAACTTTTTTTTTTTTGGTTTGTTTTTGTTTTTATTAGTGTTTATCTCCAGGTATTTTTTGATTTCCTCTTTGATTTCTTCAGTGATCCATTGTTAGTTTAGGGGCTTATTGTTTACCCTCTGCTTGTTTGTGTTTTTTTAGTTTTATTTTTCTTATAGTTGATTTCTAATCTCATAGTGTTATGGTCAAAAAAGATATTTGGTATGATTTCAGTTTTCTTAAATTTACTGAGGCTTGCTTTGTGGCTCAGCATGTGATCAATCCTGGAGAATGTTTCATGTGCACTTGAGAAGAATGTGCATTCTGTTGCTTTTGGATGGAATGCTCTGTAAATACAATTTACATTGGGTTAATGCATTATTTTGGAGAAGGCAATGGCACCCCACTCCAGTACTCTTGCCTGGAAAATCCCATGGACTGAGGAACCTGGTGGGCCACCATCCATGGGGTCGCTAAGAGTTGGACAAGACTCAGCAACTTCACTTTCACTTTTCACTTTCCTGCATTGGAGAAGGAAATGGCAACCCACTCCAGTGTTCTTGCCTGCAGAATCCCAGGGACGGGGGAGCCTCATGGGCTGCCGTCTATAGGGTCGCACAGAGTTGGACACGACTGAAGAGACTTAGCATAGCAATGCATTATTTAAGGCCTCTGTTTCCTTATTGATTTTCTGTCTGGATGATCTATTTGTCCATTGATGCAAGTGAAGTGTTAAAGTCCCCTGCTGTTATTGTGTTACTGTCAATTTCTTCCTTCATGCCTGTTAATATTTTCCTTATATATTGAGGTATTTCTATATTGGGTACATATATATTTATAATTGTTAGGTTGTTCTCTTGATCATTATGTAGTGTCCTTCTTTGTCTCTTGTAAGTGTCTTTATTTTAAAACCTATTTTTTTCTGATATAAGTATTACTATTCCTGCTTTCTTTTGATTTCTATTTATGTGGAGTATCTTTATCCATCTCCTCACTTTCATCCTGTTTGTATCTCTAGATCTGAAGTGAGTCTCTTGTAGGAAGTGTATGTATAGGTCTTGTTTTTGTATCCAGTAAGCCAGTCTTTGTCTCTTGGTGAAGCATTTAGTTTGTTTACATTTAAAGTAATTATCAACATGTATATTCTTATTGCTGTTTTGTTAATTATTTGAGGTTTGCTTTTGTAGGTCTTTCCCCCTCCTTTATTCTTTTGTTCTTTTCTCTTGTGAGTTTATGACTATCTTTACCATTATGCTTGGATTCCTTTTTTATTTTTTTGTGGGCATATCTATTATAGATTTTTGGTTTATAGTTACTATATATAGTACTATATGTTTGCCTTTAACTGGTTAGATTTTTCATTTTGTAATTTTCTTGTTTCTAGTTGTGATCTATTCATTTTTTGCCTAGAGAAGTTCCTTTAACATTTGTTGTAAAGCTGGTTTGTTGGTACTGAATTCTTTTATCTTTTGCTTGTCTATAAAGCTTTTGATTTCTCCATCAAATTGAATGAGAGCCTTGTCAGGTGAAGTATTCTCGATTGAAGGTTTTTCCCTTTCATCACTCTAACGATACTGTGCCACTTCCTTCTTGATACAGGATTTCTGATGAAAAATCAACTGATTGTCTATGGGAATTCCCTTATATGTTATTTGTTGCTTTTAATAATCTCTCTTTATCTTTTTGTCACTTTGATTACAATGTGTCTTGGTGTGTTCCTTTTTGGGTTAATTCCTTGATTTGGGTAACTATTTCCTTTCTCAGGTTAGGGAAGTTTTCACCTATTATCTCTTCAAATATTTTCTTGGGCTCTTTCTCTTTTTATTCTCTTCTGAAACTCCTGTGATGGAAATATTAATGTTACATTGGCCTGTCAGTGGCCGGAGCCAGGGCCTAGCTGATCCCAAGGTAGGATCTAGCCTTCATTGTTGGGGTTGTAGTTTCCTTGCTTCTAGTGTCTGCCCCCTGGTGGTGATGCTGCTCTAGAGGCTTGTTCAGGTTTCCAGGTAGGGAGGTCCATGCCTGTCCACTGGTGGTTGGAATTAGGTCTTGGCCCTCTGATGGCTGGGCCATGTTTAGACACATGTCCAGAGGTGGCTGTGAGCTCTCTAGTCTTTAGGCAGCCTATCTTCTGAAGGGTGGGGCCATGTCCTGCCCATTTAGTTGTTTGGCCTATGGTATTCCTACATTGGTGCCTACAGGCTGTTCAGTGGGACCAAGTCTTGGCTCTAATGTTCTAAGATTTCAGTCCCCAGGAATGTTCATGTGGCTGAATGTTCCCTATTTCTACCACCAGTATATGTACCCCTAGGGTGAGCTGCAGCCACCCTCCATCTCTCTAGGAGACTCTAAAAAATCAGCAGGTACGTCTGCCCCAGGCTTCTATTAAATTATTGCTTTTGCCCTGAGTCCTGGTACATGTGAGATTTTGTGTGTGTCCTTTAAGAGTGAAGTATCTATTTCCTCCAGTCCTTTTGGAACTCCTGCAGTTAAATCCCACTGGCATTCAAAACCAAATGTTCTGGGGGCTTGTCTTTCTAGTACCAGAACCCTGGGCTGTAGAGCCTGATGTTGGTTTCAGGTTTCACTCCCATTGGAGAATCTCTGCAGTATAATTATTTTCCAGTTTGTAGGTTGCCCACCTAGGGGCATATGGGATTTGATTATAGCATGACTCTGTCTCTCCTCCCATCTTGATGTGGTTGCTTCTTTGTCTTTAGTTTATAGAAGATATTTTCTGGTAAGTTCTGGTCTTTTTCATTGATGGTTGTTATTCAGATAGTTGTGATTTTGGTGTGCTCTTGAAATGAGGTTGGATGAACATCTTTCTACTCCACCATTTTGGCTGATCTTTCTGCTCAGTTTGGATGTATTGAGCTTAAGATGTTCTGTAGGGCAGCCACATGCCCAAGCAAGAGATTAGGAGTGGAGATATGATTTGGGATGCATAAGCAAATAGGAAATCATAATAATAAAAGTGAGTGAAGTTTAGAAAGAGCACCAGGAAAAGGAGAAATGGTCAATGGAACTATCCTTAGAAAGAAATGGGGCAGTAAGGGATATTGCAGGAAGTTGTGCTACATAAGTAGGTTTTCCTTGCCTACTCTGTGCAGAGTGGAAATTCCAGGATGGCTTGACATTAGCACCTGCCTCATAATGAAACATTATTGTATCACCCTGAGCAAGGTTGGATCTTGTCTCTTGTATCACTGGAAGCTTGATTTACAAAGAGATTTGAACATTTATGTTAGCTGAAGAAAATTTTCTTCAAAGGCCATCGCTATGTGAACATCCAGATATATGTAAGGGGCTCTGTTTGAGGCAGATGGGTAGTAAGGGAGTCATACAGATGGGGTGTCTGGAACTGGTCAAACTTGGCCATCACTCCCTCTTTTGCGTCGTTCTCTGAGACACCTCTGTTGCATCTCATATGCTTCACAGGACAAAATTTGGAATTTACTATTTCTGATGACTTTTCATGCCCCTTAATGCTCTAAAATCTCATAAGGATAATATGAAAAACACCTCGCATGTATGTGTTCCTTTACAATTTAGGAGGGAACTGCCTAAGCATGATGTTTTATCCTGTGAATGTTATCATCTTACTTTTAAAGATAAGGGATTTGCCTCTCAAAGGAGATTGGATGAGTTGCCTAAATGCCTCTTGCTCCTGTGCATTAGAAGAGGCCCAGAACCTCGTATTTTTCCACTGATGGTTTCCTAATTCCTGTTCTATTATGTTGGTGCAAAAATAATAGTGAATTTTAAATCATTATAGCTAGGCTCCAGCACATCTTTTATTAATTAAAATAAGAACCATTACAATCAACATATTTTTGCCAACAAGAAATTTTTTTTTTTTTTTTTTTTATTCTTGTAGCCAAAAAAAAAAAAAAAAAAAAAAATCTGTGCTTTGGAATTTGATGAATTCTTGGAAAGTACTTTCTGCATCCTGCTGGTTGTGGAAGCATTTTCCCTGCAAAAAGTTGTTGAGATGCTTTAAAGAAGTGGTAGTTTGTTGGTGAGAGGTCAAATGAATAAGGTGGATGAAGCAAAACTTTGTAGATAGGGAACAAGATGGCAAGGAGTAGGTGGACATAGAGTACATGTCTCTCTATGGATATATCAGGAATACACCTTCAGACACCAGTGCTTGCAGAACACCAGCTGAGAGTAGATAGGAGTACCTGACCACTGGAAAAGAATATATAAAACACATAAAACTAGATAGGATGAAGGAACTAGGGGGGGAGGGGAACAGAAACTCTCTAAGTGCCTGGATGGGCAGAGATATGGAGAAAGACTAGCAAAAGAGGCCTTCTGATTACCAGCTACCAGAGGCTCAAAAAAGACTCTGATAGGGCCATAACTCCTGCAGTGGAAGCAGTCCGTGTCACTTCACACTTGGTGCTGTCAGGGTCGCCGTTACCCAAGCACCTGTGCCACCTTCATGCTCAACCCTCACTGGGACAGAGCTGCCACAGGCAAAAAAAAAACAACTCTTGTATCCATGCATGGGGGGTCACTTAAGCCATGTTGGATTCTTTGCGACCCTGTGGACTGTGGCCTGCCAGGCTTCCCTGTCAGGGGGGTTCTCCAGGCAAGAATACTAGAGTGGATTGCCATACCCTTGTAGAATACTATATTTTCTGCTGCCCTAGCTGCCAAATGTACCTGGTGCTGCCAGAGCCTCTGCAACCCAAGCAGTTGCAACGCTTCCACATGGAGCCTTCACTGGGGCAGACCCAAGTCCTCCAGGGCAGCCTCAGGAGCAAACCCCAGTGGACGACCCATATGCAGAGGTGGAAATAAAATCACAATTGAAACCCGGGGGCAGTGTGGCTAAAGAAGAAGACCCAAAACCTTCCCACCAAAGCTGCTATACAAGCAGCAGATTAAATCCATATGATCAACTAGGCCGACTCTTTGTCTATGGAATATATAAAGGGATACTGAGAGCTCCCACTAAAGAAAACACACTAGTTCTGATAGCTATGGACATTGGAGGCAAGAACACACAGGAGGAAGACCAGATTAGAGTCTGAGCTGCCCCCACAGCAGGTCCAGAGACCAGCACAGTGTTGGAGGGCATCCTAGGAAAGTGAGGTGGACTGTGGCTCCCAGAGAGGGAAAGGATGCTGACAGCAGAGACTCAAGAAAAACATTTGTTATTCTTATATTTTGACTTGTTCTGTAGTTTCTTTTGGATTTTTTCCCTTTTTTTCCCTTTCTCCACCCTCCCCCCCCCCCCCCCGTTGATTTTATTAGCACTATGAAATCTAATTAAGCTTTTGAGGTTTCCTTTTTATTTTTCTTCAATCACACTTTTTATTGCTGTTACAAATGTCTGCTTCTGTGTTGGCTTTTTGCAGTTACGTGGAGTTTTCCATTTTTTTCCCCCTCTTTTTCAATTTTTAAATATTTAAAATCTATCATCATTTTTCTACATTTATTCCTTTGTTTGCTTTCCTACTCTTATTTACCCCTTGAAGTTAATCTTTAATATATATAAATGATCTTTATAGACCTCTATTTAACTTTGCATTTCTATTTTTTCTTTCCTTTCTTTTAGTCACCATATTTGCTAGTTTTGTTTTCATTGCTTTATTCTCTGTTGACACCTTGCTTTATTTTTGCTTTCCAGTTTGTGCTTTAGTTAGTTTTGTTCTTAACTGGTGGATATCATTTTTGGTTTCATTTGTTCACTGGTCAATCTATTGCACTTTATGATTGTTGATCTGTTTTGATTTTGCTTATGGGTGTATATATTCCATTATTTTAATTATTATTTGCCAGATTTTGGAACCGCCATTTGTCTAGGGTTCATCTTTGGTTTTTTATTTTTGGGTATTTGTTTTAATCCCATTTAATGCCATAACAAACCACCTATGGAATCTCCATCCTGGCCAGAGATCAAGCCCTGAGCCTTTGGGGTGGGAGCACTGACTCCAAGAACCTAGACTACCAGAGAACTAACCCTAGGAAGTATTCAATAGTGAGATCTCCCACAAAGGCAACCACTTGTATACAAGACCCGACATCACACAAATGCCAGTAGCACCTGTGCAGGACGCCTCTTCCAAACAACAAACAAAACAAAAATACAAACCCAATCATCAGCAGACAGGATTAACACGTCACTCAGCCATGCCCATTGGAGGAAAAAAAAACAACACACAACAACAACAAACTCAGCACAAATCTCACCCTACACAAGGCTTACACAAACCACTGGACCAGCCTTACAAGGGAAGAAACCAAAAGGAAGAAAGAATTCAACCTTGAAGCCTAGGAAAAGGAGACCTCAAACATAGTAAGTTAAAAAAAAAAATGAAAAAGCAGAGAAATACTGCACAAATGAAGGAACAAACTAGTAACACACAAGTCCAAATAAAATGAAGAGGAAATAGGCAAATTACCTGAAAATGAATTCAAAATAATGGTAGAAAAGATGATCAAAAATCTTGAAAATAAAATGGAGAAAATGCAAGAATCAATTAACAAAGACCTAGAAGAATTAAAGAATAAGCATACAGAGACAAACAGCACATTAATGAATTTAAAAAATACTCTATAAGGAATCAATAGCAGAATATTTGAAACAGAAGAACAGATCAGTGAGCTGGAAGATAAAATGGTAGAAATAACTTCTGAAAAGCAGAATAAAGTAAAAAGAATGAAAAGAACTGAGGATGTCTCAGAGACCTATACAATATTAAATGCACCAACATTTGAATTATAGGGGTCCCAGAAGAAAAAGAGGAAAAGAAAAGTTATGAGAAAATTTTTGAAAAGATTATAGTTGAAAATTTCCCCAACATGGAAAAGGAAATATTCAGTCAAATCCTAGAGGTGCAAAGAGTCCCATAGAGGAGAAACCCAATGAGAAATACACCAAGACACATACTAATCAAACTAACAAAGTTTAAACACAAAGAAAGAATATTAAAAGCAGCAAGGGAAAAGCACCAAGTAACGTACAAGGGAAACTGCATATGCTTAACAGCTGATCTTTCAGCAGAAACTCTGCAGGCCATAAGGGAATGGCAGGATATACTTAAAGTACTAAAAGGGGGAAATCTACAACCAAGATTACTCTACCTGTCAAGGATCTCATTTAAAATTGATGGAGAAACCAAAAGCTTTTCAAACAAACAAAAATTGAGAGAGTTCAGTATCGCCAAACCAGCTTTACAAAAAATATTAAAGGGACATATATAATCAGGAAATACAAGAGAAGAAAAAGATCTACAAAAACAACCCCCAAGCAATTAAGAAAATGGCAGTAGGAACATATATATCAATAATTACTTTAAATGGATTAAATGCTTCAACCAAAGACACAGCCTGGCTGAATGGATACAAAATCAAGGCCCATATATATGCTGTCTACAAGAAACCCACTTCAGATCTAAAGACATATATAGACTGAAGGTTAGAGGAAGGAAAATTATATTCCATGCAAATAGGAAGCAAAAGAAAACTGGAGTGGTGATCTTCATATCAGGCAAAGTAGACCTTAAAATAAAGAATGTTACAATAAATAAGGAAGGACACTACATAATGATCAAGGAACCAATCCAAGAGGAAGACATAACAATTTAAAATATCTATGCACCCAGAAACACCTCAATACATAAGACAAATACTAACAGACATAAAAGGAGAAATGACAGTGACACAATAATAGTAGGAGACTTTCACACCCCACTTACACCAGTGGACAGATCATCAAAACAGAAAATTAATACAGAAACACAAGTCTTAAATCATACATTAGATGAGATGGATCTCATTGATACCTTCAGGACATTCCATCCAAATGCAGAAGAATACATCTTCTCAAGTGCACATGGAACATTCTTCAGCAAAGACCACATCTTGGATCAAAAATCAAACCAGAGGGATGGTACAAGGAGGGAGGAGGGAGGAGGGTTCAGGATGGGGAACACATGTATACCTGTGGCGGATTCATGTTGATATATGGCAAAACCAATACAATATTGAAAAGTTAAAAAATAAAATAAAATAAAATGCAAAAAAAAGCAAGATTCAATGAAAAAAAAAAATCCAACCCCAGTAAATTTAAGAAAATTGAAATCATATTAAGCATCTTTTCTGACCACAATGCTGTGAGACTAGATATCAATTACAAGAAAAAAACTGTAAAAAAATGCAAACACATGGAGATTAAACATTTCTAAATAATGAACAGGTTTCTGAAGAAATCAAAAGAGCAGTCAAAAAATTCCTAGAAACCAATGACAATGAAAACGCAACAACCCAAAACCTATGGGATGCAGAAAAAGCAGTTCTAAGAGGGCAGTATATAGCAATACAATCCTACCTCAAGAAACAAGAAAAACATCAAATATACAACCTAACTTTACACCTAAAATAACTGGAAAAGGAAGAACAAAAACCCCCCAAAATTAGCAGAAGGAAATAAACCATATCAGAGCAGAAATAAATGAAAAAGAAATGAAAGAAACAATAGTAAAGAGTAATAAAACTAAAATCTAGTTCTTTGAGAAGACAAACAAAATTGACAAACCTTTAGCCAGACTCTTCAAGAAAAAAAGAGAGAAGAATAAAATCAACAAAATTAGAAACGAAAAGGGAGAGGTTACAACAGGCAATGCAGAAATACAAAGGATTATAAGAGACTATTATGAACAACTATATGGCTATAAAATGGATAATGGAAGAAATGAACAGATTCTTAGAAAAGTTCAATCTTCCAAGACTGAACCAGGAAGAAATAGAAATTATGAACAATCCAATTATAAGCACTGAAATTGAAGCTGTGATCAAACATCTCCCAAAAAACAAAATCCCAGGACCAGATGGCTTCACAGGAGAATTCTATCAAACATTCAGAGAACAGCTAATGCCTATCCTTCTAAAACTCTTTCAAAAAAATTGCAGAGGGAGGAACACTTCCAAACTCATTCTATGAGGCCACCATCACCCTGATACCAAAACCAGACAAATATAACACAAAAGAAAGCTACAGGCCAATATCACTGATGAACGGAGATACAAAAATCCTCAAAAAAATTCTAAAAAACAGAATTCAACAATGCATTAAAAAGCTCATACACCATGATCAAGTTGGGTTTATTCCAGGGATACAAGTATTCTTCAATATACACAAATCAATTAATGTGATACACTGCCGGGAGCCGGCGAGAGACATTCCACTCGTGACAAAGGTCATGAGGAAGGAGGCTCGGCATACGCAAAGGTGGGATCGAGCCTCGGGAGTGCCCCCGGATATTCTCGAGCATCTACCCCCAAAAAACAGAGTCTGCCTACTTTATTGCTTTGTGCTCTCACCTCTGACTTTACTGGGGGCTGTCCCCCACCACCATCTCTCTCTCTCTGTCAAAGAGTTAACTTACAGCTTCAATTAATAAAGTTCCTGGGCAATTAGGAGTGTTTAAATCCAAACCCCTCAGATAGCTCTCTAACTCGCCTGACAAGTTTACCCGGACACCTACAGCTATGCATACGATTGTTTACAGTCTCCCAGCCTCGAGAGGCACGGGAAGCTTAAGATATTCAAATAACTTAGAGCCTCTCAGAGAGTTAGAAACTGTCAGAATAAAACTAGTAAAAGATTTCATTGATGAGCCAATGTTTGTTGCCAAGTTTTCACATCCCCTGAATTGTATCCTTGAATGTGTATTAATTAATATAGTTGGTATGTAGAAAAAATAAGTAGTGGCCTTGGTGTTAGTAACTTTAGACCCTTAAGGTAATAAATTCTTTCCTTTGTAAACCCATTACACATCCACCCTATAGGAACGTAATCTTATCTTCGAAAGATGGCGCCAAACCTTAAAATAATTACTCTTAGAGAAAATAAGTCTTTGTTGATAAGTCCTTGTCAAGAGTCATAAAATGTTAACAGGCCTTCTGGCCAGAAGATGATGTAAATCACCTAAACCATTTGTATACGATAAATTTGCAGGAAAGAAACCCTGGTTTTTGATAAGCATCAAAGACTGCTGACTTTGCATCCCCTATTATCCTCTATGTGTAACTTAGGGTATAAAAGCCCCTGTTGAAAATAAAGCTATGGGCCTTGCTCACCAACGCTTGGTCTCCCCATGTCATTCTTCCCTTTAACTTCCAGCTGAGTGTCCATCTGGAGCGCGGATATCCTCTGTGACCATTTATTTGCCTGGGCTTCTAAGACCCACTCGAGAAGGTGTCTAAGGTGGGGCACCGTCCGCTATTCGAGAGGGCACCTGCGGCCTCCGTGGTCAGAGCTAACCTGGTGTCACGGGTTATATTGATTTTCCGCGTAAACCAAGCCACTCAGCTTCTTTTCTCCACTGAATTTTCCTACTGAGCTATCCTCATTCTATTACTCTTTATTATCTCTAATTAACATTTGAATAGGTCGCCTAGCCATCTCTCCTTCGAATACCCTGGATCAGCCGGGGCTGGACCTCGGCAATACACCATATTAACAAATTGAAAAATAAAAACCATATGATAATCTCAATAGATGCAGAAAAAGCCTTTGACAAAATTCAACACCCATGTATGATTAAAACTCTTCAAAAGATAGGCATGGAAGGAACCTACCTCAACATAGTAAAAGCCATATATGATAAGTCCACAGCCTACATTATTCTCAATGGTGAAAAACTGCAAGCATTCCACCTAAGATTGGGATCAAGACAAGGGTGTCCACTCTAACCACTACTATTCAACATAGTTTTGGAAGTCCTAGCTATAGCAAGGAGAAGAAAAATAAATTAAAAGAATCCAGATCAGCAAAGCAGAAGTAAAGTTCTCACTGTTTGCAGTTGACATGATACTATACATAGAAAACCCCAAAGATAGTATCAGAAAATTACTAGAGCTAATCAGTGAATTTAGCAAAGTCAAAGGAAACAAAAATCAATACACAGAAATCACTTGCATTTCTATATGCTAACAATGAAAAATCAGAAAGAAATTAAGCAATCAATCCCATTCACCATTGGAACAAAAAGAATAAAATATCTAGAAATAAACCTACCTAAGGAGACAAAAGACCTGTACATGGAAAATTATGACACTGATGAAAGAAATCAAAGATGACATAAACATATGCAGAGATATTGCATGTTCGTGGGTAGGAAGAATCAATATTGTGAATGACTACATTACCAAACACAATCTACAGATTCAATGTGATCCCTATCAAATTACCAATGGCATTTTTAACAGAACTGGAACAGAAAATCTCACAATTCATTTGGAAACACAGAAGTCCCCAAATAGCCAAAGCAGTCTTGAGAAAGAAAAATGGAGCTGGAGGTATCTACCTTCCTGACTTCAGATTATACTACAAAGCTACAGTCATCAAGACAGTATGGTACTGGCACACACAAAACCAGAAATATAGGCCAATGGAACAAGATGGAAAGCCCAGAAATAAACCCATGCACCTATGGGTACCTTTTTTTGACAAAGGAGGCAAGAATATCCAATGGGGCAGACTGTCTCTTCAATAAGTGGTGCTGGGAAAACTGGACAGCTACATGTAAAAGAATAAAATTAAAACACTTCATAACATCATACACAAAGATAAATTCAAAATGGATTAAAGACCTAAATGTAAGACCAGAAACTATAAAACTGTTAGAGGGAAACATAGGCAGAACACTTGATGACATAAATCAAAGCAAGATCCTCCATGACCACCTCCTAGAGTAATGGAAATAAAAACAAAAGCAAAAAAAATGGGACCTAATTAAACTTAAAAGCTTTTGCACAGCAAAGGAAACTAGAAACAAGGTGAAAAGACAACCTTCGGAATGGGAGAAAATAGTAGCAAATGAAACAACTGACAGAGGATTAATTTTGAAAATATACAAGCAGATCATACCAACTCAATACCAGAAAAACAAACAACCCAATCAAAAAATGGGGAAAAGACCTAAACAGACATTTCTCCAAAGAAGACATGTAGATGGCTAACAAACACATGAAAAGATGCTCAGTATCACTTATTATTAGAGAAATGCAAGTCAAAACCACAATTAGATATCACCTCACACTGGTCAGAATGGCCATCAACACAAAGTCTACAAACAATAAATGCTGGAGAGGATGTGCAGAAAAGGGAACCCTCTTGCACTGTTTGTGGGAATGTAAATTGGTACAGCCACTGTGGAAGATGCTATGAATATGCCTTAAAAAACTAGGAATAAAACCACCATATGACCCAGCAAACCCACTCCTAGGCATATACCCTGAAGAAACCAAAATTGAAAAAGACATATGTATCCCAATGTTCGTTGCAGCACTATTTACAATAGCTAGAACATGGATGCAATCTTAGATGTCCATTGACAGATGAATGGATAAAGAAGTTGTGATATATATACATGATGGAATATTACTCAGCCATAAAAAGGAATGCATTTGAGTCAATTCTAATGAGGTGGATGAACATAGAGCCTATTATATAGAGTGAAGTAAGTCAGAAAGAGAAAGATAAATATCATATACTAACACATATATATGGACTCTAGAAAACTGGCACCAAAGAATTTATTTTCAGGGCAGCAATGGAGAAACAGACATAGAGAACAGACTTATGGACATGGGGAGAGGGGAAGAGAGGGTGAGATGTATGGAGAGAGTAACATGGAAACTTACATTACCATATGTAAAGCAGATAGCCAATGGGAATTTGCTGTATGCCTCAGGGAACTCAAACAGGGGCTCTGTATCAACCTAGAGGGATGGGTTGGGGAGGGAGATGGGAGAGAGGTTCAAAAGGGAGGAAACATATGTATACCTATAGCTGATTCATGGTGAGGTTTGACAGAAAACAACAAAATTCTGTAAAGCAATTATTGTTCAATTAAAAGTAGGCAAATTAAAAAAAAATAAAAAAAAACCCTTTGTAACCTAATTCGTTCAATTTTTGAAGTGTTGGTTGTGTGATATGCTGCTGGTTGTTGTCCTAAAGAATCGGGCCCTTTCTGTTGACCAATGCTGGTTGCGGGCATTGCAGTTTTCGGTGCATCTCATTAATTTGCTGAGCATACTTCTCAGATGTGATGGTTTTGCTGGGATTCAAAGAGCTGTAATGGGTCAAATGGGCAGCAGACCACCAAACAGTGACCACGACCAGTTTTTGGTGTAACTTTGGCTTTGGGAAATGCTTTAGAGTTTCTTCTCAGTCCAGCCTCTGAGCTGGTTATTGCTGGTTGTCATATAAAATTGTATAAAATTTTGTCTCATGTCACAATCCAATCAAGAAATGGTTCATTGTTGTTTCATAGAATAAGAGAAGACGACACTTTAAAACAATTTTTTTGATATGTGGTCAGCTCATGAGACACCCACATATTGAACCTTTTCACCTTTCAAATGCTGAATGACTGTAGAATATTTGGCGTTGATCTTAGTTGGTCATTGTCAACTTTTGATGGCTGGCCACTGTGCTCCTCATCTTTAAGGCTCTCATCTCCTTTGCAAAACTGCTTGAACCACCATTGCACTGTACATTCATTAGCAATTCCTGGGCCAGTTGTCTTGTTGATGTTGTGAGTTGTCTCCACTGCTTTATGACCCGTTTTGAACTCGAATAAGAAAATCACTCAAATTTGCTTTTTGTCTAACATTATTTCCATAGTCCAAAATACATATAAAAAAATGAGGCTTAAAAAGACACATGCTACATCACGGGTGAACCTCAAAAACCTTAGGCGGAATGAAAGAAGCCAGACCCAGAGACCACGTAAAATATAACCATTGTGAATTTGGATTTTGATGAGAAGTTCAGTGACATCTTTCATGGTATTCTGCCTTATGAATGAAATAGAAAAACGTGGACCATAGCAGTTGAGAGGACCCTTATTGGTTCTCAGATACCATGGACTTCAAGGAGGTTACCTTCTTCTCCCTCTTCCTCCACTCTTTCTACTACCTCCCTCCTCTCCTTAACACTTGATTTCCCTTCCTTCTTTCCCCCAATCTTTCTCTTGCTCTCCCCACAACTCTTCCTTTTTATACAAGTAAAGATAGTCATTGTAGAAAAACGCGACAGAAAATTTAAATTGTGCATATATATTGCAGGCTTATTTCAGACTTGTTCAGGTTGTTTCTGCTTCTGACTCTCCAAATATGCCACATTGTACATTTCTGATGCACTTTTTAACGCCTGGGATACATTCCTAGAAATGGAATTTCTAAGTTTTTTATATGTATTACTCAGTTGCTCCCCTAAATCTACCTGTGCCATAGATGGGATTAATGTGGATTTTCATTATACCCATATCAAAAATATGATCTGGCTTCCAGAATTTACCATGTTTGACAGCTTTGTGACTGGTTATGCAGGGTGGGGAAGGTGGTGATTTTACTCCTGGGCACAAGGCGTTAACTGGGACTGGTTATCTGAATCTGGTCAAGAGGCGGCGGCCAGGATAGGACCATGCCTTATGAGAGATCATTGAGGCACCAAGGAATAGTGGATGGAAAGGATATGATTCACTTCCTTCAAGTATTTGAAAGACTGTCATATTGAGAGAAATTAGATTCACTTTGTGTGCTTTATAAGGAGAGAATAAGCAGCAGAGTTTGGATCTTCTAGGAAGACAAGATTCAGTTTAATGTGAGAAAGCCCTAACAGAACAGTCTGAAAATGGATTGGGTCCCTCTTGTTTACTGTGAATACCCTTTCCCTCTGTATCCCTGGAGATATTCCAGTAGGGGCCACGTGTCATGTTGTCATTCAGATGAAGAGTCATAGCATGTGTGTGAAGGGAGTTTATCATAAAGCTTTCACATGGAGACCTTTGAGAGAACTTTAATACTGCAAAGTCATAAACTTGGAATTAGAGCTCTAATTACAACAGTCTATCCCAAAGCCAGAGGAAATAAATACTCTGAAAACACTATCTGTTCTCTTAATGTTTCTTGGTGCAAGAAATAACTGTTAAACTTGCTGACCTCACATTTTATGCACTCAGATCATTGGTACAGAAGAGTTTAGTTTTTTGATGATATTTGATATTTTTCAGTTTTTGTAGTTGCTGTGTGGGGAGATGGTTTTTCTCATTGTTTTTGTTTTCCTTGTATTTTATGAACTTTGCCAATCCTCAGTCTCTCAGACCTTAAGTCATCCACATCTGGTGAAAGGTAAAGGGATGGTTTTCATGTACTGTTCATCTCTGAGTAGCCTTTTCATCTTTAAAAAAATTCTATCATTGCTTTAAACATTTTCTAAGTGAATTGTATTTACTGTGTTTCCAAATTCTGCCTATGTTAGATAGTTGTACTCTTCCATTGATGGAACCATCTGCATATAAACTATATCTTTAACATTTTTTGACATTCATTTTCCTTATTTTGGTATTACTGCTTTGAGAAGTTAAAAAATGTCTATGCAGGGTTTCCCTGGTGGTCTGGTGGCTAAGAATCCACTTGCCAGTGCAGGGGTCACTGGTTTAATCCCTGGTCTGGGAAGATTCCACATGCCGTGGGGCAACTAAGTCCATGTACCACAACTGCTGAAGCCTGTGTGCCTAAAGCCCATGCTCAGTAACAAGAGAAGCCACCGCGACACAACTAGAGAAAGCCCATGTGCAGCAATGGAGATCCAGCACAGCCAAAAAATAAATAAATAAATAAATCTTAAAAAATAGACTATGCAGTTCACAAAATTCACTAGAATATTTGAAAAATAACCCATTTGATTGTAATGTTCCTAAAGCAGAACTGATTTAATAACCTAACCTCTTGCCCCTCAAAATGTGGTCTGGGAAGCTGCAGAAAGGGTGTCATGTGGCAGCTTGGTGGAAATGCAGACTCTCTGGCTCCCCCAGCACTCCTGAGTCAGAATCTGAATTTTACCAAGTGGACCCTCCTGTAGCACCTCGTGGGCTTTCCCAGGGGACATAATGCTGCAGAACCTGGGGGTCAGAATCATCATCTCACCTTGGTGGTTGAGCACCTGGTAACTTACCTGGCATCGTGACTGGGTTCTTTCACCTGCAAGAGCCTATTTAATCCTGAGAATCACCCTCTAAAGTGGGCATTCTTGGAATATCAGAAGAGTTGTCACCAGATTTGCCAAAGGTGTCACTAAAAGACAGTTTCTCCATCTGTATTTCCTAAGCCTGAGACAGGAAAATTGGAGGCCCAGCCTGTATATTGCTGGCCTGGCCAAGGGTGAAAGCCTCCAGTAACCCCAGCTCCTGGTGTAGGTACACTCTGTGCTTCCAGTGAACCAGACGCCCTGTGGACAACAGCAGAGCCTCACATCCCAGCAGTGGAAACTCAGCCCCCAACTGCTGCTCATTCACTGTCCAGTTGTGGGTTGATGAGAAGGCTATCTGTGAACAAGGTCAAGAAGAGCACATAGAGGTCCCACATCTCACCTTCAAGTTGACTTCCTGAAGCTTCAATTATAAATGAAGCTGAGACAGGTAGATAAACACATTTCCTAGAAGTTGCTATACTCAAATAGATTGTGTGTGTATATATACTTAAGGGACAAATATTTACTGCACCTTTTTTCTGATAAAACATGTGTAGCTTAAGGGTTGTTTGAATTAAGTCATTAAAAGCAGTAGATATTAGAAATTCTCATATTCCAATTCTGCAGCATTTAGGATGTACCGTTTTAGTGGATTTTGAGAAGGTAAATAAAATCAATGATAAGAAGTACTTGGATTGGATCATTTATTTTTCTGGAGTTGAGCTGTAGGAGTTGCTTGTATATTCTCGAGATTAGTTGTTTGTCAGTTGCTTCATTTGCTATTATCTTCTCCCATTCTGAAGGCTGTCTTTTCACCTTTCTAATAGTTTCCTTTGATGTGCAGAAGCTTTTAAGGTTAATTAGGTCCCATTTGTTCATTTTTGCTTTTATTTCCAATATTCTGGGAGGTGGGTCATAGAGGATCCTGCTGTGATGTATGTCAGAGAGTGTTTTGCCTATGTTCTCCTCTAGGAGTTTTATAGTTTCTGGTCTTACGTTTAGATCTTTAATCCATTTTGAGTTTATTTTTGTATATGGTGTTAGAAAGTGTTCTAGTTTCATTCTTTTACAAGTGGTTGACCAGATTTCCCAGCACCACTTGTTAAAGAGATTGTCTTTAATCCATTGTATATTCTTGCCTCCTTTGTCAAAGATAAGGTGTCCATATGTGTGTGGATTTATCTCTGGGCTTTCTATTTTGTTCCATTGATCTATATTTCTGTCTTTGTGCCAGTACCATACTGTCTTGATAACTGTGGCTTTGTAGTAGAGCCTGAAGTCAGGTAGGTTGATTCCTCCAGTTCCATCCTTCTTTCTCAAGATCGCTTTGGCTATTCGAGGTTTTTTGTATTTCCATACAAATTGTGAAATTATTTGTTCTAGCTCTGTGAAGAATACTGTTGGTAGCTTGATAGGGATTGCATTGAATTTATAGATTGCTTTGGGTAGTATACTCATTTTCCAATCAAAAAATGGGCCAAAGAACTAAATAGACATTTCTCCAAAGAAGACATACAGATGGCTAACAAACACATGAAAAGATGCTCAACATCACTCATTATCAGAGAAATGCAAATCAAAACCACTATGAGGTACCATTTCACACCAGTCAGAATGGCTGCGATCCAAAAGTCTACAAGTAATAAATGCTGGAGAGGGTGTGGAGAAAAGGGAACCCTCTCACACTGTTGGTGGGAATGCAAACTAGTACAGCCACTATGGAGAACAGTATGGAGATTCCTTAAAAACCTGGAAATAGAACGGCCTTATGATCCAGCAATCCCACTGCTGGGCATACACACTGAGGAAACCAGAAGGGAAAGAGACACGTGTACCCCAATGTTCATCGCAGCACTGTTTATAATAGCCAGGACATGAAAGCAACCTAGATGTCCATCAGCAGATGAATGGATGAGAAAGCTGTGGTACATATACACAATGGAGTATTACTCAGCCATTAAAAAGAATCCATTTGAATCAGTTCTAATGAGGTGGATGAAACTGGAGCCTATTATACAGAGTGAAGTAAGCCAGAAAGAAAAACACCAATACAGTATACTAACGCATATATATGGAATTTAGAAAGATGGTAACAATAACCCTGTGTACGAGACAGCAAAAGAGACACTGATGTATAGAACAGTCTTATGGACTCTGAGAGAGAGGGAGGGAGAGGGTGGGAAGATTTGGGAGAATGGCATTGAAACATGTGTAATATCATGTATGAAACGAGCTGCCAGTCCAGGTTTGATGCACGATACTGGATGCTTGGGGCTGGTGCACTGGGACGACCCAGAGGGATGGAATGGGGAGGGAGGAGGGAGGAGGGTTCAGGATGGGGAACACATGTATACCTGTGGCGGATTCATTTTGATATTTGGCAAAACTAATACAATTATGTAAAGTTTAAAAAATAAAACAAAATTAAAAAAAAAAAAGAAGTACTTGGAATGAAGTCTTTGATATATGGCAAAACCAATACAGTATTGTAAAATAATTAACCTCCAATTAAAATAAATAAATTTATTAAAAAAAAATAAAATCCATCAACCCTTCCACAAGATTCCTCACCTTCCCCCCTGCCATTCTTTTAAAAACTAGGGGGGCCAATTTCAATCCCACCCACTGCTATTTGGTGGTATTTTGATTTCTTTTTTAGGTATTATGCTATTTTTTCCTTCTTTACCACTGACATCAGCTCATTTCATGTGATTATGAAATACATTAAAAAAATGTATTTAAAATATTATTTTAAACTGGAGCCTATTATACAGAGTGAAGTAAGCCAGAAAGAAAAACACCAATACAGTATACTAACGCATAAATATGGACTTTAGAAAGATGGTAACAATAACCCTGTGTACGAGACAGCAAAAGAGGCACTGATGTATAGAACAGTCTTATGGACTCTGTGGGAGAGGGAGAGGGTGGGAAGATTTGGGAGAATGGCATTGAAACATGTAAAATATCATGTATGAAACGAGTTGCCAGTCCAGGTTCGATGCACGATACTGGATGCTTGGGGCTGGTGCACTGGGATGACCCAGAGGGATGGAATGGGGAGGGAGGAGGGAGGAGGGTTCAGGATGGGGAACACATGTATACCTGTGGCGGATTCATTTTGATATTTGGCAAAACTAATACAGTTATGTAAAGTTTAAAAATAAAATTAAATTAAAAAAAATATTATTTTATTTGATCATGAATTGTTTGTCTTAAAAGGCCTGTCTAGGTGAAAGAGTAATTTCTCATACCCTGTTCTTACAGGAAGAATTTTAAACCGTTTCTCCAAAGACATTGGACATATGGATGACTCGCTGCCCTCATCATTTCAAGTTTTCTTTCAGGTAATGTATCAGCCCTGTAAGAGTTCTCCACAGGGAAGAACAGACAGCCTGTTTCTCAAGGCTTTTTCACAGGGGCTGATGGTGGGCCTTTCAGCCTGGTGATGTGTCCTATAATCTTAAATAAATACCATGTTTGTGAAAGAAAGATGCGGCTGTGATTGAGAGGCTGAGTTAACATGAGTAACACCTGGGGCAGGAGTGTCTACACAGTCACGTCAAGGTTAGTCTGAAGCAGTGACATGCTGGGTGAGTGGTTCTCCCTCTGCCTTCCAGGTGTCTGGTGTGGATTCCCTTTACTTTAAGCATATTTCATAATAGAAACAAGCATCTCTCATGGAAAGATTGCCAAGATGAACTAAATTATGCACTGTATTACCATAAAGGACAAATATTTACTGCACCTTTTTTTCTGATAAAACATGTGTTACTTACAAAGAAAAGGTTAATAATAATAAGGTGACCAATAATACTTGAACAAAAACAATCATTGTTGTTCATTTGCTAAGTTGTGTCTGACTCTTTGTAACCCCATGGACTGCAGCACGCCAGGCTTCCTTGTCCTTCACTATCTCCTATAGTTTGCTCAAGCTCATGTTCATTGAGTTGGTGATGCCTTCCAACCTCATCCTCTGTTACCCCCTTCTCCTGTCTTCAGTCTTTCCCAGCATCAGGATCTTTTCCAATGAGTTGGCTCTTTGCATTAGGTGGCCAAAGTTTTTGAGCTTCAGCTTCAACATCAGTCCTTCCAATGAATATTAAGGGTTGATTTCCTTTAAGATTGACTGATTTGATCCCCTTGCAGTCCAAGGGACTCTCAAGAGCCTTCTCCAATGTCACAATTCAAAGGCATCAATTCTTCAGTGCTCAGGCTTCTTTATGGTCCAACTCCCACATCCATACATGACTACTGGAAAAACCATAGATTTGACTATATAGATCTTTGTTTGCAAAGTGATGTCTTTGCTTTTTAATATGCTGTCTAGCTTAGTCATAGCTTTTCTTCCAACCAAGGAGCAGGCGTCTTTTAATTTCATGGCTGCAGTCACTGTCTGCAGTGATTTTGGAGCCCAAGAAAATAAAAGTCTGTCACTGCTTCCTCTTTTCCCCCTTCTATTTGCCATGAAGTGTTAGGACTGGATGCCATGGTCGTTTTTTGAATATTGAGTTTTAAGATATCTTTTTCACTCTCCTCTTTCACACTCATCAAGAGGCTCTTTAGTTTCTCTTCTCTTTATGCCATTAGGGTGGTATCATCTGCATATCTGAGGTTGTTGATATTTCTCCTGCAATCTTAAATCCAGCTGGTATAGAGTCTTACCCTCCCTATTAATATTCAAGAATGTTAACACTAAACACCATCTCAGCACAATATCAGGCTAATGGAATTTCTTCTCTGGGTGTAGTTATCATATTCTGCAAACTAAATAATTATTCTGAATCGTGAAAAATCACCATGTATTCTCAAGTGAAAGATTCATCCAAAAAATTATTTCTATTTATTCATGTAGATTCATGACTTCTGATAGAATTCCCAACTGGTGCGCTTCAAGTGGGAAATAAGCATATCAAAATAATCATTCCCCTTATTTCCTGGAGCATCAGGACTTGGGTCACTTCTTCTGGGTCAACATGTTTCTTGTACACACATCATTGTCTTTGTACCATAGTGAGACAGAAGTAGAGAAGCACTGGCTATGGTTATATAGGCCATCAGATGGGCCTGAAATCCAATCACATGAGGAGAATTGTGTGTGTAGCTAGGATTAGGCTCAATAAAATTCATGAGAATGTGGAAGAAAGAAATGAGACTGGCTTCAAGGAAGGGATCTCTGTCACACACAGGAATCTGTTGTTTCCTTCTTTAGAGTGTTGACTTTTTGTTTGGATACTATTTTTGTCTTCTACAACTTCTGTTAACAGTTTGAGGCAGCTGGCAATAAAAGTCTCATAAATGTATATGTGTAAATAAATTTAAATATAAGCTCATACATTGTATATATGTTAATATAATATGTAATATCCACTATGAAACTGAAAGTTGCTCAGTCATGTCCAATTCTTTGCAACCCCATGGACTATACAGTCCATGGAATTATCCAGGCTGAAATACTGGGGTGGGTAGCCTTTCCCTTCTCCAGAGAATCTTCCCAACCCAGGGATTGAACCCAGGTCTCCCGCATTGCAGGTGTATTCTTTACCAGCTGACCCACAGTGGAAGCCCAATATCCACTATAAGGCTGGTTAGAGTATGACCTGTAAATAGAAATAAAACTCTTATTAAAAGCCTATTTGAATTGCTTCAGAATTTAGGAGCATGAAATCTGAAGGCCCTAACTTGGGAGCTTCTGAGAGCAACAGTTACAGGTCTTTAATGGTGACTCAAGGAAAAAGTATTGGCACAGCTCATGTGGAGCCCTTCATTTTGATCTTACCTCTTCTTCCTAGGTTATCTGCCATCTGGGTTGGTCATAAAAGGGCCTTACCTAGGGAGAGCCAGCCTATTGAAACTGGTGAATATTGTCCAATAAAATAATGTGAGTCTACTAAAAAACTGTAATTTGGATTTTTTATAATTGACATTTCAGAAGACCTTTTTTCCTGACAACTACTGATGGCAAACTTCATGACTTAAGATCACACACAGAAGGAAGGACCCCTCCCCATGAGAAAGGGGTATAGCAAGGTGGGATGCATTAGTTAATCCTATGGCTATAAGAAATTTTTCAACTGTAAGTATAATAGAAGGGAGGTCAGACAGACCTATATTTCTCCACTTATGATTGGAATTTATTCCTTCAGATTCCATGCTCTTCATTCTGAGTTTTATATTGATACCACAGCAGATGGGGAAAAACAGGAAAAGCACATGTCTCCATCCATATAATGCAGTTTGGTTCACAAGGGCTCCTGGACACAGAGTCACAGTTCTGGACATTTTCTTCTCCTTTCAGGCTCCTCTACATACAACTGTGTCTCTGGGATTCCCCGAGTCAGATTCTTCCTGTCTTTCTTCATGACCTGTAGTACCTTCCTAGGAAAACTTAGGACAACCACTTACCCTCCTAGCTTACCATTTTCTTACCTATAAATGGAAATGAAAGTTCTTGCTTTTCTCATTCATAAATGGTTGTGAAGAGCATCTGAGAAAACTTATCTGGAATAGCTGTGAAATGATAACCCAAGTCTCTCTGATATAGGCATTACTCTGCTAATGCATCTCCCAGAGACATGCTGGGAACAGCTGCCCTGGGCAACAAAGTGTCGAGGCTCTGGGTTGGTGAACATGAGGTGCTGGTTCTAAGAAGACACAGAACACCTGGTGCTAACTTGGACAAGCCATTCTACTTTCTCAGCCCAGCTCCCTTTTGGTCCAAGTTTCCAGGAATTGTGATTGCTACCCCAAATTATTCATGTCATTCTCTGTTTCTCTGGCCTGTGAAATTCAGTTGTCAATCTCTTATTCAAAGTTTCAATAAAGGATTCCCATGTTCTCCCCTGTGTTTCCCCAGTGCCTTGTGCAGATCACATGGAATTGTATCCATCTGAGATCATAAACTCTGGAGGCGTTGGCCCAAACTCTGTGAATCTGTATATCCTCAACTTTTGACCCCTTTTCATAACAGGCTAGATACTAAGATAGATACTACACATAGATACTAAGTGCTGGTTGCATTCCTATCACCTGAAACTTTTCATCAGGGTGTCATACTTTTCCTGATAAATATGTATGTCTAAATCAGCATCAATCAATGATTTGGGCTTCTATTCTACCTGCTGTGTTTTTAGACCAAGATCATTTCCCAAGATAAAATCACCTCATGGAACGATGTGATGCTTAAGTGAATGATTATGGAACTCTTACCACAGTGCTGTGTATAGAGTAAACACCTGGTAAATGGCACCCCCTGTTGTTATAATCACTACTCCTTAAAACAGTCATTTTTATCATAATGATAAAAAATTTAATGTATATCTAGAGGATAAAATTAAAAAAAACACTTCATGTTTTATAAGTTGTTTATTATCAAAATTCTTCCCCAGATTTCTAGGAAATACCAAAAACTGGTTTTATCACATTTCTCTTCTTTTGTCTGCTCTTTATTGGGCATGCTTATGAACTCTGAAATTCCTTAAATAAGGTATTTAAAAGAAAAATTTAAGATAAATTAGGAGGCTCAAATAAGTAAAAATAATTTTCCTGGACAATAAATAGTTGGAAGTATGTTGGGAACAAGCTTAAGTATGTTCTAATGGCTCGTGAGTAGACTCCCTGGCTCCATGGCTCAGGCTTTGTGGTTTCCATCAAGCTCCTTTTCCTTTTTCTGTGCCTCACTGTTTCCATCTGTAAAATGAGATAATACTATTACTTGATTGGGCCATTGTGAGGAGTAATAAACTAATACATGTCAAATATTAAATGTGCAGCCCTGTACAGAGTCAGCACTCAGTAAGTGTTAACCATGGATAGAAAACCAGGAAAGAAAAATTTCCACTTCCAAAAGTCACATTTGCATTTTTTCCTCCTTTGCTGGACACTAACTTTGTAATTAACCACTTCTTTATTCCCACCTGTGTAACTGAGGCTTCTTGTTTCCTCATCTGTGATGCCTACTCATTCATCTCTAGTAATACCTACTGACTCATGATAGTTTAGGGTTCAAGTCCTAGTCTCTCTGAACCTCAAATATTCTCTCATCTATTAAAATTAGTAATTCCTACCTTATAGGCTACTAAGTGTATTAAAAGAGTTAATACACAGAAGGTTCTTAAGGTTTTGAGCACACAGCAATCATGCAATAGAGCTTCCCAGGTGGCTAGTGATAAAGAATTCACCTGCCAATATAGGAGATGCAGGAGGCATGGATTGATTCTTGGGTCAGGAAGATCCCCTGGAGGAGGAAATGGAAACCACTCCAGTATTCTTGCCTGGAAAATTCCATGGACAGAGGTGCCTGGAGGGCTGTAGTCCTCCAAAGATTTGGACACGACTAAGCGACTGAGCACACACACATAATCTTGCAATAAATATCATTAGAGCCACCTATAATTTTATTTGTTTGGATGGCAAAGCTTTCTCTACTATTTCAATACATCTTTTAAGAAAAGAAGTTTAATCCCAACAAAATAGTCCATTAAAGTTAATTTTTAAAATATAAATTTAAATATAAATTAAATATATATAAATAAATATAAATTAAAAATAAATTTTAAATATAAAATATAAATATAAATATAAATGATACAATAGGCCAGTTAGACCTAATTGATATCCAATGTCCTATGGATATCAATTAGGTCTAACTGGCCTATTGTATCATTTAAAGTTTGTGTTTCCTTGTTAATTTTCTGTTTAGTTGATCTATCCATAGGTGTGAGTGGGGTATTAAAGTCTCCCACTATTATTGTGTTATTGTTAATTTCCCCTTTCATACTTGTTAACATTTGTCTTTACATATTTCGGTGCTCCTATGTCGGGTGCATATATAATTGTCATATCTTCTTCTTGGATTGATTCTTTGATCATTATGTAGTGTCCTTCTTTGTCTCTTTTTACAGCCTTTGTTTTAAAATCCATTTTATCTGGTATGAGTATTGCTACTCCTGCTTTCTTTTGGTCTCTATTTGCGTAGAATGTCTTCTTCCAGCCCTTCACTTTCAGTCTGTATATGTCCCTTGTTTTGAGGTGGGTCTCTTGTAGACAACATATACAGGGGTCTTGTTTTTCTACCTATTCACCCAATCTTTGTTTTTTGGTTGTGGCATTCAACCCATTTACATTTAAGGTAATTATTGATAAGTATGATCTTGTTGCCATTTACTTTATTGTTTTGGGTTCGAGTTTATACACCCTTTTTGTGTTTCCTGTCTAGAGAATATCCTTTAGCATTTGTTGGAGAGCTGGTTTGGTGGTGTTGAATTCTCTCAGCTTTTGCTTGCCTGTAAAGCTTGTCTGTAAAGCTTATTTTCTTTCATCACTTTAAGTATGTCCTGCCATTCCCTCCTGGCCTGAAGAGTTTCTATTGAAAAATCAGCTGTTATCCTTATAGGAATCTCCTTGTGTGTTATGTGTTGTTTTTCCCTTGCTGCTTTTAATATTTGTTCTTTGTATTTGATCTTTGTTAATTTGATTAATATGTGTATTGGGGTGTTTTGCCTTGGGTTTATCCTGTTTGGGACTCTCTGGGTTTCTTGGACTTGGGTGATAATTTCCTTCCCCATTTTAGGAAAGTTTCCAACTATTATCTCCTCAAGTATTTTCTCATGGTCTTTCTTTTTGTCTTTTCCTTCTGGGACTCCTATGATTCGAATGTTGGGGCATTTAACATTGTCCCAGAGGTCTCTGAGGTTGTCCTCATTTCTTTTAATTCTTTTTTTTTTCTCTCTGATTCATTTCTTTCTATCATTCTATCTTCTACCTCACTAATCCTATCTTCTGCCCCTGTTATTCTACTATTTGTTCCCTCCAGAGTGTTTTTGATCTCATTTATTGCATTGTTCATTATATATTGACTCTTTTTTATTTCTTCTAGCTCCTTGTTAAACCTTTCTTGCATCTTCTCAATCCTTATCTCTAGGCTGTTTATCTGTGATTCCATTTTGTTTTCAAGATTTTGGATCATTTTCACTATCATTATTCAGAATTCTTTATCAGGTAGATTCCCTATCTCTTCCTTTTTTGCTTGGTTTGGTGGGTTTATCCTGTTCCTTTACCTGCTGGGTATTCCTCTGTATTTTCATCTTCTTTATATTGCTGTGTTTGGGGTGGCATTTCTGTATTCTGGCAGTTTGTGGAGTTGTCTTTATTGTGGAGTTTCCTGGCTGTGGGTGGGGTTGTATGGATAGCTTGTCAAGGTTTCCTGGTTAGGGAAGCTTGTGTTGGTGTTCTTGTGGGTGGAGCTGTATTTCTTCTCTCTGGAGTGCAATGAAGTGTCCAGTAATGAGTTATGAGATGTCAATGGGTTTGGAGTGACTTTGGGCAGCCTGTATCTTGAAGCTCAGGGCTGTGTTGCTGAAGAATTTGTGTGGTATGTCTTGCTCTGGAACTTGTTGGCCCTTGGATGGTTCTTGGTTTCAGTGTAGGTATGGAGGCGTTTGATAAGCTCCTGTCAATTAATGTTCCCTGGAGTCAGGAGTCCTCTGGTGTTCTCAGGATTTGGACTTAAGCCTCCTGCTTCTGGTTTTCAGTCTTATTTTTACAGTAGCCTCAAGACTTATCCATCTATACAGCACCGTTAATAAAACATCTAGGTTAAAGATGGAAAGTTTCTCCACAGTGAGGGACACCCAGAGAGGTTCACAGAGTTACAAGGAGAAGAGAAGACAGAGGAAGGAGATAGAGGTGACCTGAATGAGATGAGGTGGAATCAAAAGAGGAGAGAGAAAGGTAGCCAGAAATCACTTCCTTATGTGCGCTCCACAATCTAGACCACTCAGAGATGTTCACGGAGTTATACAGAGAAGAGAAGAGGGAGGAAGGAAACAGAGGTGGCCAGGGGGATAAAGGGATTAATCAAAAGGAGAGAGACAGATCCAGCCAGTAATCAGTTCCCTAAGTGTTCTCCACTGTATGGAACACTGAAAGAGATTCATAGAGTTGGGTAGAGAAGAGAAGGGGGAGGGGGAGATAGAGGCGACCTGGTGGAGAAAAAGGAGAGTCCAAAGGGGGAGAGAGCAGTCAAGCCAGTAATCTCACTCCCAAGTAAAAATGGGTACTGAATGGGTTCTTAAAAGTACAAAATTGATAACAAATCCAAAAAGGAAAGATTAAAAATCTAGAGTAGAGGTTGGATTTTCAAAAATACAATATTAAAGGGAAAAAAAGTCACAAAAATTATAATATATATATATATATATGAAGTTTGTTTTAAAAAATAGGGTCTCTTTTTTTTGTTGCAAAGTAATAGTAGGTTATAAAAATGAAAATTAAAGGAGTAATAGAGGACTTAAAAATTAAAAAAGAATTAAAAAATTAAAGAATGATAGTAAAAATAGTAAAAATATATCTAGGACTTTCTCTGGTGTTGTTGTGGGTAGTGTGGGGTCAGTTCATTTTCATATAGTTCCTTGATCTGGCTTATATTTCTCAAGATCTATAGGCCCCTTCCTATGTAGTTTGTACTAACTACAGGATTTTAATCTGTGGCACCTGTCACTTCCAAGGTGATTCCCTCTGCTTTAGCTTCTTCTGTTTGCTGGTCTGTTCAGTGTCTAATTTCTGCCCTGACATAAGGAGGCGGTGGTGGATGCTTTTTTAGGCTCAC
This sequence comes from Bubalus bubalis, assembly GCF_019923935.1. NCBI lineage: Eukaryota > Metazoa > Chordata > Mammalia > Artiodactyla > Bovidae > Bubalus > Bubalus bubalis. Next base: position 19,828,825 of record NC_059169.1, on the reverse strand, counting down.
TTGTTCAGTGGTGCTATGGGGAGGGAGGGATGCTGCAAACAAATAATACTGGCATGTGCTTGCAGTGTCTTGGCCACACTGGGTTTGACCCCGCTCACGGCGTGTGTGCTTTCCCTGTCTACACTGCTTAGGCTCAAGGTTGCTCTGCTGGGAACTGTCTGAGGCCGGCCTTGGGTTGTGTGCACTTCCCAGGTCTAAACCGCTAAGGTTCAGGTACTCGAGTAGACCTCAGAGGCACAGACTCAGTTGGGCCTGCGTTTTGTGCCCTTCCCAGGTCCAAGCAGCTCTGTTTGGCAACCGATGTCGCTGCGACTTATCGCCTCCCCTGTGTTTGCCGCTTGGTTTTCTTGGTGCATAACCGGCTCACCTTCTCAGGCGGATGTTGACTGTCCAGAATCCCAAGAAATCTGAGCAATGAAGCCTGCTTGCAGTTAGGTGGATAATGCCTCTCTGCGGCCGCGATTGCCCCCTTCAGGCTCTGGCTGCCCTCGCCTGCCTGTCACCGGAGGGGGATGGTCTGCAGCCGGCTAGCTCTGCAGTCCTTTGTTCTGTGAGCGTGCCTGATGGCGTCTTAGGTTAAGGTTTTTCTCGTAGCTCTGCTCAGTCCTATTCTGTGAGCGGGCCTGAAGGTGTCTTAGGTTAGGGCTTTTTGCTGCTGCTGCTGCTGCTAAGTCTCTTCAGTCGTGTCCGACTCTGTGTGACCCCATGGACTGCAGCCTACCAGGCTTCTCCGTCCATGGGATTCTCCAGGCAAGAACACTGGAGTGGGTTGCCGTTTCCCTCTCCAATGCATGAAAGTGGAAAGTGAAAGTGAAGTCCCTCGGTTGTGTCTGACTCTTAGTGACCCCATGGACTGCAGCCTACCAGGCTCCTCCATCCATGGGATTTTCCAGGCAACAGTCCTGGAGTGGGGTGCCATTGCGTGGTAGCTATCCCACAGTCTGGTTTGCTAGCCCAAGTTAGTTCCCTCAGATTGCCCTCGGGACATTCAGGCCTGGTCTTACTCTAAGCAATGCAGCCCGCGCCTCTCTGCCCAGCCCCCGGTTGTTAGTGGCAGGTGCAGGCATCTGCGCTGCTTCTCTGCTGGGGGAGTTACCATTGGGCAAGTAATCTGTGGGTTTAAATTATTTATTTATTTTTCCTCCCTGTTTTGTTGCCCTCTGTGGTTCCAAGGCTCACCACAGACTCAGCAGTGAGAGTGTTTCCTAGTGTTTGGAAACTTCTCTCTTTTTTACGACTCCCTTCCCAGAACAGAGCTCCATCCCTACCTCTTTTGTCTTTCTTTTTGTCTTTTATATTTTTTCCTACCTCCTTTTGAAGACAATGGGCTACTTTTCTGGGTGCCTGATGTCCTCTGCCGGCATTCAGAAGTTGTTTTGTGAAATTTACTCAGCGTTCAAATGTTCTTTTGATAGATTTGTAGGGGAGAAAGTGGTCTCCCCGTCCTATTCCTCCGCCATCTTAGGACCGCCTTCCTAAAGTTTATTTTTGAAAAGAATTCTAGATAATGAGGCCCCTGTATCTGTTTTTTACTCTTTCAGACATTTCTACAAGTGATTGGTGTGGTGGTTGTGGTGGTGATGGTGATTCCTTGGATTGCTATACCTGTGATTCCCCTTGGCATCATTTTCTTTTTTCTTCGGCGGTATTTCTTAGAGACATCACGAGATGTGAAACGCCTGGAATGTTCAAGTGAGTACTGGGACTCTCAGGTTGGGATGGCAATGCAGGTTGGCTGCATTTATACCATAATTAACCACATCCCTGAAATCCTGCAGAATATACCTTTTGGAATTTCTCCCTAAGTCAGCATTAGCTAATTGCATATTATGGGCCCTGTGAGTCAGAGTGACCCTTAAGCCAAGTTGAGCTAGTGACAGGTCAGCTGCAGCTTTGCATTTTAACACAAGGACAAATATAAACACCATGAGGACAGGGGCCATTTCTGTCTTCTTCATGACATACTTCCTAACACAGAACAGCCACCCAGTAAACAGTTTTCCAAAAAATAATATGTTTCATCATGTTGGTACTATTGTAGAAGGAAAATAGGGAAATTTTCTTCCCTTGGAGTTACTAGAAATGATAAGGAAAGGAAAACATTAAGAAAAGGAAAGGAGGCATCAGGAAATGTACTCATATGTCAGAGGTGATATTTTTAGAAAATACATTCTTTCACATACTCCTAAGATGGTAAGTAAGTTGTAGTTGTTAAATGTATTGACAAGATAAGCCCTGTTATTTCCAGGTTTGCTCTTTATCATCACCAGTATTTGAGATGATGTCACATTATGGTCACCCCTCCCCAAGACTGTTCATATAAATGATGCTGGAAATAATCCCTTTAGGAGGACCCAGGAGGCGAATCTGTTTAGTAGTTTTAGTTTATCACTTTTAGTTTATCACTCCATTACGCTTTCTAGTTATAGAATAATGGGGAACATTATTTTATGATTAATCATTCTATTCTTCAGGTAGTCACAGAGGATGAAATAATCCAGAACTTATCTCATCATTAAGGCACAGACATATTTCATCAATATTAAAACAAAAAATTATAATGAAAGTATAATTGTTAAATATTTTAAAAGAAGGTATAATGACACCAGACAGAAAATAAAGGAAGAAGATGTTTGTATTAGAAACCTTAACCATTTTACTGCAGATAGTTACTGCAAGTTAATACCAACTTAACTTTCTAGAAACCAAGCCAAGAAGAGAAATGTATTGAGTTTCATTCTTCTCTGTATCTGCTAAGTGGAAAAACCTAAGTTAATTGAGACAAAGGAGTTTTTGGTGGTGAAATTTGTGTTTCATTTTTAATAATAAACTCTTGAGAGGCATTCATCCTATGTATTTGCATAAAGTACAGTTGGTGTCATAAAAGCTATAGAAAAATTTTTCAGTCAAGAGAACTAGCTAAACTCCCATGAGGTATGGGTTTTGTGAGGTGCTTGACTGTATTATGGAGCAGTAGAGTCCAGACATGTGTGATATTTTGCTGATGTGATTTGGTAGGATGGTAGGACCTGGGAAAACAGAATAGAAGTGATGAGCTGCATTTAGTCTTTTGTGTAGACAGGGCTTCAATCATTTTATGATTTGAAGTCAGCCATGAAATGGAGTCATTCAGCAGTCTTGTTCAAAGCAGGTTGTTCCATTCAAAGAGAGATTGTTCCAGAAGGAAGGTTTTTCAGAGATTTTTTGACTGGAGCATGGGCCACTTCCCATCCACATGGAAGTGGAGAGAAGGGCACCTCCTGAGGCCTTTTTCAAAAAGCAGTGCAGGATTTCACCTGGAGAGTCTGAGAACTTTTTGGCCCCATCCCTGTAGGAGTATTTAGATTTTTTGCAACCTGGTAGGCTGTAACAATGTTAGACAGTAAATTCAATCCAAATACCCACTCCTCTATACCCCAGGTAACCAAATGAGATGGCCTGTTGATTAGAACTGTTTATGTTCTCTCTCCAGGTTGTGGGTCTGTGCCATAAATAATAATACCACTTTTTTCTCTATTTTCTCTATGCAGTAACTAATAGTATATTTTAAGGCCACTGCTGGAGCCTCCAGCTAAAAGGATCACTATAACCAGAAGGCATAAGCCTACTTCATTCCTGTGCTCTGAAAAACTGCTAAAATCCTGAGGTTTATATTCAGATCCAGCTGCCTACCTTTCTGGAGCATTATGTTGACTTTTGTCCTCTTAGTGACAAATCTGCAGCTGATCATAATGGTTTTTCATTTTTATAGAACTGAGCATAACCAAAATGCAAAACCAGGATGGCATTTGGTTGCATTTATCTAGCCAAACTTATTCATTTGGCAGTGCCTGAATTATGAATCTGTATCAAATCCTATCTGTAAGGATTCTGTGATCAACTAGCAATGTCTTCCAGGGACATTGCTGAGGAAGGGTTAGCACATGTGCCACATATATTCAGACCACGGATCCTCAAGTCTGCTGTTTTAAGGCATTCTCATGCCGGATTCCCTGGGACTTTATTCAACCTAAGGTCCTTAGTATGGTGTATGGTAATGGCTAAGGCTGTTGGATGTTAGCTAAGTAAGATTTGAGGGTTTTCTGAAGGTAAACAAGGTCTGGAGAAAAGTGCGTTTAGTCATGCATGGACATCCTTAAACCTGATTATTCTCCCTCTGAGACACTGCTGTTATGATTAAAGGCACAGCCTTGGAAATAAGACAGAATTGGGTCTGACACTCAGCTCTACCACTTAGATGAGTTAATTTGCTTAATCTTGGGCAGGAAGTACTCTTAATTCCTCAGCCTGGTTTTCCCTCTGACACAGGTATACTAATACCTGCCCTCTGGGGCTCTTCGGATTTCTTAAATTGAAGCTTGTAAAATACTTGCTGTGCTGTGCTGTGCTTAGTTGCTCAGTCATGTTGACTCTTTGTGACCCCATGGACTGTATCGCCAGGCTCTTGTCCATCGGGATTCCAGGCAAGAATACTGGAGTGGGTTGCCATGCCCTCCTCCAGGGGATCTTCCCAACCCATGGATTGAACCAACATTTCCTGCCTTGCAGGTGGATTCTTTACCATCTGTGCCACCAGGGAAGCCCATGAATACTGGAGCGGGTAGCCAATCCATTCTCCAGGGGATCTTCACAACCCAAGAATTGAAACAGGGTCTCTTGCGTTGCAGGCAGATTCTTTATCAGCTGAGCTACCAGGGAAGCCCCAAAGTACTTGCTAGTGACTACCAAAGGCACCAGAACTTTGAACATGAGGGTATTTTAAAAATTGTATTTATTTGTTTTTGGCTGGCGTGCTGCGATTCATGGGGTCGCAAAGAGTCAGACACGACTGAGAGACTGAACTGAACTAAAGTCTTTGTTGCTATGCAGGTTTTTCTCTAGTTGTGGTATGCGGGCTTCTCACTGTGATGGCTTCTCTTGTTTCAGAGCACCGGCTCTACGGGGCTTGGGCTTCCAGTTGTGGGTTTAGTACTTGTGGCTCCCAGTCTCTAGAGCACAGGCTCAATAATTATTGTTTAGTTGCTCTTTGACATGTGGGATCTTCCCAGATCAGGGATTGAGCCCTTGTTTCCTGCACTGGCAGCCAGATTCTCATCCACAGAGCCACCAGGGAAGTCTAAATGTGAAGGAATAAGAACATAGTAACAACTGGCAGTTCTCACATAGGTGAATGATAACCTGGTGCAAAGGCTGCCACCTTAGGGTCTTTTCCTGTGGTTCCCTGCCCCTGTCCCCCCACCCCAGGGAAGATCTGCAGTCCAGGTGGAATATGTCCCCAAGTGTCCTCAGGGTTGTGGAGACACAGCCGTATGTCATGTAAACTGTAGGGTTACACGTGTCTATGACTTCTGACTGATGTAATGGCTGTTATATAATCTGCTTCAGGATCATGAGCTCAGTCGTTGTGGGGAAAAGGGTGTTATGTTGGGCAAGGTAAGACCAGAGCCTTGACATTCCCTCTCCTCATGTACTAGTTAATTTTCTTTGCAGACCCTCCAGTTCCCTCATTCTGGCATTCTGCTCACCCCTAGTGGGGTTTGAAAGAAACAGTATAGATTTTCACAGGTCAGCATTCCTTCTGGCCCACTGTAACTCTTGGGCATGAGGTGAGGTAGGTGATGGGATGTTTGGTTCTCTGGGGTTCAAGGCTGAGATGATACCTGGTTTCTAAAGTTGACCATTCCCGCTGAAGAGAATCAGCTGCACTTTGATCTCCTGGTGAGGGAAGCAGGTGGAGGAGGCCACGCTGAAGAGTTCGTTCCAGGAGTCTCCCTGGGGGAACAGGCGCATCTACTTCCTGCTCAGAAGCCTTGTCTGTGATGAATAGTATTGACGTCACATTTGCTTTGGAAACCACAGCCTGCTTCTAGTGAGTTTTCTGTGTTCTCTGAAGCTGGACTCTTGACATCCTCCTGACAGTGTAATGGGCCTGAAATTCACCTGTGTCATCGCTGTGAGCCCCTGCTTCCAGAATAATTGAGTTCTGGGGTCTGGTTGGGACACCTGCTGGGAATGCAGAAAAGGCCTGGAGAGAGTTCCTAGCCTTTGTTATTTGGAGCATGAGCTCAGTCTTAAAAGTGCTGTTAAAAGTTCATATTGCTATTTTAAAAGTGTAAAGTTAAAGCTAAAATAAATACAATTAAATGTTACTCAATAGAATAAGGGCCTCCCAGGTGGTGCTAGTGGTAAAGAACTCACCTACCAGTGCAGGAGACTAAAAAGATGCTGGTTTGATCCCTAGGTCGGGAAGATCCCCTGGAGGAGAGCACGGCAATCCACTCCAGTATTCTTGCCTGGAGAATCCCATGTACAGAGGAGCCTGGTGGGCGAGTCCATAGGGTCATGAAGAGTCAGACACTACTGAAAAGACTTAACATGCAGGCACCAAGATAGATTCAAAGAGAATCTTTCATTTCTAGGTCGTTAAGGTGAAGCTTGACGTGAGCAAGAGTTTGAGCGGCACATGGAGAATTCTCTCCAGAAAGGGCGTCATCCCTTCTCCCCCAGGCAGCCCAACCAGGAATTCCAGTGTGATGTTTGGCAGAACGTGCAAACACAGCACACGGAAGGCTATGGGTTTCCTTGCATTCAGCCTCCCTGACTTTCTCTGTCTTGTGTCTGTCTCTGCTTCCCCAGCACAGAGCCCAGTGTTTTCCCACTTAGCATCTTCTCTCCAAGGACTCTGGACCATCCGGGCGTACAAAGCTGAGCAGAGGTTTCAGGAACTGTTCGACTCACACCAGGACTTGCATTCAGGTTTGTGAGTTTCTGGAGATGATTTCAAAGGATGGGATGTGCTGTCATCTGAGGCCTGACCTCCCTGTCAGGTGGCCTGGCTGGCCAGCACCTCACTCTGTGCTGCCCCATGTCCCCCTCTGCACACCTGCCTCCCCAACCTCTTCCTCTCAGCACCCCTCTGTGTGCCCGTTTTCCCTCTTCTCCCCAGACTGACTTCCATTGTCCTTCCATCATGGTGTCCTATGGCTTTCTGTCCCTTTAGGACAGGAGTCAGTATACTTTTTTTTTTTTTTCCAAACAACAGATAGTAAATATTTTAGACTTTGTGTGCCATTCTATCTCTGTTGTAACTTATCAACTTTGCTGTTGTATCACAAAAACAGGTAAAGATAATACATCAGCAAAAGCACATGACTGTGTTCCGATAAAACTTTATTTACAAAAGCAGGTGATGGCCATTCTTGGCCCACAGGCTATAGTTTGTCAACTCTCTTTTCAGAGCATGCAGGGCAGCAGATTTGATTGAGATAAATCATTACCTAATTAACAGATTTTTAACTCACTTGGTTTATATTATTCTGAGTATTGGTAATATTTTTCCCTAGGTAGGAATTTTAGAATTCCCTCTAAATCTGTAAAATCCTGGCCCATCTCTCCAGTCTTTATTGTATCTTAAACATAAAAAAAAATGGCATTTTGAAAGTCACATGCAAATCCAGTTAGCTTATGGTTGTATAGATGCTGGCTCCTAAGAATAAACACTGTGCAGGGCCCTGTAGTAAGTGTGGAGGTGCTGGAAACAGCGTGTGAGCTGTGCTCTCTGCTGTCAGAAAGCTGGGAACAGTTGGCCCTGAGAGAGGATGAGCCTCACATTGAGGCCTAGCACTGTAGGAAATGCACCAATGAGACCATTTTTCCATTTTCTCCATTGTGATCATATTACTGTTTATAACCTGTGAGTTGAATTTGTTTCTTATTGAAGTATAGTTAATAAACAGTAGTATGTTAGTTTCAGATGTACAGCAAAATGGTTCAGTTTTATATGTGTACTTTTTAAAGATAATTTTCCATCATAAATTATTATAGGCTATTGAATATAGTTCCACACAGTCCCTGGCTTGATTCTTCTGTGTCCCATATGTTATCTGGTACCAAAACAGCTTTTTGGAACTTTCCTGTTCCTTGAGTGTATAACTTTGCCATCCTACTTTGTGCAAAAATCTTCTGTAGCTCATCTGAGCAAAATGGTCTTTCTTGTTCAAAGCAGTTAACATGGTTTTTCTAACTTATTCATTATGCTTATTATGGTTTACAAATCCAGAGGCCTGGTTCTTGCTTTTGACTGTATCCCGATGGTTCTCTTTGCGTCTGGATATCATCTATGTTATCTTCATCAGTCTTATTGACTTTGGGTCCCTGCTTCTTGCACAAAGTAAGTATGGGTGTAAATAACTATTTATGGTGTGGTTAAAATTTATAGCTGTATTTACAGTTATTATATTAAGCTCTTGCTGCCTTGTCTAACAAGTACAGTTTGGTGCTAATGAATTGTATTAAAGCATTTGAAGCATGTGATTCCACAGTGTGGCCCATGTAGAGAGGTCATTTGGATCTTGATGGGACCTTTTATTCTCTTCCTTTTCTTTGAATGAGTGGATGTCTACTCAGCAATAACAAGCTGACCTTAGAAACTTTCCCAGTAGTGTTTAGTAGTTGGATGGAGAGAAGCAAATTTATCATAAAGCTTTTTGTCCAAGTTAGAACTTTATATTTTGGTTTTAGGGCTACTGGGGTCTCTTGGTTGTAGGTGCTTGGTGCACTGGGATGAGAAAGATTCTCTGTAGCAAAGGACACAATCCTCATCGCTGTGTGGGTATCAGATGAGCAGGTGTTGGGGTATATGGCATGAATTTACCAGCCCTAAATATTCTATAAGAGCAATATTGAATTACAGTCTTTAATATGGAACAATGAGAATGGTATTTTAATTTTAAAAGCACTGGATTTTAGAAACCATTGCCTTGTTTTTCATGGTTTCCAGCTATGGCTGCATTGGACATAGAAAGTGAAATTGCTTGATTGTTCTTGAAACCACAATGACAAAAGTCTTAATAATAACATTATTCCTCATTGTCTACTGTATATTGACAATATTGAGATTAAGTTCATTTACTAGTCTTTCTGAATTCATAGTGGTTTTAATTTTTTGGGTGGGAGGTTTTAATTGTATTGTGGACTCAATCAAATGATAGTAAAAATATAAGTAATATTGTTATTATATGTAAGTGATTTAAATATTATAAAGGAGTTATATTAATAAAGTGATAGAAGGAACTGGCCTCAAGGTCAAAAACAGGACTGACATTTTCCCCCTCTCTTCTTCCTCATTTAGCTTTGAATGTTGGGCAGGTTGGCCTGATACTGTCCTATGCCCTTAACGTCATGATGGTGTTCCCATGGTGCATCAGGCTAAGTGTTGAAGTTGAGAATATGGTGATGTTTATCTTAACATTCTTAACCTTGTACTACATCTTGCCATTAAAAAGTATAAAAGGAATTCTTATGTAAAATATTAAAACTTGTTTTTACATCTAGCTCACAGAGTTTTTATATTCTCCTCCATCTGTTTAAAGCTACTGTAAAAAAGTACATCTTTTACTCAGTCTTATGTGTGCCATGTCAGCAGGTTTTTATTCATCACAAACTGTCTTCAAATGTAATAAATGTCTCTGTAGGAGGGAGGTTCTGAAATCTTGGAGAGAATATAAACCAGTTTGTGGGGAGGTTGTTTATTATTGTTTCTTAACTGGTAATTCCTCATTATTGGTAAATGAAGAATTCAATATTTTGTAGTTCTTTGTTTAATTGATAGATATCTGTCCCTGCCTCATTTTAGCATTTATTCTTGTATGTGTTAAACACCTGAATGTGCTGGTATCCCTCCTTTTTGGTAGAATAAGCCACCTCTCTGAATGTGCTATCAAAGATGTCAAGTTATTTTTGTTTAGGAGGCCTTGGTCAGTATTTAAATTATATACTCCTTTGAGTATTGCATATTGTCCCAAAGAGAGAAAAACAATAAAAATGCAATATTTGCACTTCTCTCTTCTAATAGAGTAGAAAGTAAGAAATTATTAAAATGAGGTTTGATGACCATCCAGTTCTACTCCTCTGTAACACGTGGCCCTTTTATAACCACTGATTAGTGCTCATAAGTATTCTTTTCTTTGACAAAATTCTTTTTATTCAGATGTGGAAAGTGAATAAATAAAATCTTTGCATTCATTACATAATTCTTTTAGTTTTAATATAATGCTGAAGGAAGTAGCCCTAAGTGAAACTGTTACAGGATGATGAATAAGTTTGCAAATCATCAAAGGAGTCATCACATTCCTACTTCAGTCCTTCGCAGATGCTAAGACCTGGAATATTCTTGATCATATAAAAAGCAGATATAAAGATATAAAAACAGAACACCTTATTTACAGTCTCTGAACATCCATAAATAAAGCCCTCTGCTCCTAACCCACATGATGTCATATATGTTTCAGATGATTTCAGTAGAAAGGGTGATAGAATATACAGAGCTTGAGCAAGAAGCACCCTGGGAACTCGAGTTTCGTCCACCACCAGACTGGCCCAACAATGGAATGATTGCCTTGAGCAATGTGAACTTCAAGTACAGCTCAGATGGGCCTCTGGTATTGAAGGACCTGACAACAGACATTAAACCAGGAGAAAAGGTTTGTTTAAGCCATTTGCCTCTTTAAAATTCAGCAGAAGATTTAGGGCCACATCTGCTGTTGACTTTCTTGTGTGTGTTGGGGGGACTCTTTGTTCTTCATGGATGCAGATTAGATCAGTGACATCACAGGTGAATCTGTCTTGAAAACTGACCAGGGAATGGGGATCTCAGTATTTCTTTCCCTGTGTTGTGAACTCCCTCATGGTGGTTTGTGGGTCCTGAGCTCCTGACCCAGGACACTATATTGACACCTGATTATTCATGTGGATTCTGAGAAGCCAGCCTTGACTCACTGTCTCTAACTCTCCAACATCTCTTTTTTTCCCATTCATTCTTCTTTGTATTTCTGAAATCTTCTCTTCTTCCTCTGATGCCCTTCAGCTATGGCCTCCTCTTTTGTCCTTTGGCCCTTCCCGTAGACTTGTCCTCCATTAACCCACACTGGACTGTCATCCTCCTGCCCTGCCCCCACAGACTGCTTATTTCTGAAGCATAGATCTGATCCTTACTGGACTGGGCGAGCTGCTGCTGGAACCATAGGGCAGCCCTAGATCCATTCTAGCAGGGATTGTGTGGCCAGCTCAGAGCCACCAGAGAAGAGCCCAGAATCATGATTCAGTCAGGGGTGAAAAACCAGAGCCCTCCATGGAGGCAGAGTCTGGAGACTCACTCAGAGTTGATGAAAGCAAACCGAGAGGAGCAGGGAAGATTCCAGGTGGAAGGTGGCAGAAAGTCTTGTGATCTGGTCCTGTCAGCACCCATGTCTGCAAGTGATGTTCCTTTCCCATGCAGCTTGAGGCCCTCAGCTGGGGCCAGGGCAGAGTCTTGAAGAACAGACTAAACCAGAACAGACAAGGCAGTAGGCATCTCTTCCCCACCCACCTCTCCAGCCTCAAGTCCTCATGTTCACACACCCCCCAAGACTCAGGTTGTGTGTAGATTCTCCTGAAGTACCACATCCTCCCTGCTTCCAGTGTGCACACAGTGCCCTCTCTACTTCAGAGACCTTTCCCCTCGGTCATCTTCTGGTTAAAGCCTCCTCATTTTCTGAGTTAATTCTAATGCATCTGCTTCCCAATTCCTCCTAATGTTGTATACCCTTAAGATAGCATTTATTGTACACCTGGGTGTTGGTGATGGACAGGGAGGCCTGGCGTGCTGCAGTTCATGGGGTCGCAAAGAGTTGGACACGACTGAGTGACTGAACTGAAATTGACTGTGCTTATGCAGCATTATTCATTGTACCTAAAAGCAGGAAGCAACCCAAGTATTCATCAACAAGTGAATGGACAAATAAAATGTTATTCACTCACTGTCCCAGCAAGCAGTCCCTCAGCACCCTCTCTGTGCCCTGGAGAATGCCATTTTCTGGGGAACAGAGCTAAAAAGAAGATGCTCCCTGATCCATACAATGTAATATTATTCAGCCTTAAAAAGGAAGGAATTTCAGACCCATGGATAAACCTTGAGTACATCATACTAAATGAAATATGCCAGACATACAAGAAAAAAATACTATATAATTCCATTTTTATGGGGTTCCTAGAGTAGTCAAATTCCTAAAGACAGAAAGTAGAATGATGGTCACCAAGGACAGAGGGATGGAAAGTAGGGAGTTATTGTTTAATGAGTATAGAATTTAAGTTCTACAAGACAAAGAATAAAAGGCAAAAAATATTCTGGAGGTTTGTTGCACAACAATACGAAAACTTAAGACTAAACTGTCAATTTAAATATAGTTAAATTGGCAAAGGGTATGTTATATGTATTTTACCACAACTAAAATAAAAGAGAGCATCTTCACATGCTTTGTAATTTTTAGTCTATATCCCAGAATGCCCTAAGGCTTCTAAAGATCAGGGAACATCTTATTTTTAGCTCTGTTTCCTAGAAAGTGTTCTGCAGGGTACACAGAGTGCTGAGGGACTGCTGGCTGTGAGACTGAGTAATACATGGGTAAGTGCAAACAGTAACCAAAACATACACACAAGGCAACTCCTTATAAGTAACCAGTTTCCTAGATGTGTTAAATACTTTAGGCACTGATGTTTAAAACTCTATCTACCTCAGACCCACCTGGTGGACCGTAGCCATATTTAATGAATGATACCCTTGTCACTCTGTGTGACTCTATGGATTGCAGCCCTCCAGGCTCCTCTGGTGATGGGATTTTCCAGGCAAAAATACTAGAATGGGTTGCCATTTCCTTCTCCAGGGGGGTCTTACCAGCCCAGGGATTGAACACAGGTCTCTTACCTCTACTTGCATTGGCAGGCAGATTCTTTACCAGTAGCGCCACCTGGGAAGCCCCTGTGACGTGAAAGAATATTAAATTTAATGCCCAAATGATATCCAGGGCCTGGGAGGACATGGCAACCTACTTCAGTATTCTTGCCTGGAGAATCCCCATGCACAGAGGAACCTGGTGGGCTACAGTCCAGAGAGCAGCTTCAGTTAGTCACATGGCAAAAGGTTGCTCCTCAGTATTTCCAGTTTCAGTGTAGGTTGGGAAAATAGTAACTGTACCTCACGATGCAATCCTGTCCTTAAAATCACCATAGGTGATGTTTGCTTACTAGCAGTTAAGTATGCCCATCAGATTTCCCATTGTAAACATAATTCTGTCAATTTGCTCCTGTCTTAAATTTCCCCCAAAGACATCAAATATGAATTATCTATATCTTAGGGACATAACATATTTGTATTCTTCTACCTTAAAATTCTCAAATCATAGGACTATCTGAGCTTCTAAAATGTTTGAGGGATGATTGAATCTGGAGACTGAATTAATAACTGCAGTTACTTGACTTTTGATTTGTGTCATGGTCCACTCACAGTATCACCGTTAGTTTCATTTCTGTGTTTAAAGATTATAACCAGGCAGCATGTTCATGAAGTGATTTCACACCACCATCCTCAGGTTTACTCTCCTGCTCACTTGTCCCAGGCCCCGTCACTCCTGGATATCCTTTTGTGTTGGATTTGATTGACTGAGGTTGCTGGGAGTGAGCCAGACCAACAGGAATGGGGCTTTACTCTCTTCATCATTTCCTCTGCTGTCCCAATTCCTGGAAGTTAGGGTAAATGGGAAAAATTAATAGATACTATGTTGGTTTCTAATTTATAGAAGAAATAGCAAGCAAAAAATATCTAGGCTTCCTGTGTAGATATTGAACATGGGTTGAGTTTTTCATTTAGATGATTTGATGGTTTATTTGATCATTTTAGAGAGTCCTAGGCTATTTTAAAGCATTTTTCGGCTCTAGGGGTAGATTGATGTTGGTTTGTTATTTTTTTTTTTTCTTGCTCAGAGTTATTACTTGGATAATACATTTTTATAGATGTTTACTAGACCTTGATATAATGTGCAAATATGTTAGTTTCCTACATTTTCTCCTTGTTTATATATTCCCTCAGCAACTCCTCTCCCCACTCCCAAATTGTCCCCCTTTCTCTACCAGCTTCCTAATTTCTCATGACTCAGACTGTGGTGCCAGGGTCAACAGCACCTGCATCTCCTGGAGCTTCTTAGAGATGAAGAATCCCATTCTCATCCACTTCTTGACTCAGCATCAGATTTGAACAAGTAAAAGTAAAGTCCTAGTAAACTCCTAGTAAAGTCCTTTCTCTCCCATAGACAGTCTTTGATGACTCATAACCCATGATTTCCATGAAACATTCTTTGACAGTTTGAAATTGAGCTCATGAATCACCCAAACCCCTCTTGTGCCTGAGCATGAGACTCTAGAAAGTTCTGTATCACTTACCACCCTACAGATTCATATTTATATTTTTCAAATCATGCCTTTACATTATAATCTAAGACTGTGTGATTCCACTGCATTTCTTTGCATCTTTTCAGTGAGTCTGTCTTTATCACAGGCAGTTTTCATCCTGCTCCAGCCTTCCCCACACCAGCCTCCTGCAAGGACTGGAAGGATTTCCCACGGGCTCAGCCCTGCCTGGACCTAGAATCAGAGACAGCCCCGCACAGCAGTGTATGTACAGCTCTTTCACCACCTGATGGGATCAAAAATGAGTCTTTCTGCCCTCAAGCAGTGCCTGAGGTCTGTTTGGCCTGTTTCCTGGGGAACCTTGTGTCCCACTTAGCTGTAGGGTTCTTCCCCAGCCCACCTGTAGGTGCTGGTTTTTCCTGCTGACAGCCTGCCCACCTGATCTCAGTCATGCTCTTTGTTCAGAGATTTTGTCCTTCTTGTCCCACACACTATACTTGTATCCACATCTTGCTTAAACTCTCTGGCCATAGGATCTCCATGTTAGGTCTGTTCCTTGAACTGTGGCTACATCTCTCCCCACTTTCTCTGTTCTAGTTAGCCAGAGGGACATAATAGGGAGTCAGGCCAACCAGGTGATAAAGAGGCCATCAGCAGAATGGAAAAGAACCTGACATATATGGAATGAGTCCCATCCTGGCCCTTAAAAGCTTTATTATTTCAGGCAGACTAGTTAATCTAACTAAGCCTTGATCTTCTCTTTTGAAAAATGGAGGTGACAGGACCTAATCTCTAAGGTAGTTGTACAACTTAAACAACAGAAGATACATAAAACACCCAGCATGGAGATCAGCATGCAGTACATGCTTGGATAAAGATAGCTGTCATTTTCATAAGGTGTAAAATGACCATAACCACTTATACTTTGTTTACTTATAAACTATCTCATGAAAATGAGCTTAGCCATTTGCAATTGTATTTATGGCTATAGAATCCATCTGTTGTGCCTGTTTCTCTGTCCAGCTTATCACATTCCTAGACAATATAGTAATAGATCATACATTCTCCAGCCTGAGTTAAAAACCTCACCTCCCTACAGAAGCCTCTTTTGCACAGGACACCATAGGTAATACAAATAATACAAAGGCAAATCCAATGCGTATCCTACTGTCAACACACACAGTCCAGTTGAAGAATAAGAAAAAGGCTGTATTAACTTTGTAAGAACTTCTATGGAAGTTTATTAAAAAATGGTATAACATCTGTTAGGATTGAAACAAGCCCCCATGAAGGGAGAAGTACAGAATTTCCAAGGAATTACACAGGTAAGGGAGGCTTTAGTGACTTGTGGTTAGAATTTTAGCAGGTGGAAACATATGTGAAAGTCATTCCAGGAAGTGAGGCTTGCATAAGCAAAGCACGATGCTCTGATTCTGTGAATGAAGACCTAGGCATCTGATATTCAGTTAAGTGAACTATCAGATGTATAGCACACTTTCATGTTCAAGTCCACAACTACCTAGTGACCCCAAATAAACTGACTCATGGATGTGAAGGATGGAGAGGTCAGATATCCTGGGGTGGAGTGATGGGCACAGAACCGGCCTTCATGAGGTTAATCTGAGAAGTGAGAGCACGTGCACCAGAGTGGGCAAACGTGAGAGGCAGGGAGCCAGGAACTCTTGTGCCTCCAGGAAGATGTCCTGGGAACGTGACTGCACTTTTTGAAATCAAACTGATGTAAATTAAAACTAAGTTATAACACATGGGTTTGTGAATGTGCAGGGAAACAGCTGAGAGTAGAAATTGCTATCATATTTCTTGAGATAGTTTGGCAGTACTTAAGAGTCTACTTTAAAAATGCTCATATCTGTTTCTTGGCAATTCCACATACGAGAACTTATCTTAAGAAAATAATGACAGTTGTTTGCAAAGATTTGGCTTCAAGGATATTTAACACACAGTTATTTATAATAGCAAAATATTAGAGGCTGCCTAAATATCCACCAATAGGGGGTTTATTAAATAAATTATCAAACATACTATAATATTATATAGTCATTAAAGTAAATATTTTTAGTGAATATTAAATGAAAACATTGCAATATGTTCATATCTCATTTTGTTTAAATGAGTTTTTGTCTTCAACACACACATATGGACACACACACAATCCAGAAAGAAAATACATCAATATCTTAAGAGTGGATTTATTGGTGTGCAGGGGTGATGACTAGTATTTATTTACTTTCTAGATTTATCTGCCCTGATTATGATTAATAAAAAGATTTGTTTGGTTTTTTAAAAGCTAACACAGCGTGTTACTCACATAATGATTATGGTCATTAAAATAAGGGATTGAGTCATGAAACATTACAGGTATAGAATCTGTAGGCCTTGGTACCATGCTGGAATCAGGGAAAGCTGGAAATAAAGTGGACAGTTGAGTCTGGGAAAGAAGTAATGAGATTAAAGTAGGAAAGTCAGAAGAAGTGGCTGTTTTGTGGGGGCATTTGATGTTAATCATGTGGAGCTCAATGTATCACTATGGAGATAGATCTGGGGGCAAATGTCAACAAGTTGGTGTGGTTGTCAGAGACCAACCCTGGTCTGGTTGGAAAAACAGAAAGGAGCAGTTGTAAAGCTGAGGTAAGACTGTTTCCAAGTACCTTTGGATTTAGGAATGTGAAATTACTGATATTGGTGACATTCCCCACAGGCACTTAGCAAAACCCTTTGGTGACCTGGGAAAGACTTCCAGACATAGCTTTGAAAACTGAATGGTAGAAATAGCCCGGGCCAGATTTTCTTTGAGTTGCCTTTTTCTTACTCTCCTTTTTGGAGTTTGTAGTTTATAGTCCTGCTCACACACATTCTTACAACACAGTTCTCACCTATGTCCCGATGTGTTTTGATTCACATATGAGAACACCCAGAAATACAGGGATACCTGGTTTTATTGTGCTTGACTGATACTGCATTTTTTGCAAACTGAACATTTGTGGCAACCCTGCCTCAAACATGTGGATCAGTACCATTTTCCCTACAGAATTTGCTAACTTCATGTCTTTGGGTCGCATTTTGGTAATTCTCACAATATTTCAAACATTATTATTATATTTGTTATGATCTGTGATCAATGATCTTTGATGTTACTGCTATAATTTGCCAGAGGCTCAGTTGATAGTTAGCATTTTTAAACAATACAGTTTTTTTAAATTAAGATACTAATGCTGGTTTTTAAGATGTAATGCTATTGCTCACATAACAGACTATAGTATAGCATACATATAACTTTTATATAGATGGGGAAACTAAAAAAGTGTGACTTTTTTTATTGCAATACTTATTTTATTGTGGTGGTCTGGAACTGAACCTGCCATGTTGCCCAGATCAGCCTGTACACAGAACATATGAGCTATGTATGTATGCAGAAGAACTGCCTATATGCAGAAAATGACCTGTCAGTGTTAAATAAATTAAGATAGAAAATTGGCTACAAAGATAAATCAACTAAAGCTACTTTTCTTACATGTAATCTCTGTAAAGATAAATTCCTTTTTGAAGTGCCATTATTGATCTTACAGATTAAGCTTTGAAAGTTTGAAGGTATTCAAATGAGAAAATATGTAAGGTTCCTGGAATATAATCAGTGCTCAGAAAGATTTAATTCTTCTCTGTTTAAAGCTGTGAATTTTAAAAATTTACTAACTGAATTAATTTACAAATGATTAAAAGCATATCTTATGCCCATCATCAATTCCAAATTCCTAAATAGAGAGGAAATCGTCTTTTGAGAAGCTCTCACTAGGGAATCTGCAGTTATGCAAGCTCATTGCTATAAAAAAGCCAGTTTCTGCATACATGCTTTTATTTATTTTTATTGAAGTATAGTTGATTTATAATGTTGTGTTACTTTCAGGTGTATAGCAAAGTTATTCAGATGTATAAATTCTTTTTCCATATAGGTTATTACAAAATACTGAGTATAGTTCCTTGTGCTATATGGTGAAGTGAAGTTGCTTAGTCATGTCCCACTCTTTGTGACCCCATGGACTGTAGCCCACCAGGCTCCTCCATCCATGGATTTTTTCAGGCAAGGGTACTGGAGTGGGTTGCCATTTACTTCTCCAGGGGATCTTCCCGGCCCAGGGATTGAATCCGGGTCTCCCATATTGCAGGCAGATGCTTTACCATCTGAACCACCAGGGAAGCTATGGGGTAGGACCTTTTTTATTTTATATATGGTAATGTGCATGTGCTGTGGATGCTTAGTTGCTCAGTTGTGTCTGACTCTGAGACCCCATGGTCTGTAGCCCACCAGGCTCCTCTGTCCATAGGAATTCTCCAGGCAGGAATACTAGAGTGGGTTTCCATGCCCTCCTCCAGAAGTAGTGCGTGTATGTTACTCCAAAATTCCTAATTTACTACCCCCCTACACCACTTTCCCCTTTGGTAACCATAAATTTGTTTTCTATGTCTGTGAGTCTGTTTCTGTTTTGTAAATAAGTTCATTTGTATCATTTTTTTTTAAGATTCCACATTTAAATAATAATATGATATTTTCTTTGCCTTTGTCTGATTTACTTCACTTAGTATAATCTCTTGGTCCATCCATGTTGCTGCAAATGGTTAACATTTCGTGACTTTTTATGGCTGAGTAGTATTCCCTTTATATATATACCACATCTTCTTTATCCATTCCTCTGTTAATGGACATTTAGTTTGCTTCCATGTCTAGGCTACTTTATATAGTGCTCTGCATACATGTTTATAGCACACAGTGAAAAGCCAACTTTTATAATACAATTTCGTTCCTAACCAGCATTTTACCTGCATTATTGTGATTCTTTTTTAAAAAATTTTTTTATTAAATAAATTTATTTATTTTAATTGGAAGTTAATTACTTTACAATATTGTATTGGTTTTGCCATATATCAACATGAATCTGCCACAGGTATACACGTGTCCCCATCCTGAACCCCACTCCCTCCTCCCTCCCCATACCACCCCTCTGGGTCGTCCCAGTGCACCAGCCCCAAGCATCCAGTATCATGCATCAAACCTGGACTGGTGACTCATTTCATATATGGTATTATACATGTTACAAAGCCATTCTCCCAAATCATCCCACCCTCTCCCTCTCCCACAGAGTCCAAAAGACTGTTCTATACATCAGTGTCTCTTTTGCTGTCTCGTATACAGGGTTATTGTTACCATCTTTCTAAATTCCATATATATGCCTTAGTATACTGTATTAGTGTTTTTCTTTCTGGCTTACTTCACTCTGTATAATAGGCTCCAGTTTCATCCACCTCATTAGAACTGATTCAAATGTATTCTTTTTAATGGCTGAGTAATATTCCACTGTGTATATGTACCACAGCTTCTTATCCATTCATCTGCTGATGGACATCTAGGTTGCTTCCATGTCCTGGCTATTATAAAGAGTGCTGCAATGAACATTGGGGTACACATGTCTCTTTCAATTCTGGTTTCCTTGGTGTGTATGCCCAGCAGTGGGGTTGCTGGGTCATAAGGCAGTTCTATTTCCAGTTTTTTAAGGAATCTCCACACTGTTCTCCATAGTGGCTGTACTAGTTTGCATTCCCACCAACAGTGTAAGAGGCTTCCCTTTTCTCCACACCCTCTCCAGCATTTATTGCTTGTAGACTTTTGGATTGCAGCCATTCTGACTGGTGTGAAATGGTACCTCATAGAGGTTTTGATTTGCATTTCTCTGATAATGAGTGATGTTGAGCATCTTTTCATGTGTTTGTTAGCCATTTGTATGTCTTCTTTGGAGAAATGTCTATTTAGTTCTTTGGCCCATTTTCTGATTGGGTCATTTATTTTTCTGGAATTGAGCTGTAGGAGTTGCTTGTATATTTTTGAGATTAGTTGTTTGTCTGTTGCTTCATTTGCTATTATTTTCTCCCATTCTGAAGGCTGTCTTTTCACCTTGCTTATGGTTTCCTTTGTTGTGCAGAAGCTTTTAAGTTTAATTAGGTCCCATTTGTTTATTTTTGCTTTTATTTCCAATATTCTGGGAGGTGGGTCATAGAGGAGCCTGCTGTGATGTATGTCAGAGAGTGTTTTGCCTATGTTCTCCTCTAGGAGTTTTATAGTTTCTTGTATTACATTTAGATCTTTAATCCATTTTGAGTTTATTTTTGTGTATGGTGTTAGAAAGTGTTCTAGTTTCATTCTTTTACAAGTGGTTGACCAGTTTTCCCAGCACCACTTGTTAAAGAGATTGTTTTTTCTCCATTGTATATTCTTGCCTCCTTTGTCAAAGATAAGGTGTCCATAGCTGTGTGGATTTATCTCTGGGCTTTCTATTTTGTTCCATTGATCAATATTTCTGTCTTTGTGCCAGTACCATACTGTCTTGATGACTGTGGCTTTGTAGTAGAGCCTGAAGTCAGGCAGGTTGATTCCTCCAGTTCCATTCTTCTTTCTCAAGATTGCTTTGGCTATTCGAGGTTTTTTGTATTTCCATACAAATTGTGAAATTATTTGTTCTAGCTCTGTGAAAAATACCATTGGTAGCTTGATAGGGATTGCATTGAATCTATAGATTGCTTTGGGTAGTATACTCATTTTCACTATATTGATTCTACCGATCCATGAACATGGTATATTTCTCCATCTATTAGTGTCCTGTTTGATTTCTTTCACCATATTGTGATTCTTTGATCTTATTTTTAATGTGCCAATTTCTTTATGCCTTGGTTTTAAATAACCAGACTGATACTTGACATGTATCTTTCCAAGGTTTAACTATAAGTATTAATTGGTTTGTAAAATGCCTTTTGAACTGTTCAGATGAAAGGTTCCATATAAATAGCAAATGTTGTTTGTGTTGTTGTTGATTTTATTATATGTGTTTTCCCTACTGGCTACTGTCTCTGAGGACACTGAGATGAGTGTTTTACAATTTTAAAATGATTCCTTTCAAGACAGAACATAACCAAGGCATTTAATACCTTGAAGTGATTTAGTTTCTCTATCAGAGAATGTGTGTGTGCTCAGTCGCTCAGTCGTGTCTGACTCTTTGCAACCCTATGGACTTTAGCCTGCCATTCTCCTCTGTCCATGGGATTCTCCAGGCAAGAATCCTGGAGTGGGTTGCCATTTTCTACTCCAGGGAATCTTTCCAACCTAGGGATTGAACCTAAGTCGTTGACGTCTCCTGCATTGGCAAGCAGGTTCTTTACCACCAGTGCTACCTGGGAAGCCCAGAGAATAAGCCCTTTTAAATAACAGAACTCTGGGAAAATGTATACTTATTTATATGTAACAGTTCTGATTTGATTTGTTGATATCTTTATGAAATTATCCACAAAATTCTCAAGGTTCAAAATATGCTGCTGCTGCTGCTAAGTCGCTTCAGTCGTGTCCGACTCTGTGAGACCCCATAGACGGCAGCCCACCAGGCTCCCCCGTCCCTGGGATTCTCTAGGCAAGAACACTGGAGTGGGTTGCCATTTCCTTCTCCAATGCATGAAACTGAAAAGTGAAAGTGAAGTCGCTCAGTTGTGTCCGACCCTCAACGACCCCATGGACTGCAGCCTACCAGGCTCCTCCATCCATGGGACTTTCCAGGCAGGAGTACTGGAGTGGGGTGCCGTTGCAGACAGTAGTAATAAAAACTAAAGATTTATTTCTTATGGAACACTTAGGCAGCTTCTGATTTTTTGTTGCTAGTAGATTGATTCTGTTATTTTTAACTCTTCTTTGGACCAGGGGATCTCAAGCCAAAGACATTTGTCAATGTCTGACATTTTTGGTTGACAGTTTAGGGGTGCTTCTGGCCTCTAGTGGGTAGAGTCAATGGCTACTGCTAAACATCCTACAATACACAGGACAGCCTCCCACCCTATAACAATGAAGTATTTAAACAAAAATGTCAATAGTGCCATGGTTGAAAAATGTATAGATTATATTCAATATTCAATATAGAGCTTTTAAAATTCATCTTCAACCACCAGGGTTTCTCCCAGGTTTGTTGCATGTTGTTAGTTCTTAATCCCTCCTGGGTCTCTTCACAGGTTGGCATCGTGGGAAGAACAGGAGCTGGAAAAAGTTCTTTCATTGCTGCCCTCTTTAGATTGTCAGAGCCTGAAGGTAGAGTTTGGATTGATAAGATCTTGATAACCGAAATTGGACTTCATGATTTAAGGAAGAAAATGTCAATCATACCTCAAGTATGTACATCAGAACATTCTCACATGTTCTTTTCATCCAGTATCTAAGTTTAATTGCTTTTAATTTGATTGATTTTAAAAATGAACGAAAGGGTTAATATTTTCCCCCTCAGTAGAGCATATTTTTAACAGCAGGTATTTTCAACAGATACTTTAATCAGAAACCAGGTTTTGTTGTTTGTTTTTTTGGTTTTTGTGTATGTGATTTAATAACTTACCCAGATAGATTTCTAGACTCAAAATTTTGCCAAATGCCACAATCTTATCCACTGATAACACACAATTCTGAGAACAATATGATAAATGATTTAGCACTGGAGAGGAGTCTATAGGGAAACACAGATTATGTCTTACTGATGGAAATTTGCTATGGGAAATAAAGTTAACTTTTTAAAGGTGATTATCTCCCTGCAGGGCTTTTTGTGAAACTGTGGGGCTTTAAGAATTACAGAGTGTATGGATGCTTTGGGGAGACTTTAATAAATGAGTGATTAATAAAAGATTTTAATGAGGCAAGCAAATCACTTCAGCATTCTTGCGTTGAGAACCCAATGAATAGTATGAAAAGGCAAAAAGATATGACACTGAAAGATGAACCCCTCAGGTCAGTAGGTTTCCAATATGCTACTGGAGAAGAGTGGAGAAATAGGTCCAGAAGGAATAAAGAGGCTGAACCAAAGTGGAAGCAACGCCCAGTTGTGGATGTGTCTGGTGGTAAAAGTAAAGTCTGATGCTGTAAAGAACAGTATTGCATAGGAACATGGAATGTTAGGTTCATGAATCAAGGTATATTGGAAGTGGTCATACAGGAGATGGCAAGACTGAACATCACATTTTAGAAATCAGTGAACTAAAATGGATGGGAATAGGTGAATTTAATTCAGATGACCATTATATCTACTACTGTGGGCAAGAATCTCTTAGAAGCAATGGAGTAGCCTTCATAATCAACAAAAGAGTCTGAAATGCAGTACTTGGGTGCAGTCTCAAAAATGACAGAATGCTCTTGGTTAGTTTCCAAGGCAAACCATTCTACATCACAGTAATCTAAGTCTATGCCCCAACCACTAACACTGAAGAAGGTGAAGCTGAACGGTTCTATGAAGATCTACAAGACCTTCTAGAACTAACACCAAAAAAAGATGTCTTTTTCATCAAAATCATTGCAGATGGTGGCTGCAGCCATGAAATTAAAAGACACTTGCTCCTTGGAAGAAAAACTATGACAAACCCAGACAGCATATTAAAAAGCAGAGACATCACTTTGCTGACAAAGGTCTGTATAGAAAAAGCTATGGTTTTTCTAGTAGTCATGCACAGATGTGAGAGTTGGACCATAAAGAAGGATGAGCACTGAAGATTTGATGCTTTCAAACTGGGGTTTTGGAGAAGATGCTTGAGAGTCTCTTCAACAACAAGGAGATCAAGCCAGTCAATCCTAAAGGAAATCAACTCTGAATATTCATTGGAAGGACCGATGCCGAAATTGAAACTCCAATACTTTGGCCACTTGATGTGAAGAACTGACTGTTTAGAAAAACTCTGATGCTGGGAAAGATTGCAGGAAGGTGGAAAAGGGGGTGACAGAGGATGAGATGGTTGGATGGCATCATTGACCCAAAGGACATGAGTTTGAGCAAACTCTGGGAGATAGTGAAGATAGTGAAAGCCTGGTGTGCTGCAGTCTATGGGGTCACAAAGAGTCAGACACAATTTAGTGACTGAACAACAACAGCAACAAGCAGGCAAGCAGTAGAGAATAGTGAAGAAGAATATGGGATATGGAATTCCATCTCTGTGTACCTCAATTTTCTCTCCCTTACAAGGCAGCTAACAAGTACCAACTCCTTGAACTATTGTGAGGACTTAATAGGTCTGTGTATAGAATGCTTCATATAAAACCAGTATCTGGCTGCTGTGATCATGGAAAGTTGAATTGACCATTTCTTCTTGGTCTCTGATTCTGTTTTCCTTTGTTTTGGTTCCTAAAGAAGTATAATTTTCAGGAAATATCTTGGCGATTCTCTAGAATGTAACAAAAGTGAATAAGTATAGATCAAAACAGGAAGATATTTCTTCTAGTGCTATGTCTTAAGCTTGAACAGTATCAGTTTAGAAACAAGTTTATTCACTTATGTGTCATGGGCTAATAAATGACAGAAGATACTAAAAATCTTAGCCCTCCCCAGTCAAGAGTCCTTTCTCTTTACAATGTCTTGCTGACTACAGAGATGCAGAGAGTCTGTTGACTTGATTACTTAAAGTTACTTGTCTGAATGCAAAAGGCTTATATCCCCCTTCCCCAAAGGAGTAGGAAGCAGTGATGCTTGTACCTCAACACCCTGATTTAGGGAACCTAGGAAGCTGAGAGGACATTCTGCAGAGGGGGAGCCCAAGGCTGTTCCTTTGAGTTGCCCTACTCAGGTGAGCCAGGCCCACAGCATCTTTCCTGGCTCCCTGCTCCCTGTGATCCTGGGAGCAGCAGCGAGCTTCTAGGATCATCTCTCTCTCTCTCTACCCTCTAAGCTCATCCCCATCACCTTTGACCCCACCACGAGCAAGTCAGAACTGGGGGAGATGTGATAGGACCAAGGGCCTGCATAGGAGCCAGAGGCAGGGAAATGGTGTCATAGATCATCAATCCTGGAGTCATGGGGGGTGGCAGGAAGCTTTCAGAAACAAATACTATATTCTTAAGAAAGTACTCCTCAATTTGTGTTCAAAATTTCAGGAATAAGTAAAAACTGAAAGCACTTCCTAGGTACTTTCCTTAAACAACAGGGGGCTGAAGTGTATGCATCCTTTATGCTCATGATGTGAAGTAGTTATGTTCCCCAGAAAGAACACCATGGAGTGATTACATTCAAGTAGTAGCTGCTTATCTAAAAGAATCTTAAAAAACGGATTTCAAAACTTCTTTGGATGACTCTGCATCTAGAGACCCTTATGCTGTTGGCACAAAGAAAGTGTTTTCGGTTGAAGAGAGATTCCTTGCAAATTGAGTGTTTATGATTACAGACCAAGGGTTGGCACAAATCAGCACAGATCTGTTTATTATGATTAAACAGATTCATTTTTATATGTAATAGGTTTTTGAAAAATCAAGGCAAAAGTTAGGAATTTTTAAAAAATAGCCCACTCTGCTCTTTTGGTATTTCTATTTCCTGAGTGTTCTCCAGTAGGTTGAAAGAGGTAAACCAGAGCTATCTCTCTCTAAGACATCCCAAATCCCTGGCTTTCTTTCCCCCTTTTTCCTCATTGAGAACAAAACTCAGAAGAGGTGGATGTTCTATTACTAGACTCTAGACCAATGCAGTCAGAAGTCTTTGTTAAATCCCTTTGAACTGCTCCCTGGAGCTACCAAAAGAGAACTTTACAGGACTTATATTCATTTCTTTTGCTGGCAAACAATATTCTTTCTTCTGAATATGGACGATGATCAGTTCATTTAGAGGCTGCTGCTGCTAAGTCTCTTCAGTTGTATCTGATTCTTTGTGACCCCATGGACTGTAGCCTGCCAGGCTCCTCTGCCCATGGGATTCTCCAGGCAAGAATGCTGGAGTGCCATTTCCTCCTTCAGGGGATCTTCCTGAGTCAGGGGTTAAACTCGTTTAGAGGCTACAGGATTAAAAAAAAAAAAAAAAAAAGAAGAAGAAGAAGAAGAAGAAGCAGCAAACTAAGATTTTAAAACAACTCTGGGTCCTTATTCTTGAAACAGGGAGATGAGCTGCACCTTAAAGGTTCTCAGATTAGAAATGAGGACAGAGCTTTTAGGACTCGAGGAAGCAGCAGCTATAGTTACACTACATAAACATTAGTGGAGGGCAGTTTCCTGGTTTGGTACTGAAATCATTAAAATTGTTGTTCTGTATCTGCCCCATTTGTAACCACTTGTATGATTTTTGTCTGGGTCCCAGGCTGTTTTAAGCATCAGGTTAGTGGGCAGGGCTTCTTTGTAAGATAATGAGAGTCTTATCCTGTAGAAGCATATAAAAAAGGTTCAGTAAGACTGAGGTTTTCAGGTTTGCAGTTGTGTTGAGGGCTTATCAATTTGCTACACTACATGCTGTGATTCAGAGTGGCCATTTTTGTGTCACATGTCTAATATGAACTTACAGTAGTAACAAGGGAAAAATTACTACTAACTATGGTATCGAGATTGCCGGGAGAAATATCAATAACCTCAGATATGCAGATGACACCACCCTTATGGCAGAAAGTGAAGAGGAACTCAAAAGCCTCTTGATGAAAGTGAAAGTGGAGAGTGAAAAGTTGGTTTAAAGCTCAACATTCAGAAAACGAAGATCATGGCATCCGGTCCCATCACTTCATGGGAAATAGATGAGGAAACAGTGGAAACAGTGTCAGACTTTAGTTTTTTGGGCTCCAAAATCACTGCAGATGGTGACTGCAGCCATGAAATTAAAAGACGCTTACTCCTTGGAAAGAAAGTTATGTCCAACCTAGATAGTATATTCAAAAGCTGAGACATTACTTTGCCAACAAAGGTTCGTCTAGTCAAGGCTATGGTTTTTCCTGTGGTCATGTATGGATGTGAGAGTTGGACTGTGAAGAAGGCTGAGCACTGAAGAATTGATGCTTTTGAACTGTGGTGTTGGAGAAGACTCTTGAGAGTCCCTTGGACTGCAAGGAGATCCAACCAGTCCATTCTGAAGGAGATCAGTCCTGGGATTTCTTTGGAAGGAATGATGCTAAAGCTGAAACTCCAGTATTTTGGCCACCTCATGTGAAGAGTTGACTCATTGGAAAAGACTCTGATGCTTTTGAGGGAGGGATTGGGGGCAGGAGGAGAAGGGGACGACAGAGGATGAGATGGCTGGATGGCATCACTGACTCGATGGACGTGAGTCTGAGTGAACTCCGGGAATTGATGATGGACAGGGAGGCCTGGTGTGCTGCGGTTCATGGGTTTGCAAAGAGTTGGACACAACTGAGCGACTGAACTGATTTTATGAAGGGTTACATTGTAACAGTATCAACTTTATACCATGATGAAAAACAGGTCTAAAGTTAGCACTCCATTTAAAATGCTATATTGACGAAGAGCATTTGTTTTCCTGACTCTGCTGTGCCAGCTAACTCTTATTGTTGTTGTTCAGTTGTTATGTCCAACACTTTGCAACATCATGGACTGTAGCACACCAGGCTCCTCTAACTGTTTAATTCTTATTAAATGAGATTTAATTGTGTACCTTCAGAAAGAATATACTTAGACCAACAAATTTAGTGTATATATAAGAAGTTTTTATGCTCTACTGTAAATCTCTACACTGAAGTGTTCTGCCTGTACACATCTTTATAATGATTATTTATAAGATAAGTTTATTTACTTCATTGCCTAGAGGTACTGTAGTACCTGATACTGTAATAATAATACCTGTTTTTATTACTTTGGTCCTTATCTGCCCCTGCATATGTGTCTACTGTGACACTTTTACAGTCAGTTCCACCATTCATGTTTTAATAGATAATTCTTTTTATTCAATAAGCTTTGATGAAAATTTTACTGATTTTGAGATATATATTTGGCATGTCAAACAAAGGGAAATACTCTTATTTACTAAACTCTGTTCTTCCATCTACTACAGCTAAATGAACACACATATCTCTCAATATGTCCTTTTAAACTGGCAGTATAGATGTAAGTGGGTGCCCATATTGCAATGGGAAATGCTTAAATTTAATTTTTAGTTTTAGTTGCTCAGTCTCAGCAAGGAGAGATAAGAAAGCCTTCCTCAGTGATCAGTGCAAAGAAGTAGAGGAAAACAATGGAATGGGAAAGACTAGAGATCTCTTCAAGAAAATTAGAGATACTGAGGGAACATTTCATGCAAAGATGGGCACAATAAATGACAGAAATGGTAGGGACCTAACAGAAGCAGAAGATATAAAGAAGAGGTGGCAAGAATACACAGAAGAACTATACAAAAAAGATCTTCATGACCCAAAGAATCACAATGGTGTGATCTTCCACCTAGAGCCAGACATCCTGGTGTGAAGTTAAGTGGACCTTAGGAAGCATCATTATGAAAGAAGTCAGTGGAGGTGATGGATGGAATTCCAGTTGAGCTATTTCAAATCCTAAAAGATGATGCTGTTAGAGTGCTGCACTCAATATGCCAACAAATTTGGAAAACTCAGCAGTGGCTACAGGACTGGAAAGGGTCAATTTTCATTCAAATTCAAAGAAAGGCAATGCCAAAGAATGCTCATACTACTGCACAATTGCACTCATCTCACATGCTAGCAAAGTAATGCTCAAAATTCTCCAAGCCAGGCTTCGACAGTAAGTGAACTGTGAAATTCTAGATGTTAAAGCTGGATTTAGAAAAGGCAGAGGAACCAGAGATCAAATTGCCAGCATCTGTTGGATCATTGAAAAAGCAAAAGAGTTCCAGAAAAACGTCTACTTCTGCTTTATTGACTATGCCAAAACCTTTCATTGTGTGGATCACAACAAACTCTGGAAAATTCTTAAAGAAATGGGAATACCAGACCACCTTACTTGCCTCCAGAGAAATCTGTATGCAGGTCAAGAAGCAACAGTTAGAACTGGACATGGAACAACAGATTGGTTCCAAACCAGGAACGGAGTATGTCAAGGTTATATATTGTCACCCTGCTTATTTAACTTGTATGCAGAGTATATCATGAAAAATGACAGGCTGGATGAAGCAGAAGCTGGAATCAAGATTGCCAGGAGAAATATCAATAACCTCAGATATGCAGATGACACCACCCTTAGGGCAGAAAGCAAAGGAGAGCTAAAGCAGCCCTTGATGAAAGTGAAAAAGGAGAGTGAAAAAGTTGGCTTAAAACTCAACATTCAGAAAACTAAGATCATGACATCTGATCCTATCACTTCATGACAAATAGATGGGGAAACAATGGAAACAGTGAGAGACTTTATTTTTTTGGGCTCCAGAATCACTGCAGATGGTGATTATAGCCATGAAATTAAAAGACACTTGCTCCTTGGAAGAAAAGCTATGACCAACCTAGACAGCATATTAAAAAGCAGAGACATGACTTTGCCACAAAAAGTCTGTCTAGTCAAAGCTATGGTTTTTCCAGTAGTTATGCATAGATGTGAAACTTGGAGTATAAAGAAATCTGAACACAAAAGAATGGATGCTTTTGAACTGTGGTGTTGGATAAGACTCTTGAGAGTCCCTTGGACTGCAAGGAGATCAAACCAGTCCATCCTAAAGGAAATCAGCCCTGGATATTCATTGGAAGGACTGATGCTGAAGTTGGAACTCCAATACTTTGGCCACCTGATGCGAAGAACTGACTCATTTGAAAAGGCCCTGATGCTGGGAAAGATTGAAGGCAGGAAGAGGAGGGGATGACAGAAGATGATTGCATCACTGACTCGATGGACATGAGTTTGAGTAAGCTCTGGGAGTTGGTGAAGGGCAGGGTAGGAGGAGGGATGACAGAAGATGATTGCATCACTGACTCAATGGACATGAGTTTGAGTAAGCTCTGGGAGTTGGTGAAGGGCAGGGTAGCCTGGTGTTTTGCAGCAGTCCATGAAGTCACAAAGAGTTGGACATAACTGAGTGATTGAACTGAATTGAACTGATTTGCAAGCTTGCTATTAACGATTGTAGTAAACTTTGTTTGTTTTCTTTCTTTCTTTCTTTTTTTTTTTGCATTTTAAATTTGTTCTCTAAAAATTGGAATGAAATGAAAAGAGACTGCAGTAATAACATTCTCTATTTTGTTGTATTTAGGACCCTATTGTGTTCACTGGAACAATGAGGAAAAATCTGGATCCCTTTAATAAGTATACAGATGAGGAACTATGGAATGTCTTAGAAGAGGTAATTTATTAAATATGATAAACTTGTTAGCATCAATATCTCATGTGTGTACATTTAAAAGCATTGTAGGTAATTAAGGGAGCTTAACAGTTTAATTGACTTCATTTAACTCCTAGGAGAATATTGATGACATGGATGTACTTAAAATGTGTGTATGATGAAATGAGTAAATATGAAAACCAACAGTATAATTCATCATGTTTCCATTTTACCTTTTCCCCTAGAACCCAAAGCAATTAGATACATTACATTTCTTGCCCTTCAGTGCAGTTCAGTTCAGTCGCTCAGTTGTGTCCGACTCTTTGTGACCGCATGAATCACAGCATGCCAGGCCTCCCTGTCCATCACCAACTCCCGGAGTTCATTCAAACTCATGTCCATTGAGTCGGTGATGTCATCCAGCCATCTCATCCTCTGTCGTCCCCTTCTCCTCCTGCCCCCAATCCCTCCCAGCATCAGGGTCTTTTCCAATGAGTTAGCTCTTCGCATGAGGTGGCCAAAGTATTGGAGTTTCAGCTTTAGCATCATTCCTTCCAAAGAACACCCAGGACTGATCTCCTTTAAGATGGACTGGTTGGATCTCCTTGCAGTCCAAGGGACTCTCAAGAGTCTTCCCCAACACCACAGTTCAAAAGCATCAATTCTTCCGTGCTCAGCTTTCTTTATAGTCCAACTCTCACATCCATACATGAACCACTGGAAAAACCGTAGCCTTGACTAGATGGACTTTTGTTGGCAAAGTAATATCTCTGCTTTTGAATATGCTATCTAGGTAGGTCATAACTTTCCTTCCAAGGAGTAAGCGTCTTTAATTTTTATTTTTTTAAATTTTTTAACTTTACAATATTGTATTGGTTTTGCCATATATCAACATGAATCCGCCACAGGTATACATGTGTTCCCCATCCTGAACCCTCCTCCCTCCTCCCTCCCCGTACCATCCCTCTGGGTCATCCCAGTGCACCAGCTCTCAGCATCCAGTATCGTGCATCGAACCTGGACTGGCGACTCGTTTCATATATGATATTATACATGTTTCAATGCCATTCTCCTAAATTATCCCACCCTCTCCCTCTCCCATAGAGTCCATAAGACTGTTCTATACATCAGTGTCTCTTTTGCTGTCTCGTATACAGGGTTATTGTTACCATCTTTCTAAATTCCATATACATACGTTAGTATACTGTATTGGTGTTTTTCTTTCTGGCTTATTTCACTCTGTATAATAGGCTCCAGTTTCATCCACCTCATTAGAACTGATTCAAATGTATTCTTTTTAATGGCTGAGTAATACTCCATTGTGTATATGTACCAAAGCTTTTTTATCTATTCAACTACTGATGGACATCTAGGTTGCTTCCATGTCCTGGCTATTATAACAGTGCTGAGATGAACATCGGGGTATACACGTCTCTTTCAATTCTGGTTTCCTCAGTGTGTATGCCCAGCAGTGGGGTTGCTGGGTCATAAGGCAGTTCTATTTCCAGTTTTTTAGGGAATGTCCATACTGTTCTCCCTAGTGGCTGTACTAGTTTGCATTCCCACTAACAGTGTAAGAGGGTTCCCTTTTCTCCACACCCTCTCCAGCATTTATTGCTTGTAGACTTTTGGATCGCAGCCATTCTGACTGGTGTGAAATGGTACCTCATAGTGGTTTTGATTTGCATTTCTCTGATAATGAGTGATGTTGAGCATCTTTTCATGTGTTTGTTAGCCATCTGTATGTCTTCTTTGGAGAAATGTCTATGTAGTTCTTTGGCCCATTTTTTTGATTGGGTCATTTATTTTTCTGGAGTTGAGCTGTAGGAGTTGCTTGTATATTTTTGAGATTAGTTGTTTGTCTGTTGCTTCATTTGCTATTATTTTCTCCCATTCTGAAGGCTGTCTTTTCACCTTGCTTATAGTTTCCTTTGTTGTGCAGAAGGTTTTAAGTTTAATTAGGTCCCATTTGTTTATTTTTGCTTTTATTTCCAATATTCTGGGAGGTGGCTCATAGAGGATCCTGCTGTGATGTATGTCGGAGAGTGTTTTGCCTATGTTCTCCTCTAGGAGTTTTATAGTTTCTGGTCTTATGTTTAGATCTTTAATCTATTTTGAGTTTGTTTTTGTGTATGGTGTTAGGAAGTGTTCTAGTTTCATTCTTTTACAAGTGGTTGACCAGTTTTCCCAGCACCACTTGTTAAAGAGATTGTCTTTTCTCCATTGTATATTCTTGCCTCCTTTGTCAAAGATAAGGTGTCCATAGGTGCATGGATGGCTGTAATCACCATTTGCAGTGATTTTGGAGCCCCCCAAAATAAAGTCTGGCACTGTTTCCACTGTTTCCCCATCTATTTCCCATGAAGTGATGGGGCCAGATGCCATGATCTTAGTTTTCTGAATGTTGAGCTTTAAGCCAAATTTTTCACTCTCCTCTTTCTTGTCTTTAGTAGAACACTAAACTAGAAGGTAAAATTATGTGTTCAAATTCTACTAGTGACCTAGTGAATTAATTACCTTAATTTGCAACATTCATTTTTATTCATTTGATCTTAGGAAGTATCTACTTTGTGGAGATATCAGTTGTTTTTCATTATTAACAGAAAGATAATTGAGATCATGCCAGTAACATGGTATGAAATTTCATAAGAAAGAGTTTATTAAAGGTATATTATACATTTGAAAAGTGATAATTATTTATTAGCAGCTGCATCATTCAATGCTGCAGAGCATATGCTGGTCGCAGAACTCTGGAGCTTTTGCTGAGGCTTTGTATTAAGTTCATTTCTAGAGGATTTTCTATTATTTATGTCATGTTTCTCTTTGACCCACTACTTTGAACCTCCTCAGTCTTGCATGAAAAGGATTTTGACTGTTGAGGTGCTCTAATTATTTTTGTGGGTTTTCCATAGTTTTGCAAATTTATTCTAAGGTACTGATGGCAGAAACTCTACCTAGACTTCTAAACAATAGGCAGACTTCTAGGCTCTAATAGATAATACCTAGCCAGGTCTTTTGCCTTGAAAAAGTATGTGTTGCACAAATAGGCACTGAATATTTACTTTCTCTCATTTTAGAGAATTGTATCTTATTTCTTAAAAAAATTTTTTTGTCAAAAATACCAGACAGCAATTGCTCACATTGTTGTTTAGAATCAGTGTTTTTATCTTTTGGTGTCACTCTTCCAGGGATAGCACTGAGATGTGTAATTCATAGAGGGCCTTTGACTATGAGTCAGCAGATTTGGAGGTCTGAGAATTTCCTGCCAGTAATTCTGGTTTCTCAAGGTTGTCAGCACTGGGTCTTTACACACCCACCCTGCTTTCCAGCAATTGTGGGAATTTTATTTTCCTAAATCAGGCTGGTTACTTCACCTTATCCTAATTGGAAAACAGTGGGCCTCTGATTCATTTAAGTTTGTAAGTTTTTCTACAGTGAAATTCTAGAGGAAAGAGGTGGGGAGAACAATAAACCACTAAGTGTAAATAAAGGTAGGATGATAGACTGCTCTCGCGGTCATAGGATGCATTTACTGGTGAAATTGGGACACAT
This sequence comes from Bubalus bubalis, assembly GCF_019923935.1. NCBI lineage: Eukaryota > Metazoa > Chordata > Mammalia > Artiodactyla > Bovidae > Bubalus > Bubalus bubalis. Next base: position 19,795,016 of record NC_059169.1, on the reverse strand, counting down.
TTTAAACAGGAAGCTCTGGTATATCCCTGTTTATTTCTGAGCTTGAGATGTCTCTTCAGAGATTCTCAGAAAAATTACTTTAAAATTTTAGAAAACATTATTCCATGGACAGAAAAGAAATGTTAGTTGGAGACAAATCCTGTTAAAAACTCTCTTAGAACTTGGCCCTAACTTGTTAATTCACCTGAAGGAGCTAAAATTAAAATAAAATTTAGTAGCCTCTCAATTCTAAAATGATGAGTGGTACATGATACTAAGATCTACATTTATTTAGACTACATTTGGAACTTTCCATTACCAGAAATAAATATGAGTTTATGTCACAAAGTGAAGTGTGTGGTTTCTGTGTATTGCTTCTGAAATTAACCCTATTATTTTAGTGATATATCTTAAAGTGAGAAATCATCCCATCATTGTGTTCCTCTGGAAATTATTTCTTTATGTCCTTTGTATATATTGTTTACCAATCTTCACTGGAAAACATGTAAATCTCATAAAGAAATAATTCCTAGAGGAACACCATGATGGGATGATTTCTCAGTCTAAGCAATGAGGTCAGTTTTTAGGTGGATTAAAAACCCCAGTCATTGCTTTATAAATAAAGCCAAAGTGAAGCTGTCAATCAAAACTAATACAGTTGACCTGAGAGTAAGAGGGCACCCATTTTACTCTTTAAGAACTTTAACTAAAGGAAAAGATGTTTTTTAAATTTTTTAAAAGTCCTCTATTTCTGCCTCCTCATCCTCTCCTGTTAGAGATGGACATCCATAAAGGAGATAGCCCTATGGATGCTGTCCCTCTCATCTTGGTTATTTTTCAAAATATGTTAAAAATATGTTTTTCAATTTCTGAAAAATAGCCAACTTACTATACACTGAAGAATGTTCTTTAGAAGTTAGAGCATCTAAAAAAACAGCAGCAGCTCTACATATATATAGAGTAGTGCTTAAAGATGGAGCACTTTATCACTCAAAGATTAAAAGAGCACAGTAGATAAAACTCTGGAAATGAATCAGCAGTGTGTTGCTTCCACTGAAAAAACAAAACAGTTTTGATCCAGGAGTTTACAATTGAGAATATAGTATGTCATGTCAAAACTGTGCAGATAACATCCAGTTATGTGAACCGTTGATAGTATCTCTGTTAAAATACAAGTATGTCTCATTACACAGGAAGCCAAGATACAGAAATCTGGGCATCAGCAACCTGTACACGCGGTTCAGTCCTTGCTATGGCAACAGGTCACAGGCCCATTTCCCAGGGCCTTGTATTTAGGTGAACAAGCTCCCCTTTACTTCATTTACTGCTGGCTCTGCTCTGGTAATAGCTCTTCCCCATTTGCTGATTGCATTTCACTGTCTCTTTCCAGCCCACACCAGCCTTTCGTTTTGAAAAGTAAGGTTTCACAAAATGTGGAAACCATCTTACATCTGTGTTAACCTTCTGTGAGGGACATTGGCACCTGGTTGAGAAAGATGGTTTATTTACTAGGTTATTTGAAAGTGTTTATGATGATGGAACTGAGGTGTCCTATACATTCAGCTTATTATTTTCAGTTTTGCTGTAGATTATTATTTTCCCAAGCTCAAAAATGATCTGAACTATTCTATACAAGATATGTAATTTCAAATAGTGCTATTTTCTCTGTTTTTCTTAAATTACCAACTTTTTAAAAAAAGGTTTCCATAGTTTAAAGTTAGATATTATGATATCTTGGGGCCAGTTAATTGTTGTTATAAGGAATATATTTCTTTTAAAATGATATTTAATGAGAAAATAGTATTATATAAAATTATGTATGGATTTATTTCCTATCTTATAGAAACAGGTTATGTCACAAGATAAGATGCACTTGTCACTTCATTCATACTTCCAACAAATGTGTATTGAGAGTTTTTTGGATAGGCAATGTTGCAGATTCTGGGGCTATCACAGTTACCAGAAGAGACAAAGTCTCTATCCTTTTGGAGTTTATCTTCTTATAGAGAAGGTAAAAAGCAAACCACCAGTGTGTGTGTAATAAAGTCTCAGTACTGAAGCATGCAGGGAGAAGAATAAAGTAGAACATGAGGAGAGGATAGCTGACAGCATTATTAAAAATGGGCCATATCTGTTGATCTCTTCATATCAACCTCTGTTGTACATTCTACACATACTGACTCACATTATACTCTAACAATGTTAGGAGGAAGGAAGGAATACTACAATATTACAATATTATAGTCTTATTTAGAGTTTAGGAAGCTAAGATAGATTAAGCTCAGGAAATTGCCCAGTTGACAGACCAGGCAGGACTTATGCCTAGGCTGTCTAGGTTCAAGGTCCCAATTTTCTGTTTTAAAACTTTCAAATCACAGGAATATGCAAGGAATGGTATGATGAACATATATATAACTTCACCAAAATTCACCAGTTGTTGATATTTTTTCTGTATTTGCTTTCTCTCTTCTATCATCCATATTTTGCTGAACTGTTTGAAAGTAAGTTGCAGAAAATTTTTTTTAAAGTTGCAACTCATCCTAAATATGTAAACATACACTTTTTAAAAACAAGAACATTCACCTACATAACATTATACTAATATCTCACTCAAGAAATTTAATAGTAATATTACACTATTGGGCTTCTCTGATAGCTCAGTTGGTAAAGAATCTGCCTGCAATGCAGGAGACCCCAGTTGGATTCCTCGGTCTGGAAGGTCCACTGGAAAAGGGATAGGCTACCCACTCCTGTATTCTTGGGCTTCCCTTGTGGCTCAGCTTGTGAAGAATCCACCTGCAATGCAGGATACCTGGGTTCGATCCTTGAGTTGGGAAGATCCCCGGAGAAGGGAAAGTTTACCTACTCCAGTATTCTGGCCTGGAGAATTCTATGGACTGTTGTCCATGGGGTCTCAAAGAGTTGGCTACGACTGAGCGACTTCCACTTCACTTCACTGCATTACAATATTTGATATGTTTTCAGATTCTCCAGTTGTAACTCCTAGTTATTGTTTACTGTCTCTTTTGTCTTTTTTCCATTCAAATAATTATAACTTGATTATATGATTACACTACAAAAGGTCTTCATATTTATAGCATTGTCAACTATCTCTGATCCATAAATGAAATTAGAGTCTCAGAAAACCATGTGTTCTGGAAAGCATTTTCACCTCACAACAGCTTATTCCTTGTCAGGCATATGTAGACAACTTGAAGGAAAGTAAAAAACCAGATTAGTGATGAGATATCACCTGAATCACCAGTAGGTTTGAGGTTATTTCCTCACAGTCATGATGTCAGTCTTAAGAAAGACCAATTTGCATTTACAAGGATTACCAAAGTCAACTAAGAAGGAAAGTGAGAAAGTCTTGCCATTGTTACACTCTTATCAGTCCCATCACTTGAGTTTAGATTTATGGAATATGTTTCATAGGATATTCAGTAAGTCCTCTTATTTGTAATGAGGTGGCGGAGGTGGGGGTGATTAAGCTGACCTTCATTTTATAATTTTCACTGGAGCCACTTATCTCATAATCCATATCTTATCCTTCAGATTTTGCATATCTTTCATGCTATCACTAAATACTAATACCATGTTTAATCCTTACTCAGAATTCCCATTTCTACGGATTAGACTTTCATAAGGAAAGCAATTCAGGATAACATTCATGGAAGTACTACAGCATTTAGGATACCATGAAAACATTGCCCACTCACCCTGGTGTTTTGTAATTTGTAACTACAAATAATTTGTAATTCTGTGTATGCTAATTGGCCATCACTCATCAATCTTTAATCCTTTAATTTGAAGTGTATTTACTCTCTATTCTTTAATTTCAAGCACAGTCTGAATTTTGTTCTTAATCTATAATATTTCTCCAAAACAAATATTCACTGACCCCTGCAACTCAATATAGTTTCAGATTATCTTTGGCAGTTAAAAAGTTGATTCTTTAATCTTGCAATTTTGATTTTATGAGGATAGATTAATACAAATACCACCTATACCCATAGTCTGGGGGAAATAACTTCTTGTGTCGTGGTCTTGTTTTCCTGAGTTTTCACTGAAAAACATTTATGAAATTCTTCAAAGAAGACATACAGATGGCCAACAGACACATGAAAAGATGCTCAGCATTATTAATTATTAGAGAAATGCAAATCAAAACCACAATGAGGTACAAACTCATACCAGTCAGAATGGCTATCATCAAAAAGTTTATAAATAATAAATGCTAGAGAAGATGTGGGAAAAAAGGAACTCCAACACACTGCTGTGTGTGTGTGCTCAGTCATGTTCGGCTCTTGGCATCCCTATGAACTGTAGCCTGCCACACTCTTCTGTCCACAGGATTTTCCAGGCAGGAATACTGGAGTGGGTTGTCATTTCCTTCTCCAGGGGATCTTCCTGACCCAGAGATCAAACCCACATTTCTTTCATCTCCTGCATTGGCAGCTGGATTTTTTTTTACCATTGAGCCACTTGGGAAATCCCCAAGACACTCTTTTTGGGAATGTAAATTGGTGTGTGGAAAACAGTATGGAGGTTCCTAAAAAAACTAAAAATAGAGCTACCACATGACCCAGCAATTATACTCCTGGCTATATATCTGGGGAAAATGGAAATACTAATTTGAAAAGAACATGCACCCCAGGGTTCATTGCTGCACTATTTGCAATAGCCAAGATATAGAAGGAACTCAAGTTTCTGTCAACAGACAAGACAACATCTTTAAGAAGATGTGGCAACATACACACATAAATATATATATATATACACACTTTATATGTGTATATGTATGTATATTGTGTTATACAGACATAAAAAGCAATGAAATATTGCTATTTGCAGCAACATGGATAGACCTAGAAAATCATCCTAAGTGAAGTCAGAGAAAGACAAATATTATATGATATCACTTATATGTGGATTCTAAAATATAAAGCAAATTAATGTATGTATAAAAAGAAACAGACCCACAGACATAGAAAATAAACTTATGGTTACCAAAGGGGAAAGAGAGGGATCAATCAGGAGTAAGAAATTCACAGATACAAACTACTATACATAAAATAAAGAAGCAACAAGGATTTACTATATAGCACAGGCAACTAGAGTACCTTACAGTAAGGGATTAGATCTGATAGACAGAGTGCCTGAAGAACTATGGACAGAGGTTCATGACATTGTACAGGAGGTGGTGATCAAAACCATCGCCAATAAAAAGAAATGCAAAAAGGCAAAATTGTTGCCTGAGGAGGCCTTACAAACAGCTGAGAAAAAGTGAAAGGCAAAGGAGAAAAGGAAATGTATACTCATCTGAATGAAGAGTTCCAAAGAATAACAAGGAGAGATAAGGAAGTCTTCTAAGTGAAAAATGGAGAAGGAAATGGCAACCCACTCCAGTATTCTTGCCTGGAGAATCCCATGGAGGAGCTTGGTGGGCTGCAGTCCACAGGTGGCAGAGTCGGACAGGACTGAGCGATTTCACTTTCACTTTCGCTTAAGTGAAAAATGAAAAGAAAAAAGTAAAACAATAGAATTGGAAAGACTAGAGATCGCTTCAAGAAAATTGAAGATACAAAGGGAACATTTCATCAAAAATGGGCACAATAAAGGACAGAAATGGTATGGACCTAACAGAAGTAGAAGATATTAAGGAAAGGTGACAAGAATACACAGAAGAACTATACAAAGAAGATCTTCATGACCCAGATAACCATGATAGTGTGATCACTGGACGAGAGCCAGACATCCTGGAATGTGAAGTCAAGTGGGCCTTAGGAAGCATCACTAGGAACAAAGTTAGTGGAGGTGATGGAATTCCAGTTGAGCTATTTCAAATCCTAAAAGATGATGCTGTTAAAGGGCTGCACTCAATATGCCAACAAATTCAGAAAACTTAGTAGTGGCCACAGGACTGGAAAAGGTCAGTTTTTCATTCCAATCCCAAAGAAAGGCAATGCCAAAGAATGTCCAAACTACTTCACAGTTGCACTTATCTTACACGCTAGCAAAGTAATGCTCAAAATTCTCCAAGCCAGGCTTCAACAGTAAGTGAACTGTGAAATTCCTCATGTTCAAGCTGGATTTAAAAAGGCAGAGGAACCACAGATCAAATTGCCAACATCTGTTAGATCATTGAAAAAGCAAGAGAGTTCCAGAAAAATGTCTACCTCTGCTTTATTGACTATGCTAGAGCCTTTGATTGTGTGGATCACAACAAACTGTGGAAAATTCTTAAATAGATGGGACTACCAGACCACTCGACCTGCCTCCTGAGATCTGTATTCAGGTCAAGAAGAAACAGTTAGACCCAGACATGGAACAATGGACTGGTTCCAAATTGGGAAAAGTATGTCGAGACTGTATATTGTCACCCTGCTAATTTACTTACATGCAGAGTACATCATGTGAGATGCTGGGCTGGATGAAACACAAATTGGAATCAAGATTTCCAGGAGAAATATCAATAATCTCAGATAGGCAGATGACACCACCCTTATGGCAGAAAATGAAGAAGAACTAAAGCACCTCTTGATGAAAGTGAAAAAGGAGAGTGAAAAAGCTGGCTTACAACTCAACATTCAAAAAACAAAGATCATGGCATCTGGTCCCATCACTTCATGACAAATAGATGTGGAAACAATGAAAACAGTGAGAGACTTTATTTTTTGGGCTACAAAATCACTGCAGATGGTGACTGCAGCCATGAAATTAAAAGACACTTGCTTCTTGGAAGAAAAGCTATGACCAACCTAGATGGCATATTAAAAAGCAGAGACATTACTTTGCTGACAAAGATCTGTCTAGTCAAAGCTATGGTTTTTCCAGCAGTCATGTGTGGATGTGAGAGTTGGATCATTAAGAAAGCTGAGCCCCAAAGAATTGATGTTTTTGTATTTTGGTGTTGGAGAAGACTCTTGAGAGTCCCCTTGGACTGCAAGGAGATCCAACCAGTCCATCCTAAAGGAAATCAGTCCTGGGTGTTCATTGGAAGGACTGATCTTGAAGCTGAAACTCCAATACTTTGGCCACCTGATGTGAAGAGCTGACTTATTTGAAATGACCCTGATGCTGGGAAAGACTGAAGGCAGGAGGAGAAGGAGAGGACAGAGGATGAGGTGGTTGGATGGCATCACCAAATTGATGGACATGAGTTTGAGCAGGCTCGGGGAGTTGGTGATGGACACTGATGGAAGCCTGGTGCACTGTGGTCCATGGGGTGGTAAAGAGTCAGACAGGACTGAGCAACTAAACTGAACTGACTGATAGTGAGTTACAGTGGAAAATAATCTGAAGAAAATTATATATATATATATATAAACTGATTCACTTTGCTGTATACCTGAAACTAAAATAATATAGTAAATAAATTACTGTTCAAGAAAAAAACTTTTCAAAATTATAACATTGAAGAAAATGTACTTGACTTGTTCACAATTATGGGATTAAACATGAGAAAGAATCATCACCAAAATAGCTCTAGTTTTACTGATCTATGAGGTACAATTTGCCATTATTTGAATTTATTTTTTTTGGACATTTGGACCTTCCAAAATGGTGAAGTGCTGAGAAGATTATATATTTAGAGAACCATGCTTCCTACAATCAATATATGTATGTTTTTAATTTACTTTAGTGTAGTAGAAAGTGAAGTTGCTCAGTCGTGTCCGACTCTTTGCGACCCCATGGACTGTAGCCTACCATGCTCCTCCATCCGTGGGATTTTCCAGGCTTGAATACTGGAGTGGGTTGCCATTTCCTTCTCCAGGAGATCTTCCCAACACAGGGATCGAACTCAGGTCTCCCACATTGCAGGCAGATGCTTTACCATCTGAACTACCAGGGGAGCTCAAGTGTAATAACTCCTTTGCAAAATCTATTTTTGGGAAATTTGACTCATACATAGGATCCTTTTAACTTTTCTGTTAAAATCGTACTGAGAGAAATAGCTTAGTTTTTTGAGAGACTTTCTTAACTAATCCTTAAGTCGGTGTGGGGGACACTGAGACCTTTTTGTCCTGAGCTGACTCCACCATCTTCCTCAGTGAACACTCTTTGGAAAGAGTTCTCCCCATCACCTGGCTGTACATGTAAGATACATAAGAAGTCCTGAGGACGTCAAAGCTCTAATGTCTAAGAGGCTTGTCTACTTTAGTAGTTGTTTGTTAAGAAAATGTCATTCTTCTTTCTATATGCACAGGTTCAACTTAAAGAAATCATTGAAGAGCTTCCTGATAAAATGGATACTGAATTAGTAGAATCTGGATTGAACTTAAGTGTTGGGCAAAAACAACTGGTGTGCCTTGCCAGGGCTATTCTCAGGAAGAATCAGATATTGATTATTGATGAAGCCACAGCACATGTGGATCCAAGGTATGGAGCTGAGATTCATGAAACGTGGAATCTGAATTTTAAATATGGTAAATGGGAAATATTTAATGATGTTGAGAAATGTTTTTTATGTGCTCTATTTGCCCCAAAGATATCTCTTGGTAACATTAATTCCAGAAAACAGAGGAAGAAACCAAAATGTGGTAATAACGTTATGAGGCATCCTGAGAGAGCTAGATTTGTAAATCCAGCTCCTGATAGTTTCGAGTAATTTGGCAGGAAGAAAACTTTCCATTGTTTTATGAAAAGTAGTAAGTTTCCAAGTAGACTTTCCCCTGGGTTGGGAAGATTTCGTGGAGCAGGAAATGGCAACCCACTCCAGTATTCTTGCCTGGGAAATCCCATGGACAGAAGAGCCTGGTGGGCTATAGTCCATGAGATTACAAACAGTCAGACACAACTTAGCAACTAAACAACAACAAAGACTTTTTATACTTAGTGTTTCAAGAGCAGGATTATGTCTTAAGTATTGATTTTTAAAAGCATAAAAATATCATGTGATATTTTTAAGTCTTAAGTCTGCTTTTCCTGTCTTTACTTAACTAAATGCAATTCTTTGATTCCAGCACTGATGAGTTAATACAAAAAAAGATCCGTGAGAAATTTGCACAGTGTACTGTGCTAACCATCGCCCACAGGTTGAGCACCATTATTGACAGTGACAGGATAATGGTAAGGCCCTCACCTGTGGGATTTCCATTGTCTCCATTTACCCTCAGGTTTTAAATTTATTCTTCCTTGTATAACTTGATTAAAACTTCTAATTAATTAATTCTTTTTTTTCCTCTCATCCTTGACAATAACTCAAGTACTTAAGTGTAGTTTCAGAATGTGCTATTAAACAATACATTCCAGTATTGTTTAGGAATAGGAAACAGTAATTTCCTATTTCCATTTAAAAGTTTATTTGAATTGCTGTTTTTTTAAGGTATCCAACCATGAAAATATTCCAAACTCACAATGAGATGTCAGATTTCAGAGTGGTGCAACAAAGTCATTTTTACTGTGTCACAGTTCTTTCAGCATTTTTGTATTCCCTTAATAAAAACAGCATTTCATTAGACTGCCAGGCAGTTGTTAGGTGAACTTGCAGAATTTCCCAGTTGTTGGGACATTCACAATATGTGCTGTCAAAGGGAGTCGTTGAGGAGAAAAGGCCTAATGAGAAAAAGTATTTAAACAGAAAGGATTTAATAAAGAAAATTTGTTACATAAGAATTGGAGGACTGGAAAAATGAATCACTGGGGTAATAATTTTAGGAAGCAATGACTATGTCCTAGGACAGATCTCCAGACCTAAGACTCAGAGAAGAAGCCTTATGAGTCAGTGCTGAGACCTCCAGTTCAGTTCAGTTCAGTACAGAAATTAAAAGACACTTACTCCTTGGAAGGAAAGTTATGACCAACCTAGATAGCATATTCAAAAGCAGAGACATTACTTTGCCAATAAAGGTCCGTCTAGTCAAGGCTATGGTTTTTCCAGTGGTCATGTGTGGATGTGAGAGTTGGACTGTGAAGAAAGCTGAGCGCCGAAGAATTGATGCTTTTGAACTGTGGTGTTGGAGAAGACTCTTGAGAGTCCCTTGGACTGCAAGGAGATCCAACCAGTCCATTCTGAAGGAGATCAGTCCTGGGTGTTCTTTGGAAGGACTGATGCTGAAGCTGAAACTCCAGTACTTTGGCCACCTCATGCGAAGAGTTGACTCATTGGCAAAGACTCTGATGCTGGGAGGGATTGGGGGCAGGAGGAGAAGGGGACAACAGAGGATGAGATGGCTGGATGGCATCACTGACTCGATGGACGTGAGTTTGAGTGAGCTCTGGGAGTTGGTGATGGACAGGGAGGCCTGGTGTGCTGTAATTCATGGGGTTGCAAAGAGTCGGACATGACTGAGCGACCTCCAAGGGGCGGGCATTGTCTAGCTACTGGTCATATTTGTGAGTGAGCATGATGAGGCTAGTTCTCCATGTGCTGATACAAGCTGGGGTTATGTTGCAGAAGTAGCAGAAAGGAGGGAGACCATTTGCTCTGCTTCCCACCTTCCTCCTCCCTCTAGTGCCCCCTACTGGCAGAACCTCACAAAGGGCCAGCAGGCCAAAGAGCCTCTGAAATAATGATTTGCAGAGACAACTTCTGCATCACAGATGAAAGTGTAGAAAGAAAGGCAGATGGAGACTGAGTGACTGTAGATGAACAACTAGCAAGTCTCTCTCTCTCTTATTTTTTTTTTTTTTTACTAGCAAGTCTCTTATACAATGTATCCAGGCATTGCAGACACAGCAAGCTCCAAACTTTGGTCTCTGGATGTCTGTCTAGTGTCTTTCTTTCAGGTTTGATTGGCTCTTTCTTCCTTAATAATTTAATATTTCCTTCCTTAGCTTTATCTCCTCCATTTCTTCCTCCCTTCATTTTCTCACTTTTTCTTTCTATTCTCTCTCTCTTTGTTCTTCCCCTCTGTTGCTTGCTGAGTTTCAATAGATTTTAGGTTGTGGTTTATTAAATGACAAGGAAATCATCCCTCAAAGGAAAAACCTTTGGCAGCAAATAAGCCCAAAAGAAGCAAGGTATTTTCAGACTAACCTAGTCTGGGTCAATGAGCTTATTTCACCCACTGTATAGATACTAGTCATCACAAGACTCCAGAGTATACAATTGATGGTGATTAGCGATGAAGTAAATAGATAATGAAGGCCTGCACAATGCACAAGAGGCAGCAGATGGAGTTAACCAGTGATTTTGATGGTCCACACTAAACAGGTAAGAATCAGGAATAAATGGTCAGTAATACCTCAATTCCTTATGTCCAATGATATAATGGAGCTTTTGACTTCTTGGGCAGTTTCTAGAAAATCACCTCCCACCTTCCTCCCCATGCATTGTCAGGTGGGATCATCAGTGGGGACTGAATAGATACCAGACTGTCAGCACTGAGGCAGTGCCTGTAGCCTCACTCCCCTGAGCTGAACGTGCACAGAACTGAGCTCTGTGGAGGCAGATGACAGGAGTAGGGGATTGCCAACCAAAGGGATGCTCTAGGCTCCAAGCAGTGCAGCTGGTCACAGGACAAGAACATCTCAGTAGGAAGCAGGCTTCTCCTGCAGTTTGTGAGGGACCAGGTGACAATCCAAGATTGTAGAACAGTGACTCTTAGAATCCAGAGATGTTTAGCATGGAGCATCTTTAGTCACTCATTTTGTGTTCTTGAATGTTAATGGGAAAAGTAACCTTTTCCTTCTACTCTTTACCTGTCACCTTGTTAATTCTTATCTCTCAACATTGTATTTCCATACTGTTCTCACTTCTTCTACAGTAAATGAATGATGCTGTGAACTTTACCTGTTTCAAGCCCTTTTTCAGGTTTTTCTTTCACCCTGTCCTTGCCCTCCACCTCTCCCTGCAGCCACCCCATTGTCATTGAAGGCATCCTACCAATAAAAATGAATTAAATTATCTTGCATTGGGTCCATTTAAGTTTTATGTCTAGGACAACTAGCTGGAATATCAGCAGATACAGAAGGCAGATAAACACATCTTTATTGCATTTATATAACTGATTCAGATAATATAATGCATTTTTCCTAAACCTACTAGAGAGTGACAAGCAATTTGAGGTTGGTGTTCATTGGGGTTGAGAGTTGAGGGATTCTTATCACACCGAATTGAATGTGTGGTTTACTTTACAGTTTAACTTGAGTTACGGGAAGAGTGGAGATATACCTGGAGATTACAGGAGACTTTTAATTTCAAGATTAAAGGGTTTTAAAATAAAAAGTTAATACTATACCTATTTTTTATGTACACACACACAAAAATTATAGTTGTTTATGTCAATTTGTTCTGAAATATCTAGAATCTTTGATCAAAGCCGTAAATGTAAAGGCTAAGTTGGTAAAATTCTGTTCCTGGCATTTTTCAGTCTGGGTCCCATCTCAGCTCTTGTGGCCTGACATGAGCCTGAGCTGCACTAAGCTCTTGCTCCTTTCGACTCTCCCTCCTCTCTGACTGTCCTTTTTCTTTCTTTTATTCCGATATTTGATGTAAATGAGTTTCAGTCCTCAACCCTGCTTTGTCCCTCCCTCATTTCCCCTCTCACTCTCCCTCTTGGCCACAGTCATCAATCTTGGGCATGTGGTCCTCCAGGTCCACATCCCTAATCCTTAGCTATTCCCCATGCCAGCTGGACTCATTCTCCAAACCCCCTGATCTCATCCTATAGTCTTGACAGAATGCACCATTGGGCGGTCACTCATTCATGGACTGAATTTAGTTTCCTTTTCATTTAACTTCCAATGAGCATGTATTAAGTGCCTGTTACCTGTCATGTACAATGCCAGGGGCCTGAGATGCAACACCAAACAAGGGAGATTGCATACCCTGCACTTAAGGAGATGCCAGTCTCTCCTCCAGCCCTCTTGACTTAGGTTATTCCCTGTGTCTGGAATGACCATTGTCCACCCACCCACCACCACCTCTGCATGTTCACGTCTATCCATTCTTTGAGGCCCAGTTCATTGCTGATCTCCTTGAAGCTCATACTCAGAACCTCTGACAGAAGTCATCATTTCTGTTACTAAACTCCTTTTTATGTTTTTTTTCTCTTGCATTGTAGACATTTGAGGATTTCCTTCTCTCTCTCCTTTCAGTACAGGTTCCCTGAAGGCAGGGGCTGTGACTTACTTGTGTTTGGCTCTTCCACAACATCTAGCATAATGATAGGAATGCAATTAAATGTGTAATAAATATTTGCTGAATAATTCAGAAATTAATGAAAAAATTTTTTGTGTTCCTCAAATGTATTTTGCCTATGTGTTACTTAACTCTTTATTAATCTTGAAAGCTAAATGAGATTTGTTTTATTTTTCTGTGAATATATAAGAGGTACACAGTAAATAATTTGAGCCTGAGTGTAATAAAAATTGCAGTAGAAAGTAGGGGAAATATTTATGCTTATGGGAATATTTGTTTAATTTATATATAAAGCTAGTACAAAGTCTTCAGTTCAGTTCAATCTTTCAGTCGTGTCTGACTCTTTGCAACCCCATGAACTGCAGCACTCCAGGCCTCTCTGTCCATCACCAACTCCTGGAATTTACCCAAACTCATGTACATTGAGTCAGTGATGCCATCCAACCATCTCATCCTCTGTCATCCCCTTCTCTTCCTGCCCTCAATCTTTCCCAGCATCAGGGTGTTTTAAAATGAGTCAGCTCTTCACATCAGGTGGCCAAAGTACTGGAGTTTCAGCTTCAGCATCAGTCCTTCCAATGAACACCCAGGACTGATCTACTTTAGGATGGACTGGTTGGATCTCCTTGCAATCCAAGGGACTCTCAAGAGTCTTCTCCAACACCACAGTTCAAAAGCATCAATTCTTCAGTGCTCAGCTTTCTTTATAGTCCAACTCTCACATGCATACATGACTACTGGAAAAATTGCTTCTTTAGTCTTACTCAAAGAGAAAATTGGATTTCTAGATATTTCTTCAGTGCAGAGCGATTATACTAAAGCTGCTTATGTAGCAACTCTTTTTTGTCAGGCTTTCACTTTCAGGATAATAAACTACAACCAAAACCAACTTTCAGAAGCATTTTAACCTCACTGACAAAGGATTCAGTCCCAAAGAGGTGACATAATCTGGAAGCATTTACTTTTTTCCCAAGTTTTGCTCAGTGTTTTTAAACCAACTTGACAGTTAATTTGCTGTCAGGTCACTGTTGTCTGATTTATATGATACCATTGTACTTTTTCGGAGAAGGCAATGGCAAGCCACTCCAGTACTCTTGCCTAGAAAATCCCATGGATGGGAGGAGCCTGGTAGGCTGCAGTCCATGGGGTCACTACTAGTCGGACGCGACTGAGCGACTTCACTTTCACTTTTCACTTACACGCAATGGAGAATGAAATGGCAACCCACTCCAGTGTTCTTACCTGGAGAATCCCAGGGACGGGGGAGCCTGGTGGGCTGCCGTCTCTGGGGTAGCACAGAGTCAGACACGACTGAAGCGACTTAGCTGCAGCAGCAGCAGCAGCAACTGTACTTTTTAGATAAATTGAGTTTGATTTTCTTGAATTAAGAAATTTCCCAGCTTTGTCTCTATAAACAACCCTCAAATCTTAGAGTCTGAAAGCTAAAAATACTAACTAATCATAACAACCCCAAATGCCTTTGGCAGAATATAAATGATATAGATTGCAAAGTGCCTGTAATAATAGTCTAAAACTTTGATTTTCTTCTGTTCCTATAACATTATAATAGTAAAACATTGGGTTAGGGCTTGATCTACTAGTAAACTAGGGTAATCAAACTATTTAAATACCAGCCAGTCTTACCACCCAAATAGATTCTCTGTATTCTCCCTGTCCTTTCTGAAATATTGTTGGAGTTATAATAAGTTACTGTGAAATGTTGTGTACTAACAGGTTTCCTTCTGCTGCTTAACAGGTTTTGGATTCAGGAAGACTGGAAGAATATGATGAGCCATATGTTTTGCTGCAAAATAGAGACGGCCTGTTTTACAAGATGGTGCAACAACTGGGCAAGGCCAAGGCCACTGCCCTCACTGAAACAGCAAAACAGGTGAGCCCACTGCGGGGAGTTGTAATTAAAATTTATCTCCACAGTTCACTCCTCACGATTTGGTAGCAGGGGTCCAGTAACAAGCTCTCTGTGTCCTTTTCAATCATAAGCCTCCAGAGACAAAGCTTCATGAATGGATCTTTACATGTTGCAGGTGGAAGCCAGGTCCGCTGGGACTCTGCAAAAGCAGTGGGGATGGGGTCAGGATGTGTGCATGCACGTGCACCCGAGAGAGATTTTGGATTGGACTTGGCACACATTTAGACTCTGGGTTCAGATTCTCACAGAGCACAGGACACCCATTTTGCAGACCTTTCACATTCATTCTGATTGGTGCTCAGCACATTTGTGATACAAGTTCTGTCAAAGAATATCCAGGAAATTTGAGAGTTTAAGGGAAAAAATTTGGAGTATTTTGATTCTAGGAAAATCTTCCAGGGAAAGGTGTAGGTCTCTTCTGTATTCTGATCTGTAAATAAAACACCTACCTGATACTGTCACTTTCTCTCTAATTCTTTGTTGTTTCGAGTTAGGTGCATTTGCCCCTGATGCTTTCTCTAGCTTACGGAAAATGAAATTGTCATCAGGACAAGTCAAGAACTCACAATACCTTCACACTGTAGTCTGAATGGTGCCTGAAGGTTTACAGAGCACTTTCTCAGAGATGAGGTGTGTGAAGCACTAAGCACTGTGCATGGTGTGAGGAAGGGCCTCGATGGGTAACACTCAGGTCATGTGGTTTTGTAACGAAAAATTTAGTCTTTGTTTCCAATGCTGAATGAGAATAATGAAGACAAATTTCAAAGAATAAAGGAAAGAAATTTGTTAATTTGCTAGCAGATGAGTAGGATAGCAGACTAATTTTTTTAAGAACTATCATCCTGCCTTCTAAGAGACAGCAGGTGTATTTAAAGAAAAGTTTTAGGGTGCCTATATGACGGCTGTCACATATAGTTGCTTTTTTTTTAGGATAGCTATTTCCATGCTGTTATCCCTGGTCATTTTGGTCCCCTGGTCCCAGTCAAAATGTTCCTGTTTTGATATTTTTTGCTTTGCTGACTTCATGGCCTTGGGTTTCTGTGGTTACGACAAGAGGAACAAGCAGAAATGGCAAGAATGCCTGCACTGAGGTCTGCTTCAGGAACTTAGTCATTGTCATGCAGCTGCCTGTAATTCTTTCTGGAACAAGGTGAGAGTGGGGTTGATGGAAGGATGGAAGGAGGGAATGATGGTCTGGTGCTCTTGCCCCTTGAGATGCATGGCTTGAGGTGGGATGAGGCTTCTAACTGTGTGTGGTGAGGCTTCCCCATTGTAACTAAATCTCTGATCATTAAATTATAGGTGCATTTTTACTTCTTCATACTTCATACTTTGCATTTCCCAGATTTTTCACTTGTAAAGAATAAATTTACTTGTGTAATATTTTAAATATCTCTTAAAAACATATTCCAAGTATCTCACAGTATTTCTGTTAGATATACTGTGGAAAATTCTTCAAGAGATGGGAATACCAGACCACCTTAATTACCTCCTGAGAAATCTGTATGCAGGTCAAGAAGCAACAGTTAGAACTGGACGAGGTACACCAGACTGGTTCCAAACTGATAAAGAAGTACATCAAGGCTGTATATTGTCACTCTGCTTATTTAACTTACATGCAGAGTACATCCTGTGAAATGCTGGGCTGGATGAAGCACAAGCTGGAATTAAGATTGCCAGGAGAAATATCAATAACCTCAGACACGCAGTTGACACTGTCCTTATAGCAGAAAACAGAGAAGAACTAAAGAGCATCTTGATGAAAGTGAAAGAGGAAAGTGAAAAAGCTGGCTTAAAACTCAACATTCAGAAAACTAAGATCATGGTATCCAGCCCATCACTTCATGACAAATAGATGAGGAAACAATGGAAACAGTGGGCTCCAAAATAACTGCAGATGGTGACTGCAGCCATGAAATTAAAAGACGCTTGCTCCTTGGAAGAAAAGCTATGACATACCTAGACAGCATATTAAAAAACAGAGACATGACTTTGTTGACAAAGGTCCATCTAGTCAAAGCATGGTTTTTCCAGTAGTCATGTATGGATGTGAGAGTTGGACTGCAATGAAAGCTGAGCACCAAAGAATTGATGCTTTTGGACTGTGGTGTTGGAGAAGACTCTTGAGTCCCTTGGACTGCAAGCAAATCCAACCAGTCAACCCTAAAGGAAATTAGTCCTGAACATTCATTGGAAGGACTGATGCTGAAGTTGAAGCTCCTGTACTTTGGCCTCCTGATGTGAAGAACTGACTGACTCATTGGAAATGACCCTGATGCTGGGAAAGATTGAAGGAAGGAGGAGAAGGGGATGACAGAAGATGAGATGGTTGGATGGCATCACCAACTCAATGGACATGAGTTTGAGCAAGCTCCAGGAATTGGTGATGGATAGGGAAGCCTGACATGCTGCAGTCCATGGGGTTGCAAAGAGTTGGACATGGCTGGGTGACTAAACTGAACTGAATGGTATTTCTATGTGAGAGATTTATCTAAAATGTAGCTCAAATTTCCTCTGTCACCGTTTCGCCTCATTCCTTCTCCTTAGAGATGAAGAGTAGTACCTTCCACTTTTCACAGGGTGGGAAGTAGCACAGTGTCATCGAGCTGGCTGAAGAGTTGGCAGCGTCAGAATTCAATTCTTGGTATAGGGATGAGAAGTCTGTGTTCTGAACTTTTCATAAGTACTTATATTGTGTGCAGATATAGAGAAGCTGTACTTGGAGTCCTGATTTATTTTTAATTCCTGAAACTCACAGAGCGTTTTTACCTACCAGAGCA
Source organism: Bubalus bubalis (assembly GCF_019923935.1). NCBI lineage: Eukaryota > Metazoa > Chordata > Mammalia > Artiodactyla > Bovidae > Bubalus > Bubalus bubalis. The sequence goes on along the minus strand of NC_059169.1, from coordinate 19,777,240 downwards.
GAGGTCCCCAACCCCTAGGCCACAGACCAATACTGGTCTATGTCCTGTTAGGAACTGGGCAGTACTGCAGGAGGTAAGTGGCAGGTGAGCAAGCGAAGCTTCATCAGTGTTTGTAGCTTGCATATCCCCTGAGCTCTGTCTCCTGTCTGATCAGTGGCAGCATTGGATTCTCATAGGAGCGTGAACTTTAATCCAAAAATTGAGGTGAAATATCCTAAGACTGCCACAAAACAGAGATAAAGAGCACACTAAATCGAATGCACTTGAATCATCCCAGAACCACCCCCCAACCCAATCCATGGAAAAACTGTATTCCACAAAACTGGTCCCTGGTGCTAAAAGGGTTGGGGACCTCTGTACTAGAGTGTCTCCCAGTCAGAGCTTCCCCGCTAAGGCCTGATGATCATTTGTGACTCCTTGAATAAGTAGTCACAAAGAAGTCAGGAATTTATAAACATTTGTTCCTTTGACCTTATGTATTCCACATCAAAAGGATGTGTCCTCACCTGTGTGTCAGTCTTCATTTAAAAAATGTGTTATCATTTTATCTTTTTCAAAATTGAGTAATGAGAAAATAGACCAGGGAATTTTAGATAGGTCCAAATATTTAATAACAGAGTTCACCATGGTCATTTTACAAATGAGGAAACTAAGACTCTTTGGAAGGAAGATGGAACTGATGTATATAACTAGTTGTCTTGCTAGTTTGCAGCAGATACTACAGAATTAGAAACTTGTTTTTTCAGTATGTGTTTCAAATCAAGTTTAACATACATACAAAAACAGAAATGGGTTATAGAAATCTCATGATTGTGGTCTATAATCTTGCACCTAGTTTAAAAATATCACCAAGTTATGTCTGTATTGTTCTTTACAATTGTTTTACATAGTTCTCACATGTATTATTTCACTTAATCCTCTTGATAGTTGTTTTTTATCCACATCATGGATGAAGAGATTTGGTCACACATAAGGTCACAGATATAATGGTCATCTGAGTTAAATTCACCCATTCCAGTCCATTTCAGTTTGCTGATTCCTAGAATGTTGACATTCACTCTTGCACAGGACTGGAAAATGTCAGTTTTCATTCCAATCCCAAAGAAAGGCAATGCCAAAGAATGCTCAAACTACCGCACAATTGCACTCATCTCACACGCTAGTAAAGTAATGCTCAAAATTCTCCAAGCCAGGCTTCAGCAATATGTGAACTGTGAACTTCCTGATGTTCAAGCTGGTTTTAGAAAAGGCAGAGGAACCAGAGATCAAATGGCCAACATCCGCTGGATCATAGAAAAAGCAAGAGTGTTCCAGAAAAACATCTATTTCAGCTTTATTGACTATGCCAAAGCCTTTGACTGTGTGGATCACAATAAACTGTGGAAAATTCTGAAAGACATGGGAATACCAGACCACCTGATCTGCCTCTTGAGAAATTTGTATGCAGGTCAGGAAGCAACAGTTAGAACTGACATGGAACAACAGACTGGTTCCAAATAGGAAAAGGAGTTCATCAAGGCTGTATATTGTCACCCTGTTTATTTAACTTATATGCAGAGTACATCATGAGAAACGCTGGACTGGAAGAAACACAAACTGGAATCAAGATTGCTGGGAGAAATATCAATAACCTCAGATATGCAGATGACACCACCCTTATGGCAGAAAGTGAAGAGGAACTCAAAAACCTCTTGATGAAAGTGAAAGTGGAGAGTGAAAAAGTTTGGCTTAAAACTCAACATTCAGAAAACTAAGATCATGGCATCCAGTCCCACCACTTCATGGGAAATAGATGGGGAAACAGTGGAAACAGTGTCAGACTTTATTTTTCTGGGCTTCCAAATCACTACAGATGGTGACTGCAGCCATGAAATTAAAAGACGCTTACTCCTTGGAAGGAAAGTTATGACCAACCTAGATAGCATATTCAAAAGCAGAGACATTACTTTGCCAACAAAGGTTCATCTAGTCAAGGCTATGGTTTTTCCTGTGGTCATGTATGGATGTGAGAGTTGGACTGTGAAGAAGGCTGAGCGCCGAAGAATTGATGCTTTTGAACTGTGGTGTTGGAGAAGACTCTTGAGAGTCCCTTGGACTGCAAGGAGATCCAACCAGTCCATTCTGAAGGAGATCAGCCCTGGAATTTCTTTGGAAGGAATGATGCTAAAGCTGAAACTCCAGTACTTTGGCCACCTCATGTGAAGAGTTGACTCATTGGAAAAGACTCTGATGCTGGGAGGGATTGGGGGCAGGAGAAGGGGACGACAGAGGATGAGATGGCTGGATAGCATCACTGACTCGATGGACGTGAGTCTGAGTGAACTCTGGGAGTTGGTGATGGACAGGGAGGCCTGGAATGCTGCGATTCATGAGGTCTCAAAGAGTTGGAGATGACTGAGTGACTGATCTGATCTGATTTGAAGGTCACAGAGAAAGAGATGACAACCCACTCCAGTATTCTTGCCTGGGAAATCCCAGAGATAGGGGAGCCTTGTGGGCTACAGTTTATGGGCTCACAGGAGTCAAACATGACTTAGTGACTAAGCCACCAAGGTCACAGAGGGCTTCCCTGGTTGCTCAGATGGTGAAGAATCCACCTTCAATGTGGGAAAGCTGGGTTTGATCCCTGGGTTGGGGAGATCTTCTGGAGAAAGGAATGGCAACCCAATCCAGTATTCTTGCCTGGAGAATCCCCATGGACAGAGGGAACTGGGGGGCTACAGTCCATGGGGTAACAAAGAGTTGGACACTACTGAGCAACTAAGCACAAGGTCACAGAGGTGGTCCAGTAAACAGAAAGGCTGGGTGCTGCCCTAGGTACTGTGTTTTGTATCGAGTCTGAGAATGCTGCTCCTTCTTTAAGTGATAGCCAAGTTGGGTCATCACCCAAGTTTATTGGGTGGCAAAGCATCAGTTTCTCTTAGATTTCAGCTCTACCACTGGTTCAGGTCACCTTTGCAGAAAACATAAGGAAATACATGTCCTGATTTCCTTTCCAGCTGAGTATCTTTTAGACATTCTTTCTGCATATGCTTGGTCCTCTTAGGTGAACAAGCTATCAGATTGTCAATTTTTTTTAAATTGACTGCATCAGATATCAATGCATGGTTCAGAGTTGTAACACTGGGAACATTAGCCTAAGTCAAAAAGCTTTTCACTCTAATAGAATAAAATTCATTCATTTGAAAAGAAAACTCAACATCTGGGAGAAGGTGCTTCCAAATCACATTTTCTTGACCATGTAGTTGCTTCTCTGAAAATGTTGGTGCAGGCAAGCTCAATAACTGTCTGACTGACCCTTTTAGATGATCCATAAAACAGTAGAGAAAGTACTTTCTAGAAATATAAAGCTGCAGGGTTCATTAGTTTGCTAGAGCTGCCATGCTGCTGCTGCTGCTGCTAAGTCACTTCAGTTGTGTCCGACTCTGTGCGACCCCAGAGACGGCAGCCCATCAGGCTCCCCTGTCCCTGGGATTCTCCAGGCAAGAACACTGGAGTGGGAAAGCACCAAAGAATAGTAGAGTTAAACAACATAAATGTACTACTTCACAGCCTTGGAGACTGCAAGTCTGAGGTCACAGTGTCAGTAGGGTGGTTTCCTCTGAGGTCTCTCTTCTTGGCTTGGAGACGCCATCTTCTCTCTGTGTCCTCATGTGGTCTTTCCTCTGTGTGTGCCTGTGTCCTAATCTCTTCTTTCTATGAGAACGTCAGTCATATTACATTAGGACCTGCCTATATGTCTGCATTTTAACTTTATTGTCTCTTTAAAGACCCTGTCTCAATATGGAGTCACATGCTGAGATTCCGTGCATAGGGGAAGGTTGCGGCTTCTACATATAAAATTTGAGGGGACAGGATTCAGCCCATAACAAAGGATGAAAGCTATCATTCATTTTCTTCTGTGATGAAGCAGACCTGATTGAGATTTTTTGAATTTTCTTTGTTTCCAATGTGTAACAGAGGGGTCATTTTTTCTATTTGTGTTATCACCAGATACAACCCAGAAGTTATGAAACCCGCATCTTGGATCTAGAAGCCTGGGCCAATTTGAATAAATGGGGTTGGCAATTAGCAGCCATGTGGCCTTGTGTCGCCCAAGATCTCTGAGCCTCAGATCCTCACCTGTATGTAGAGCTGAGATTACATCCCTGCCTGGCTTCTTCACAGTTACTCTTCACAAGGATCAGATGAAAGAGCAGATGCTTTGGTGCTTTGAGACTATAGAGCATTTTATAGTATAAAAGTGGGATTATTTTTTTAAAAGGCTTAGAGTGAACCCTTACTTCCCAATAATAGGAAAATGCACCTACAGTTCTTCTGAGTAGCTTTAGAGACTCAAAATAAATAAAATGTATTTTTAATAATTAGCTTTTAAAGAGATGATACATATAATGCTATAACATTTTAAAACTTCAGTTTTAAAAATAAATTCTTTAAAATGTATGAATGAAAAGTAAATCACTCTCCACTCCTGTCATCACACAGCTCCTCCCCAGATGGAGCCCCAGGTCCACTGTTGGCTGTTCTGTTGAGTGTTCTGTGCATCAGGAAGAATTGTGCAGATATGCCCTTCCTGTTTTTAAGCACAAATTGTGGCTGTTCCTTGTTGTTTTCATTTAATATAATACCTCAGATTATATCAGTGCATAGTTATTCTTTGTAATGGCTACATAATATTTATGATTTCTCTATTCCCTACTCCTCATTTTCCCTTCTAATTAACTGTTACAGTTTGGTGCTTTTTCCCCCAAAGAAGAAGCTCCCAAATTCACTTACTATTTGTATTTTTTTTAATATAATCTATCACTTTCTGTTTTTTATCTTAAAAAATTCCACACTCCCTTTTGTTTATTTTGTTGTCACTTCTCACTTTTTGAATGTGTTTATTTTTATTTTTTCTTATTTATGAATATAAACATTTTAAGGCTGTGAACTTCTCTCTGCATACTCTTCTAGTTATATCCTATGGGCTGGTGTGTAGCCCTTTCATTATAGTTAGGTTTTTATTTATAGATTTCTATAATTTTGGCTTTCATTTCCTCTTTGGTCCAAGAATTATTTGAGAAGGAGGTCATTAAAATTTCCTGGGTATAGAGGATTTTTTACATTGATTTGTTTTCTAATTTACTCTTTATTTTACTCATTTCATTGCTTTGTGATTAAAAAAAAGTTATCTGTACTATTTTCACCCAGAAAGTGTATTTGTTAATAATTTATCATGTTCTAGTATATAGATAAGTTTTGTGAATGTTCTTTGAACATTTAAAAAGATGAACTATTTTAACTCTCTTTCTGACTCTGCTGGGTCTTCATTGCTGCATGCAGGCTTTCTCTAGTTGTAGTGAGCGGAGGCTACTCTTCATTGCAGTATGCTTGCTTCTCATTCTCAGTGGCTTCTCTTGTTATGGAACACAAGCTCTAGGGTTTTGAGCATCAGTAGTCACAGTGTGTGGGCTCAGTATATGTGGCTCAGAGGCTGCAGAGGACAGGCTCAGCAGTTGTGGAACATGGCTTAGTTACTCTGTGGCATGTGGAATCTTCCCAGATCAGGGATCAAACCTGTGTCCCCTGCTTTGGTAGGCGGATTCTTATGCACTGCGCTACCAGGGAATCCAAGATACAGAGTTTAATTTGTAATTAGATTGAGTTATTAATTTAATTACTTAGGTTTTCTCTATCCTTCTTTATTTTGGTTCCTTTGATGTGACTTGGACTTAGGTAAATTAGTCTCACCTTGTACCATGTTTCACTTTTTAGTTCATGTCATTTTTGTTTTGATAATTTTGATGCAGTGATTTTTCAGTCCACAAATATTCAAGATTTGGGTTTTCACTAAGAATTATATTTTCCACTATTTTAGAGGTGACTTTCTTTGATGTTTTTAATGTTTCTTGCCTGAATTCAAGCTAGTTCAAGAGTAAAATCGAGTCCTCTGTTTTCACTTTGTTTTCATTTGCCTGATATGTCTTTAACTGTCTTTAAATATCAGATTGTAGATGTGCCTCCTGCAATGATAAGTAGTTAGGTTTAGCTCTGAGTTTAATCTTAGCCCTTATAGGTATGTTTTACATGAGTTCTTTTATGTTATCCTTCCAGTTTTAAGTGTTGTCTTTTTTTTTAAACCTTTTAGTTTGCAGTCTGTTTTTTGTTGTTGTTGTTGTTCACTATTGTATGTGTGTTGCTTTCATTTCTTCTAGGAGTAGTTTATTTTGTTATTATTGACTCCACATTATAAACATTGAAAACATAGTTCCCTTTTTTCCTTTCTACCACCAAATTTGTTATTTAAATTGTGTTTTATCTTCAAATATTTAAGGATATTTTAATCTCTATATTTTGCTTAATTTTTTAAAAGTTAATTTATTTATTTAAATTAGAGTATATTTACTTTACAACATTGTGATGGTTTTTGCCATACCTCAACATGAATCGCCATAGGTATACATGTGTTCCCCCACCCCCATCCTGAATCCCTTCCACTCCCTCTCCACCCAATCTCTTTAAGTTGTCCCAGAGCATTGGCTTTGGGTGCCCTGCTAATGCATTGAACTCCCACTGTCATCTATTTTACATAAGGTAATGTATATTTTTCGATGCTATTCTCTCAAATCATCCTACCCTCGCCTTCTTCTACTGGGTCCAAAAGTCTGTTCTTTATGTCTGAGTCTCTTTTGCTGCCCTAACAAGCATTTTATAATTATTTCATCACAACAATTTTTTGTCTGGTTGCTGCTATTGTTTTGGAACTTAAAAGTTCACTCTTTTGCTCCTGTGGGGTTATGCTGAAATACAAAATTAGTAGTTAAAACAACTTAATTCATACCACTTTAGGATTATTGATTTTTTACAATTTAATCACAATGACAATAAAAGTGATATCTTTAGATTTGTGCACAAAACACAAAATATGCTTGTGCATATTAATTCTTGCAAACAGACATTTTAAACTAATTTGTTTTTACACCTTTTAACCAAAGATTTAAGTTTTCAATTAAGGGTTTTTATTTGACTGCTTGTGAGAAAACTTTTCTAAACAATCATTTTTGAGATCTTGCAAAATCTTAAAAACCTCTTAAACACTCAATTAGCTTGCAGAAAATTTGCATGGATTACATGGCTTTTAGGTCATGCTCTTTCAATTCCTTGTTTTTAAAAGCAAACAACTTATTAACCTATATTAAAAGTTCCTCATAAATAAAAATTTTAAAGAATCTCTCCTTATTTTGAATTATAAAATCTGTAATAATTTCTTCCATCTCTTTGTCACTCTCATCTTTTTTCTAATATAAATTTATTTATTTTAATTGGAGGCTAATTACTTTACCATATTGTATTGGCTTTGCCATACATTGACATGAATCTGCCACGGGTGTACATATGTTCCCATTCCTGAAACCCCCTCTCACCTTCCTCACCAACCCATCCGTCTGGATCATCCCAGAACACCAGCCCTGAGCACCCTGTATCATGCATCGAACCTGGACTGCTGATTCATTTCACATATGATAATACACATGTTTCAATGCCATTATCCCAAGTCATTCCACCCTCGCCCTTTCCCAGTGTCCAAAAGACTGTCTCATACATCTGTGTCTCTTTTGCTGTCTCGTATATAGGGTTATCGTTACCATCTTTCTAAATTCCATATATATGCGTTAGTATACGGTATTGGTGTTTTTCTTTTTGGCTTACTTCACTCTGTATAATAGGCTCCAGTTTCATCCACCTCATTAGAACTGATTCAAATGCATTCTTTTTAATGGCTGAGCAATATTCCATTGTGTATATGTACCACAGCCTTCTTATCCATTCGTCTGCTGATGGAACATCTAGGTTGCTTCCATGTCCTGGCAATTATAAACAGTGCGGCGATGAACATTGGGGTACACGTGTCTCTTTCAATTCTGGTTTCCTTGGTGTGTATGCCCAACAGTGGGATTTCTGGGTCATATGGCAGTTCTATTTCCAGTTTTTTAAGGAATCTCCACACTGTTCTCCATAGTGGCTGGACTAGTTTGCATTCCCACCAACAGTGTAAGAGGCTTCCCTTTTCTCCACACCCTCTCCAGCATTTATTGCTTGTAGACTTTTGGATTGCAGCCATTCTGACTGGCGTGAAATGGTACCTCATTGTGGTTTTGATTTGCATTTCTCTGATAATGAGTGATGTTGAGCATCTTTTCATGTGTTTGTTAGCCATCTGTATGTCTTCTTTGGAGAAATGTCTATGTAGTTCTTTGGCCCATTTTTGGATTGAGTTGTTTATTTTTCTGGAATTGAGCTGTAGGAGTTGCTTGTGTATTTTTGAGATTAGTTGTTTGTCTGTTGCTTCATTTGCTATTATTTTCTCCCAATCTGAAGGCTGTCTTTTCACCTTGCTTATAGTTTCCTTTGTTGTGCAGAAGGTTTTAAGTTTAATTAGGTCCCATTTGTTTATTTTTGCTTTTATTTCCAGTATTCTGGGAGGTGGGTCATAGAGGATCCTGCTGTGATTTATGTTGGAGAGTGTTTTGCCTATGTTTTCCTCTAGGAGTTTTATAGTTTCTGGTCTTGCATTTAGATATTTAATCTATTTTGAGTTTATTTTTGCATATGGTGTTAGAAAGTGTTCTAGTTTCATTCTTTTACAAGTGGTTGACCAGTTTTCCCAGCACCACTTGTTAAAGAGATTGTCTTTAATCCATCGTATATTCTTGCCTCCTTTGTCAAAAATAAGGTGTCCATAGGTGTGTGGATTTATCTTTGGGCTTTCTATTTTGTTCCATTGATCTATATTTCTGTCTTTGTGCCAGTACCATACTGTCTTGATGACTGTGGCTTTGTAGTAGGGCCTGAAGTCAGGCAGGTTGATTCCTCCAGTTCCATTCTTCTTTCTCAAGATTGCTTTTCCTATTTGAGGTTTTTTGTATTTCCATACATATTGTGAAATTCTGTGTTCTAGTTCTGTGAAAAATACCGTTGGTAGCTTGATAGGGATTGCATTGAATCTATAGATTGTTTTGGGTAGTGTATTCATTTTCACTATATTGATTCTTCTAATCCATGAACATGGTATATTTCTCCATCTATTTGTGTCCTCTTTGATTTCTTTCACCAGTGTTTTATAGTTTTCTATATATAGGTCTTTTGTTTCTTTAGGTAGATATATTCCTAAGTATTTTATTCTTTTTGTTGAAATGGTGAATGGAATTGTTTCCTTAAGTTTTCTTCTTGTTTTCTCATTGTTAGTGTATAGGAATGCAAAGATTTCTGTGTGTTAATTTTATATCCTGCAACTTTACTATATTCATTGATTAGTAATTTTCTGGTGGAGTCTTTAGGGTTTTCTATGTAGAGGATCAAGTCATCTGCAAACAGTGAGAGTTTTACTTCTTCTTTTCCAATCTGGAATCCTTTTATTTCTTTTCGTGCTCTGATTGCTGTGGCCAAAACTTCCAAAACTATGTTGAATAGTAATGGTGAAAGTGGGCACACTTGTCTTGTTCCTGACTTTAGGGGAAATGCTTTCAAGTTTTCACCATTGAGGATAATGTTTGCTGTGGGTTTGTCATATATAGCTTTTATTATGTCGAGGTATGTTCCTTCTATTCCTGCTTTCTGGAGAGATTTTATCATAAGTGGATGTTGACTATTGTCAAAGGCTTTCTCTGCATCTATTGAGATACTCATATGGTATTTATTTTTCAATTTGTTAATGTGGTGTATTACATTGATTGATTTGCAGATATTGAAGAAACCTTGCATCACTGGGATAAAGCCCACTTGGTCATGATGTATGATCTTTTTAATATGTTGTTGGATTCTGTTTGCTAGTATTTTGTTGAGGATCTTTGCATCTATGTTCATCAGTGATATTGGCCTGTAGTTTTCTTTTCTTTTTTTTTTTTTTGTGGCATCTTTGTCAGGTTTTGGTATTACGGTGATGGTGGCCTCATAGAATGAGTTTGGAAGTTTACCTTCCTCTGCAATTATCTGAAAGAGTTTGAGTAGCATAGGTGTTAGCCCTTCTCTAAATTTTTGATAGAATTCAGCTGTGAAGCCATCTGGTCCTGGGCTTTTGTTTGCTGGAAGATTTCTGATTACACTTTCAATTTCCGTGCTTGTGATGGGTCTGTTAAGACTTTCTATTTCTTCCTGGTTCAGTTTTGGAAAGTTGTACTTTTCTAAGAATTTGTCCATTCCTTCCAAGTTGTCCATTTTATTGGCATATAGTTGCTTATAGTAGTCTCTTATGATCCTTTGTATTTCTGTGTTGTCTGTTGTGATCTCTCCATTTTCATTTCTAATTTTATTGATTTGATTTTTCTCCCTTTGTTTCTTGATGAGTCTGGCTAATGGTTTGTCAATTTTATTTATCCTCTCAAAGAACCAGCTTTTGGCTTTGTTGATTTTTGCATTGTACCGGGGTCCAGCTCCGGTTGGATTCAGGGGTTCCCTCAGGAGGACGGCGTCGGTGAATAGAATAGCAAGAGTGGAGAGATTCAGATCAGATCAGATTAGTCGCTCAGTCATGTCTGACTCTTTGCAACCCCATGAATCACAGCACGCCAGGCCTCCCTGTCCATCACCAACTCCCGGAGTTCACTCAGACTCACGTCCATCGAGTCAGTGATGCCATCCAGCCATCTCATCCCCTGCCATTCTCTTCTCCTCCTGCCCCCAATCCCTCCCAGCATCAGAGTCTTTGCCAATGAGTCAACTCTTCGCATGAGGTGGCCAAAGAACTGGAGTTTCAGCTTTAGCATCATTCCTTCCAAAGAAATCCCAGGGCTGATCTTCAGAATGGACTGGTTGGATCTCCTTGCAGTCCAAGGGACTCTCGAGAGTCTTCTCCAACACCACAGTTCAAAAGCATCAATTCTTCGGCGCTTAGCCTTCTTCACAGTCCAACTCTCACATTCATACATGACCACAGGAAAAACCATAGCCTTGACTAGACTGACCTTTGTTGGCAAAGTAATGTCTCTGCTTTTGAATATGCTATCTAGGTTGGACATAGCTTTCCTTCCAAGGAGTAAGCGTCTTTTAATTTCATGGCTGCAGTCACCATCTGCAGTGATTTTGGCGCCCAGAAAAATAAAGTCTGACACTGTTTCCACCTTTCCCCATCTGTTTCCCATTAAGTGATGGGACCAGATGCCATGATCTTCGTTTTCTGAATGTTGAGCTTTAAGCCAACTTTTTCACTCTCCACTTTCACTTTCATCAAGAGGCTTTTGAGTTCCTCTTCACTTTCTGCCTTAAGGGTAGTGTCATCTGCATATCTGAAATTATTGATATTTCTCCTGGATATCTTGATTCCAGATTGTGCTTCTTCCATCGCAACGTTTCTCATGATGTACTTTGCATATAAGTTAAATAAACAGGGTGACAATATACAGCCTTGACATACTCCTTTTCCTATTTGGAACCAGTCTGTTGTTCCATGTCCAGTTCTAACTGTTGCTTCCTGACCTGCATATAGGTTTCTCAAGAGGCAGGTTAGGTGGTCTGGTATTCCCATCGCTTAAAGAATTTTCTGCAGTTTATTGTGATCCACACAGTCAAAGGCTTTGGCATAGTCAATGAAGCAGAAATAGATTTTTTTCTGGAACTCTCTTGCTTTTCCAATGATCCAGTGGATGTTAGCCATTTGATCTCTGGTTCCTCTGCGTTTTCTAAAACCAGCTTGAACATCTGGAATTTCACAGTTCACATATTGCTGAAGCCTGGCTTGGAGAATTTTGAGCATTACTTTAGTAGCATGTAAGATGAGTGCAATTGTGCGGTAGTTTGAGCATTCTTTGACATTGCCTGTCTTTGGGATTGGATTGAAAACTGTCCTTTTCCAGTCCTGTGGCCACTGCTGAGTTTTCCTAATTTGTTGGCATATTGAGTGCAACACTTTCACAGCATCATCTTCCAGGATTTGAAATAGCTCAACTGGAATTCCATCACCTCCACTAGCTTTGTTCGTAGTGATACTTTCTAAGGCCCACTTGACTTCACATTCCAGGATGTCTGGCTCTAGGTGAGTGATCACACCATCATGATTATCTTGGTCATGAAGACCTTTTTTGTACAGTTCTTCTGTGTATTCTTGCCACCTCTTCTTAATATCTTCTGCTTCTGTTAGGTCCATACCATTTCTGTCCTTTATTGAGCCCATCTTTGCATGAAATGTTCCCTTGGTATCTTTAATTTTCTTGAAGAAATCTCTAGTCTTTTCCATTCTGTTGTTTTCCTCTATTTCTTTACATTGATCTCTGAGGAAGGCTTTCTTATCTCTTCTTGCTATTCTTTGGAACTCTGCATTCATATACTTATATACTTATATTTTTCCTTTTCTCCTTTGCTTTTCACTTCTCTTCTTTTATAGCTATTTGTAAGGCATCTCCAGACAGCCATTCTGCTTTTTTGCATTTCTTTTCCATGAGTACAGTATTGCAATTTCTCCTCTCCTGTCATTTCTGTTTGCATGAAATATCTTTTTTCATCTCCACACTTTCAATCTGTATGTATCCTTTGCCTAATTTGAGTATTGTAGGCAGCATGGGTCTCTTTTAGGTCTCTTGGTATTTTTTTTTCCCAAATTAAAAAAAAATTTTTTTAATTGAAGGATAATTCCTTTACACAATTTTGTGGTTTCCTGTCATACATCAACAAGAATCAGCCATAGGTACACCAGTGTCCCCTCCCTCCAGAACCTTCCTCCCCATCCCACCCTTCTATATTGTCACAGAGCCCCTGTTTTAGTTCCCTGAGTCCAGGTTCTTGTTTATAATGCAGTTGGCCACTGTGTGTGTTTTGATTCTGCACCCACTGACATTTAAGGCAATTATTGATACATATGTATTTATTTCTATTTCAAACCTTGTTTTCCAGTTGATTCTTTACTTCTTCTTTGTTCCTTTCTTTTTATTTTTGTTTTCCCTTCCATGTTTTAATGATTTAACTTTATTTTATGCTTATTTTATTCTTTTTTTTTTTTTGTGATTCTATTGTATGCTTTTGACTTGTCGTTGCCCTGTTTTTCAAGTATGTTAACCCCTTTACATATCTGCTTGCTTTAGACTGTTAGTCAGATAGGCTCAAACACATTCTAAAAATAAGAAACAGAATTTGGGGGAGGAGCCAAGATGGCGGAGGAGTAGGACGGGGAGAACACTTTCTCCCCCACAAATGCATCAAAAGAGCATTTAAACGTCGAGTAAATTCCACAAAACAGCTTCTGAATGCTGGCAGAGGACATCAGGCACCCAGAAAAGCAACCTAAGTCTTCGAAAGGAGGTAGGAAAAAATATAAAAGACAAAAAAAAGAGACAAAAGAGGGAGGGACGGAGTTCTGTCCCTGGAAGAGAGTCTTAAAAAGAGAGAAGTTTCCAAACACCAGGAAACCTTCTCACTGCCGAATCTGTGCCGAGCTTTGGAAGCACAGAGGGCAACAAAACAGGGAGAAAAAATAAATAAACAATTAAAACTCGCAGATTGCGAGCCCTACAGTAACTCCCCCAGCGGAAAAGCAGCGCAGACGCCTGCACACGCCATTAGCGAGCGGGGGCTGGGCAGGGAGGCGCGGCGTGGGCTGCATCTCTTAGAGTAAGAACCTGGCCTGAATACCCTGAGCGCTATCTGAGTGAAATAATTTGGGCTAGCAAACCAGACTGTGGGATATCTACCACGCGAAAAGCCAGTCCTAACCTAAGACACCGCCAGGCCTGCGCATGGAACAAAGGCCTGAACAGAGATAGCCGGCTGCAGACCTTCCCCCTCCAGTGACAGGCAGCCAGAGCCGGAAGGGGGCAATCGCAGCCCCAGAGAGACATTATCTATAAAACTGTAAGCAGGCTTCTTTGCTAACTAAAACTTCTTGGGGGTCTGGATGGTCAACATCTGCCTGAGAAGGTGCGCCGGTTTTACAGCCAGATAACTGAGTGGCAGGGAGGCAATAAGTCGCAGCAATCGCGCGCGCCAAACACCTCATCATCTGAGCTGCTCGGATCTGGGAAGGGCACAAGACGCAGGCCCAATGGAGAGTCTGCGCCTCTGAGGACTACCCGAGTGCCTGAACCTGAGCGGCTTGGACCTGGGAAGTGCAGGCAGCCCAGGGCCGGCCTCGGATGATTCCCGGCAGAACAACCTAGAGCCCGAGCAGTGTGGGCAGGGAGGCTACACGCACCGTGAGCGGGGGCAGACCCAGTGTGGCTGAGGCACTGCGAGCGCACGCCAGTGTTATTTGTTTGCAGCATCCCTCCCTCCCTCCCTCCCCACAGCGCAACTGAACAAGTGAGCCTAAAAGAAACAGGATTTGCATTTTCTTATTCTCCTTCCCCACATATTTGGGCTTGCTTGGTGGCTCAGATTGTAAAGAATCTTCCTGCAGTTTGGGAGACCCAGGTTCGATCTTTAGGTTGGGAAGATCCCTTGGAGAAGAGAATGGAAACCCACTCTGGTATTCTTGCCTGGAGAATTCCATGGACAGAGGAGCCTGGCAGACTACAGTTCATAGGTTTGCAAAAAGTCAGACATGACTGAGAAACTAACACTTTCACACTTTTCCCCACATAATATGATTTTAATGTCCCTTTATATCTCCATGTTTATCTTTTTGTTGCTCCTTGTGTTTATCATTGCTTTCACAAATAGGGTTTTTTGTTTGTTTGTTTGTTTGACCTGTATTCTCACTAATTTAAGTGATTTACTTTTCAATTGTGATTTCCTCCTTCCTATATCTTCCTGCTTCTTTTCTATTTAGAGATGACTTTTCAATATCTCTTTTAGGATAGTTTTAGTATTGCTGTATTTCTTTAGTTTTTGCTTATCTGAGAAATTATTTCTCCTGCAATTCTAAATAGTCTTTCCGGGTATAGTATTGCTGTTCAGTCACTCAGTCATGTCCAACTCCTTGTGACCCCATGGGCTGTAGCAAGCCAGGTTTCCCTGTCCTTCACTGTCTCCTGGAGTTTGCTCAAATTCATGGCCATTGAGCAATTCCTATCAAGCTACCAACAGTATTCTTCACAGAGCTCGAACAAATAATTTCACAATTTGTATGGAAATACAAAAAACCTCGAATAGCCAAAGCGATCTTGAGAAAGAAGAATGGAACTGGAGGAATCAACCTACCTGACTTCAGGCTCTACTACAAAGCCAACAGTTATCAAGACAGTATGGTACTGGCACAAAGACAGAAATATAGATCAATGGAACAAAATAGAAAGCCCAGAGATAAATCCACGCACATATGGACACCTTATCTTTGACAAAGGAGGCAAGAATATACAATGGATTAAAGACAATCTCTTTAACAAGTGGTGCTGGGAAATCTGGTCAACCACTTGTAAAAGAATGAAACTAGAACACTTTCTAACACCATACACAAAAATAAACTCAAAATGGATTAAAGATCTAAACGTAAGACCAGAAACTATAAAACTCCTAGAGGAGAACATAGGCAAAACACTCTCTGACATACATCACAGCAGGATCCTCTATGACCCACCTCCCAGAATATTGGAAATAAAAGCAAAAATAAACAAATGGGACCTAATTAACCTTAAAAGCTTCTGCACATCAAAGGAAACTATAAGCAAGGTGAAAAGACAGCCTTCAGAATGGGAGAAGATAATAGCAAATGAAGCAACTGACAAACAACTAATCTCGAGAATATACAAGCAACTCCTACAGCTCAACTCCAGAAAAATAAATGACCCAATCAAAAAATGGGCCAAAGAACTAAATAGACATTTCTCCAAAGAAGACATACAGATGGCTAACAAACACATGAAAAGATGCTCAACATCACTCATTATCAGAGAAATGCAAATCAAAACCACTATGAGGTACCATTTCACACCAGTCAGAATGGCTGCGATCCAAAAGTCTACAAGTAATAAATGCTGGAGAGGGTGTGGAGAAAAGGAACCCTCTTACACTGTTGGTGGGAATGCAAACTAGTCCAGCCACTATGGAGAACAGTGTGGAGATTCCTTAAAAAACTGGAAATAGAACTGCCTTATGATCCAGCAATCCCACTGCTGGGCATACACACTGAGGAAACCAGAAGGGAAAGAGACACGTGTACCCCAATGTTCATCACAGCACTGTTTATAATAGCCAGGACATGGAAGCAACCTAGATGTACATCAGCAGATGAATGGATAAGAAAGCTGTGGGACATATACACAATGGAGTATTACTCAGCCATTAAAAAGAATACATTTGAGTCAGTTCTAATGAAGTGGATGAAACTGGAGCCTATTATACAGGGTGAAGTAAGCCAGAAAGAAAAACACCAATACAGTATACTAACGCATATATATGGAATTTAGAAAGATGGTAACAATAACCCTGTGTACGAGACAGCAAAAGAGACACTGATGTATAGAACAGTCTTATGGACTCTGTGGGAGAGGGAGAGGGTGGGAAGATTTGGGAGAATGGCATTGAAACATGTAAAATATCATGTATGAAATGAGTTGCCAGTCCAGGTTCGATGCACGATACTGGATGCTTGGGGCTGGTGCACTGGGACGACCCAGAGGGATGGTATGGGGAGGGAGGAGGGAGGAGGGTTCAGGATGGGGAACACATGTATACCTGTTGCAGATTCATTTTGATATTTGGCAAAACTAATACAATTATGTAAAGGTTAAAAATAAAATAAAATTAAAAAAAATTCATGGCCATTGAGTTGATTTTTTTTTCTCTTTTAATACTTTCAATATATTTTGCCACTCCCTTCTGGCCTGTAGTGTTTCTGTAGAGAAATCAGCTGATAGCCTATGGGAATTCTCTTAAATGAGCTTTTTGTTTTTCTCTTGCTGTCTTTAGAATCTTCTCTTTATCTCTAACTTTTACCATTTTTATCATAATATGTTGGTATTGGACTGTTTGGGTTCATCTTGTTTGGGGCTCTCTGTGCATCTTGTATCTAGAAAGTTTTCAGCCATAATTTGTTCAAATACATTTTCAATCCCCTTTTCTTTTCCTTCTGGAATCCCTATTATATATAGATTGGCCTGCTTTATATTATCCCATAGCTTTCTTATATTGCTTTAATTTTTCATTTGGCTTTTTGTCTGCTGTTTTGATTAAATAATTTCCATTATTCCATCTTCCAAGTCACTTATTCTTTCTTCTGCATTATTAATTCTGCTCTTCATTGCCTTGAGCTCAGTTTTAGTCTCAGCAAATGCATTCTCCTGAATCCTTATAGTTTCTAGTTCCTTTTCCCAGTAATTTGCATTTCTGTTGATAGCCTTTCTTAATTCCTTCAGTATTTTCATTGCCTCCTTTTGAGCTTGCTGTCTATTAGACTGAAGAGATCTGTTTCATTGTTCCTTTAAGGGAATTTTCTTGGTCATTTAACTGAGAGTGATTCCTCTTCTTCATTTTGCTTATGTTTCTCTTACTCTGAATTTAGGTGAAACAATTATCTACTGTTATCTTAGAGGGTTATTTATATGTGGGACTCTCCCTCTGTAGCTTTTGTGGATTTATTATTATTATTTTTGGTAGGAGGACTGTTTTAGGTTTTGATGCTTGTCATCTATTTCCTCAGCATATGCTGGCTGTTTTCCCCTAGATAGGGGGTGTGCAGTTGTGTGGGTGTATGGCATGTGCACTCTCCCAGGAAGGCAGTTGGCTCCCAGTCACAGGTGCCTTGGCAGTGGTGGTGAGCCAGGCATACTTCAAGGAAGTTGGGGGCAGTGACCTGCACCAACTCATAGGACCCTTGGATGTGGTAGTGGCATCTGTCTGTGCCTGCCTCTGGGGTCTGAGGTGGCAGCACCAGCTTACACCTACCCCTGGAGCTCATGTAGGCAGTACCCTGCCACCTCAGAGTACACAGACAAAGAAGTGCCTATGGGGGCCTGCCCCTCAACTTGAGTGCCCCCAACAATGCCATCTCAAAAGGGCTTACCTTTTTTACTTTAAAATTTTTAATTTATTTATCTATTTAGTTTTGGCTGTGCCGGGTCTTCATTACTGCACACAGGCTTTCTCTAGTTGTGGTGAGCAGGGGGCTATTCTATAGTTGTGGTGTGCGGGCTTTTCTTTCTTCTCTTGTTACAGAGCATGAGCTCTAGGGTGCACTGGCTTCAGTAGCTGTGGCATACGGGATTCATAGTAGAGACATGTGGACTCAGTAGTTATGGCACACAGGCTTAGCTGCCCTATGACATGTGGATCTTCCTGGACTAGGGATCAAACCTATGTCCCTGCATTGGGAGGTGGATTCTGAGCCACTGGATCCTAAGCCCCCCCACCCCGCCCCCGCCTTTTTTTTTTTAATCCTTGCATTTGTAATGGAACTAGCCTGAGATTTCATCCATGGGCCCTAAACATTCTTGGAGAATTTCTTGTTTTTTCTCCTTAACTTAAGGGACATTTTGATATATAGCATTTCATATGCAGTGCTGTTTAGGGAGTAGCAAGTGTGCAAGTAACGAGAAAAAGTACACCTAATATAAAGGTAGGTGTCTCAGAGCTTTTCTGTTTCATATGTGAAGCCCACTATCTCTCATGATAACTTTGTTGATAGCATCTACAAATGGACTTAGAATCAAGTTTCATAAAATGAATCTGGATCACATGACCTAGCAACCTATCTCATGACATGAGTCAGCTTCAGATAGATGGCACATTTTCTGTTTTAAACACTCAAACAAAACTTTACACATTTTTATTTGGGAAAAAAAATGACATTTGAAGTCCTTTTTCACCCAAACACATTTAGAGGTAAGAACTCACAAGTCTTGACATTATTTCATTTTGTTATGTGCATTCGTCAAGAAACCAAGATATGGTGCAGCTACAAAAACTGATGATTGTGGAACAGACAAACTTGACAGCACTTCACTTCCTTTATGTTCTGATTATACATTTATCAGAAAACCTATGTCTCTTCCAATTCAGCTAGAAATTGGTAAAAGTCAAGAATTCAAAGGCCTGGCAAACCTGATATTAACATCTAGATTGATGGTTCTCTTTTTTTGTGTAAAAGTGAGAAACCCTCATGCAGACACTAGATCTCCCAGCCTCTTTGTCATCTTGTTTATAATTTATCTCCATGTTTTAATTCCGTAAAATGATTTTGGTTATCAATTAGTGATTAAAGCTTATTTGTGAATCCGAATGATCAGAACTCAAGGGAATCACGTTTGGCATTCAGCCCAGTCCCACTGAGGGTTTTAATGGGGCTACATCCTTCATAGAATAAACACATCACTGGGTTTAAAAATTGTGCCTCCATTAGTGTTATGATTTGCTTCACATGAAGAAGTGACCCTAGAAATGTGTTGCTTTAGGAGGGACTTTACAGCTTTTAAGTGTGTTGTTTTTATTTCTTTTTTTTCTTTTCAGGTGTACCTCAAAAGGAATTATCCAGATGATGATGATGCTCAGTGACTGTGTGGTTATGAATGCTTCCAATGGACAGACCTTAATCTTAACAATTTTTGAGATAGCATTGTGATTCTCCTGTGAAGTCAAGTCTATTCTGAAGGCATTTCTCCAATAGTATTTGCCTTGCATAAACGATATTGCACTTCTTTATACCAGCAACAAATATTTACACATACAAGATGTTAGTTTATTTGGATTTATCTCTCTCCAATTTCACACAATGATTTCAAACTCTTACAAAATGACATTAATTTTTAAAGGTTATACTATTTTTTTTTCCTTATTCAAATCAGAGAAGCAAGCCACCAATAAAAGCTGTCTCCCAGGTTTTGTGCCTTGAAAGAGATCAGAGCTAAAGCTCATTTTCTAAGTTATAAAACAAATTTGTCACAGATTTTTTTTTTACTGTTCCCAGAATTACATATTACTTTCCAGTTATATCAAGGATTCTGTTTACTTGAAGACTGTGAAGTTGCTGTTTTCTTTGACAACTGCCTTTAATATAACTAGGATCAATTATTCCACCCAAAGACCTCTGGTTAAAATACTACAGAGAAAACTGATAGGAAAAACAAAAAATATACTCTAAGTTATTATAGGGGAGAGTTGTGCCCCCCCCAAAAGAAGATATGCGATTAAGATACAGAAGGACAATATTTAATTTTATATCTTAAAAGAGAAGGGAGAGAAAACATGCTTTCTCAAAATAGGAACCCTTCGAGGGCATTTGATAATGAAGAACAGACATGATCATTGATTGTCTTCTAGATTGGGGATTTTTTTTACTTTTTTTTTTTTTTTACAGTATAGATAACATAAAATTTGCCATATTACCATTTTAAAACATATAATTCAGTGGAATTAATTGTACCCACAATATTGTACAACAATCAACATCTACTTAATTTTTGTTAATTATTTTAGTACTTTTCAGTGTGTTATATCTACAGAGTCATTTTTGGTTAAGTTTTATTTCTTTATTAGTGGATTTGTTTCTGTGACTTTTGAGCTTGATTGGTATAAAATTATTCATAGTATCTTAAATGTTTAATCTCTGCAGCATCTATAATTATGTTGTTCTTTGCTTTTTAACTTTGTAATTTTGCCCTTTTTTTTCCCTTGAAAAATCTTGAATGACTTTTTCCTATTTATTTTCAAAGAATAAGTTTTTTTTGCCTGATTGATCCTTTGGTGGTTTTTTTTTTTTTTTTTTTTTTTTTTTGGTGGTTTCACTATATTATTCTTTCTTTCCTTTAACTTTTCTTCATTTACTTTTTGATATTTTTCACTAAATTCTTAAATTAGAAACTTATATTAGAAAAGTGATTAAGTTAAAAGTTAAGTACATAAAGCCCACTTTTTTCCCCTAAGACTCACTTTAGCTGCAACACTTAGCACTGATCAATAAACATAGTATTTAGGTATCTTCTAATTTTTAATTTTATTCATTATATCTTTTACCCATGAGTTATTCATAAGTGTAATGTTCTCTAAATTTCAAATGCTAATTGCTTTTTACTATGACATTACACCGTGTGAAAATCATATCCAACCTTTTTTAACCTATAAAAATGGCAGTTTCATATGGTTCAACATATTAATTTTCTTTTGTTATTAACCTAAAACTTAATTTTGTTTTAGTCAGACTTTAGATTGAGGATTTTAAACCAAAGGTAACCACACTCACACAGAGAGTCCTTGTTTCCATTTTATATTTTACTTGGTGATTTAGAAATGTTATAAGTATGTATGTAAACAGTATTTTCAAATAAAAATCCTGTCCAAGAACTGAATGTTTTTTGACACATGTTACAGGTTGGTTCTCTGACATGCAGACTTGGATGGAGTTCAGTATTGGCATATGTATTAAGGGTGCTGTTAGGATCAGCACTTGTGGAATTAAGAGGGAAGAAATGGGATAGGGGAGAGGAAAAAATCAAGCTGGAGCACTGGCCAGATGACCTTAGCTGACCCCACGGGAGCTCTGGTGTGATGACCCTTTGGGATTGTTGTGACATATCCACTGGCCAGGCCGTCATACATCCACCTGGATGGGTCATTGTACAGAGGCTGTGCCCAGAGGGGCTGGTGGCTTAAGGTCGCCCACTAGCAGCGCTTCTAGTGGCTGGGCAATGAGTCCATGAAGGGAGGTTGAACAGCACATCTGCATGCCCCTCATGGGTGTGTCACAGCTCCAGGGGTAGGTGATGAGTGTGTACTGTGATGGAAACTCTTGGTGATTGATGTTTAACTAAAATGACTGAGTAACTGATTCTCCTCAATACCCTATGGTTTAAAAAATAAAGGAGGAAGTCCATGTAGGGGAGAAATCCTCATTCTGTAGGGTCAGCCCAGTTTCACCTCTTCTAGGAAGCAATCTCAAGACCATTCATCATCCTAGTTAACGCTTATTTCTCTGATACCCTGGTTACCTCTCATTTGTTAAACCCAATCATGCTTGGCTAATGCCTGTTCACAGCATCTTGAAATACTTAATTTTTGAACAAGTGTCCCTTCTTTTTCCATTTTGCACTGGGTTCTTTAAATTATGTAGCCTACCCTGACTATGAGTATTCATAGATGGTTTGTTTTCTTACTAAACCATGAGCTTCTAAAAACTTTAAACTGTGCCCTGTATACTTTTTAATTACATCTTGCAGCACAATGTCTATCACATTTTTGTTGTTCATTAGTCGCTAAATTGTGTCTAATTCTTTTGCAACCCCATGGACTGTAGGCCACTAGGCTCCTCTGTCCATGGGATCTCCCAGGTAAGAATACTGGAGTGGGTTGCCATTTCCTTCTCCAGGGGATTTTCTGAACCCAAGGATCATACCCATGTCTCCTGTATTGGCAGGCAGATTCTTTACCACTGAGTCACCTGGCTAGCCTTACAGCACAGTGTCTGTCAAACAGCATAAGGGATGCTCATTGCTGAATGAATGTTGACTGAAAACAAATATTCTTTCTGAACGTTATGATTTTGAAATTTTAAGAGGTAGCCTGGAGAAGGCAATGGCAACCCACTCCAGTACTCTTGCCTGGAAAATCCCATGGATGGAGGAGCCTGGTGGGCTGCAGTCCACAGGGTCACAAACAGTTGGACACGACTGAGCGACTTCACTTTCACTTTTCACTTTCATGCATTGGAGAAGGAAATGGCAACCCACTCCAGTGTTCTTGCCTGGATAATCCCAGGAACAGGGGAGCCTGGTGTGCTGCCGTCTATGGGGCTGCACAGAGTCAGACATGACTGAAGCGACTTAGCAGCAGCAGCAGCAGCCTGGGATAACAGAAAGCCCTAGGTTTGGAGTCAGTCACATTGATCTGCATGCCAATTCTTCATCTGCTACTTGCTAGCAGTGTGGGTGTTCAAAAAGTGTAGTGTCCAATTGGGACACTTGGGAGTGAAAGGAAATAACTAGCTGAGTTACCAACATAATAAACTGGCACCAACCTTGACAAAATGGGCTCTGGATACCATATAGACATGTAGCCTTAATTACTTGCATAGGTAAGTCTCAAGTTCTGAATCTCAGCTTCTTCATCTGGAAAATGAATATAACTTCTGCTCTTGAGCAGTTGCTTTGGTTGGATGATAGATGGACCAAAAGTATCCAAAGAAGCAAAAGATGGAATCACTGACCTTGGTGATTCTTAATCACCAAGAGAAGAGAGCAAGATGGGTATGTTTGAAAGTAGGTAAGAGACTGTAAAGGGTGTATTTGAGTAGGTTCTCATCTGATGGCTTAAGTTATAACTGTTCCTCTTCATTTAACATATAGTTAAAATGATGTAAGCACATGGGGAGGAGCACAAGCTCTGGAGTCAGCCTTCTAGGGACAAATACTGGCTCCTCTGGGCATTGTTGACTGGGTTTGGATACGAGTTCTGCTGCCTGCTAATTGTGGGCTGTTAAGGTTGGGAATCCCACTGTGCTTCAGTTTCTTTGTAACGTTGAGATGGGAGTAGTATGTTTCTCAGAGAGCAGTTGCAAAGATTAAATACATCAGAGACAGTCACAGAATATGGTCTGTGAGCTAGTGCCAGTTCATGACCTGTTTGTAGCCAGGTCTGAAATAAGTACAGAAAATTCAAGAAAGCTAGAAACTCACAGCTATCTGCTGTTGCAGTGACGTCCACACTCAGGATGGGTGGGATCTTGAACAGCCCAGGGACCATTGTGAGTGTTGCACTTGCAGGGGGAGGTGCACGTGGCTGAGCTGCACACTAACTGTGCACAATGGATCAGTGATTAGGTTGCAATGGGCTGAAAATGTAAAAGATGATTCTTAATCTGAGATGTGAGAAACACTACTTTAGAACAGTACTGGATATGTGGTTAGCTCAAGTACCTTCTTTATTGTTACCATATATATATATAAAATTAGAACATAGTGGTAATTCCCTGTCAGTTGAATGGTTAAGACTCTGCGCCTTCATTGCTGTGGGCATGTGGGATGCTGATGCTGGTGCTCTGTGGACCACACTTTGCCAAGTGAGCGCCTGGAGGAGAGGGCTCTGGACTGGGGTGTGTCCCCTTGGCTCTCAGGGGCTTCACCCCATGGGGACTGGGAGGAGGGTGTCAGCGGAGGACTAAACTGGGGTTCTTTAAAGTGTGAGGGTCAGGGAAGAGGCCTCTTGCCCTGCTCTAAGGATAGCCTGGTCCCCTCTTTGCCCATGTCCCCATGCATCCATGGGCTCTGTTGCCACACTGCAGGCCCTGGTTCTCTCGTACCAGCTCTGCCAGCAATAACCTCCTGTAGAGCACAGGGAACAATATTCAATATCTTTTAATAACCTTAATGGAAAAGAATCTGAAAAATATATAATATATATATCTTAAGTACATATTATATATATAACTGAATCATCTTTGCTGTACACTTGGAACTAATATAATATTGTAAATCAACAGTACTTCAATTTTTTAAAAAAGATACTAAGTCCTTCTTCAAAAAAGTTTTAAAGAATAAAAGGATGAAATCCTGCATACAAATATGAATGTGGTGATACCCAGTGAGTTCACCTGGCCACCACTCCTCACCTGCACGCTGTAGGTGGGAGCCTGAGTTATCTTTCCTCATGTTACTTGCAGGATTCAGGCTAGCCATACCTGCTGTGTGTGTGTACACACGCACACAATTACAGGTAATCTTTTGAGAGTCTGGGCACCACACATGAGCAGGAATGCCTACAACTCTCTGCCTTTATTGATGTTCCTGTACCTACCAGGACCCTCCAGTCCCTTGCCATCTCTATGGAAGGCAGAGGAAAGCTGGCAGCTCGTGTATGAATGTGGGGTTCCCATCCAGTGGACAAGGACCACAAAGAACTGTTGGAAGGCAATCCTCAATGCATATGCTTACCTAGTGTTGCTGCTGCTGCTAAGTCGCTTCAGTCGTTTCCTACCCTGTGTGACCCCATAGACGGCAGCCCACCAGGCTCCCCCATCCCTGGGATTCTCTAGGCAAGAATACTGGAGTGGGTTGCCATTTCCTTCTCCAATGCGTGAAAGTGAAAAGTCAAAGTGAAGTCGCTCAGTTGTGTCTGACTCTTATCTATAGGCAAAAATAAATGGAATCTTGAGAAAACATGTGATGCTGTTTTTCAAACTCAGGTAGGAGATAGGGTTCCTGAAAATATAATTTTAAGTTTAAAATATTTCTGATTCCAGGGTAGCTCTCCTCAAAGACTTTTTTGCTCAATCAACAGAGCACAGCAGCACAACTGTAATTGTACTGTAGGGGCCTGTGATTTCCTCCCAACTTCCATCCACGCCACCCCCAGTGAGTGGCAGCCACTTTGGATCTGCCAAAATCACTGGTTTACAAGCCTGGCTA
Organism: Bubalus bubalis; assembly: GCF_019923935.1. Lineage (NCBI taxonomy): Eukaryota > Metazoa > Chordata > Mammalia > Artiodactyla > Bovidae > Bubalus > Bubalus bubalis. Next base: position 19,752,008 of record NC_059169.1, on the reverse strand, counting down.
CACATTAGAATCACCTCAGGAGTTTCTCTGATGCCCATCCACTCCTATTACTGTGAAATCGGGATCACTAGGAGAGGTGATCCTTGATGGGCAGAGGGGTGGCAAACGCCTGGTCCATCAGAGGACTCTCATCTTCTGGACACATTGATTATAGATAGCAGTGACCTGAGACCTAAACCAATCAGTATAAAATGAGGTGCAACAACAGTGGTCTAAAGATACATATGTATCTTGATCCCTGGAACCTGTGAAAATTACCTAATATGGTAAATGATGTGGGTAAGTAAGGATCTCCAGAAGAGGAATTCATCCTAGATTATCTGGGTGGATCCTAAGTGCCATAACATGTATCCTTGTAAGAGAGGCTCAGAGACTTTAGAGGTAGACAAGTGGAGGAGAGGTGACGTGATGGTGGAGCAGAGAGAGATGCAGCTGGAAGTCAAGGAAAGCCAACAACCACTGGAAGATGGAAGAGGAGGATCTCTAGTAGAGCCTTGATTTCAGACTTCTGGCCTCCAGAACTGTAAGAGAATAAATGTCTCTTGTGTTAAGAAATAAATGAGAATTCCATCTTCCTGACATCCTCACCAATACTTGGTTTTGTCAGTCTTTTTAATCATAGCCATTTTAATTGATGTGTAGTGGTATCTCATTTAGTTTTAATTTGAATTTCCTTAATGGCTAGTGATGTTGAACATCTTTGCATTTGTTTGTTTGCCACGTAGATTTTCTTTTGAATTGTTTTTTTTATTATAGTTTATATGATTTAGCATACACTATAATGGATACTTTTTTGGATTATCCATTATCCAAAGTGGTAGGATACTGAAAGCAGAACTCCCCAGGTCGGTAGGTGCCCAATATGCTATTGGAGATCAGTGGGGAAATAACTCCAGAAAGAATGAAGGGATGGAGCCAAAGCAAAAACAACACCCAGTTGTGGATGTGACTGGTGACAGAGCAAGGTCCAATGCTGTAAAGAGCAATATTGCATAGGAACCTGGAATGTCAGGTCCATGAATCAAGGCAAATTGGAAGTGGTCAAACAGGAGATGGCAAGAGTGAATGGCGACATTCTAGGAATCAGCAAACTAAAATAGACTGGAATGGGTGAATTTAACTCAGATGACCATTATATCTACTACTGTGGGCAGGAATCCCTCAGAAGAAATGGAGTAGCCATCATGGTCTACAAAAGAGTCCGAAATGCAGTACTTGGATGCAATCTCAAAAATGACAGAATGATCTCTGTTCGTTTCCAAGGCAAACCATTCTATATCATGGTAATCCAAGCCTATGCCCTAACCAGTAACGCTGAAGAAGCTGAACTTGAAAGGTTCTATGAAGACCTACAAGACCTTTTAGAACTAACACCCCAAAAAGATGTCCTTTTCATTATAGGGGACTGGAGTGCAAAAGTAGGAAGTCAAGACACACCTGGAGTAACAGGCAAATTTGGCCTTGGAGTACAGAATGAAGCAGGGCAAAGGCTAATAGCATTTTGCCAAGAGAATGCACTGGTCATAGCAAACAACCTCTTCCAACAACACAAGAGAAGACTCTACACATGGACATCACCAGATGGTCAACACCAAAATCAGATTGATTATATTATTTGCAGCCAAAAATGGAAAAGCTCTATACAGGCAACAAAAACAAGACTGGGAGCTGACTGTGGCTCAGATTATGAACTCCTTATTGCCAAATTCAGACTTAAATGGAAGAAAGTGGGGAAAGTCACTAGAACATTCAGGTATGACCTCAATCAAATCCCTTATGATTATACAGTGGAAGTGAGAAATAGATTTAAGGGACTAGATCTGATAGATAGAGTGCCTGAAGAACTATGGACAGAGGTTCCTGACATTGTACAGGAGACAGGGATCAAAACCATCCCCATGGAAAAGAAATGCAAAAAAGCAAAATGACTGTCTGAGGAGGCCTTACAAATAGCTGTGAAAAGAAGAGAAGCGAAAAGCAAAGAAGAAAAGGAAAGTTATAAGCATTTGAATGCAGAGTTCAAAAGATAAGCAAGGAGAGAAAAGAAGCCTTCCTCAGAAATCAATGCAAAGAAATAGAGGAAAACAACAGAATGGGAAAGACTAGAAATTTCTTCAAGAAAATTAGAGATACCAAGGGAACATTTCATGCAAAGATGGGCTCAATAAAGGACAGAAATGGTATGGACCTAACAGACGCAAAAGATATTAAGAAGACGTGGCAAGAATACACAGAACTACAAAAAGATCTTCACGACCCAGATAATCACGATGGTGTGATCACTCAACTAGAGCCAGACATCCTGGAATGTGAAGTCAAGTGGGCCTTAGAAAGCATCACTACGAACAAAGCTAGTGGAGGTGATGGAATTCCAGTTGAGCTATTTCAAATCCTGGAAGATGATGCTGTGAAAGTGTTGCGCAATATGTCAGCAAATTTGGAAAACTCAGCAGTGGCCACAGGGCTGGAAAAGGTCAGTTTTCATTCCAATCCCAAAGAAAGGCAATGCCAAAGAATGCCCAAACTACTGCACAATTGCACTCATCTCATATGCTAGTAAAGTAATGCTCAAAATTCTCCAAGCCAGACCTCAGCAGTCCGTGAACTGTGAACTTCCAGATGTTCAAGCTGGTTTTAGAAAAGGCAGAGGAACCACAGATCAAATTGCCAACATCCGCTGGATCATGGAAAAAGCAAGAGAATTCCAGAAAAACACCTATTTCTGCTTCATTGACTATGGCAAAGTGTTTGCCTGTGTGGATCAAAATAAACTGTGGAAAATTCTGAAAGAGATGGGAATACCAGACCACCTGACCTGCCTTTGAGAAACCTGTATGCAGGTCAGGAAGCAACAGTTAGAACTGGACATGGAACAACAGACTGGTTCCAAATAGGAAAAGGAGTACGTCAAGGCTGTATATTGTCACCCTGCTTATTTAGCTTCTATGCAGACTACATCATGAGAAACGCTGGGCTGGAGGAAGCACAAGCTGGAATCAAGATTGCTGGGAGAAATCTCAATAACCTCAGATATGCAGATGACACCACCCTTAAGGCAGAAATTGAAGAGGAACTAAAAAGCCTCTTGAGGAAAATGAAAGAGGAGAGTGAAAAGATTGTCTTAAATCTCAACATTCAGAAAATGAAGATCATGGCATCTGGTCCCATCACTTCATGGGAAATAGATGGGGAAACAGTGGAAACAGTGTCAGACTTTATTTTTGGGGGCTCCAAAATCACTGGAGATGGTGATTGAAGCCATGAAATTAAAAGACGCTTACTCCTTGGAAGGAAAGTTATGACTAACCTAGATAGCATATTGAAAAGCAGAGATATTACTTTGTCAACAAAGGTCCATCTAGTCAAGGCTATGGTTTTTCCAATGGTCATATATGGATGTAAGAGTTGGACTGTGAAGAAAGCTGAGCGCCGAAGAATTGATGCTTTTGAACTGTGGTGTTGGAGAAGACTCTTGAGAGTCCCTTAGACTGCAAGGAGATCCAACCAGTCCATTCTAAAGGAAATCAGTCTTGGGTGTTCATTGGAAGGACTGATGCTGAAGCTGAAACTCCAATACTTTGGCCACCTCATGCGAAGAGTTGACTCGTTGGAAAAGACCCTGATGCTGGGAGGGATTGTGGGCAGGAGGAAAGGGGGATGACAGAGGATGAGATGGCTGGATGGCATCACTGACTCGATGCACATGAGTTTGGGTGAACTCTGGGAGATGGTGATGGATAGGGAGGCCTGGCGTGCTGTGATTCATGGTGTCATAAAAAGTCGGACACGACTGAGTGACTGAATAACTAACTAACTATAAATGATAATGAATTAATTTATACAAATTTAACTATTTTGTTGAGAACAAATAAAAAATTATATAAAAATAAAGTAAAGCATCTTTCAGTTTACACTGTGTATTATAAAACACAGCATACTGAATACAGTCTTTTTTTAAATTTAATTTTATTTAACTTTACAATATTGTATTGATTTTGCCATATATCAAAATGAATCTCCCACAGGTATACATGTATTCCCCATCGTGAACCCTCCTCCATCCTCCCTCCCCATACCATCCATCTGGGTCATCCCAGTGCACCAGCCCCAAGCATCCAGTGTCGTGCATCGAACCTGGACTGGTGACTCGTTTCATATATGATATTATACATATTTCAATGCCATTCTCCTAATTCATCCCACCCTCTCCCTCTCCCACAGAATCCAAAAGACTGTTCTATACATCAGTGTCTCTTTTGCTGTCTCGTATACAGGGTTATTGTTACCATCTTTCTAAATTCCATATATATGCGTTAGTATACTGTATTGGTGTTTTTCTTTCTGGCTTACTTCACTCTGTATAATAGGCTCCAGTTTTATCCACCTCATTAGAACTGATTCAAATGTATTTTTTTAATGGCTGAGTAATACTCCATTGTGTATATGTACCGCAGCTTTCTTATCCATTCATCTGCTGATGGACATCTAGGTTGCTTCCATGTCCTGGCTATTATAAACAGTGTTGTGATGAACATTGGGGTACACGTGTCTCTTTCAATTGCCACAGTCATCAAGACAGTATGGTACTGGCACAAAGACAGAAATATAGATCAATGAATACATTCTTAATGAACTCTATTGTATGTCCCTTCCTTTAGGCACTAACATTTGGAGCAATGGGGCTGAGTCAGACTTCATATCAGATGCAACATCAAGTCTCTTCATTTATTCTGTTTCTGTTGGAGCACAGAGGGTGTAATCACAATGGGGAGAAGAACATAAATGGCATGTTTTGCAATATTGGGGCATTTTTGCAATGGGCTGCTCTGAAAATCATTATTTCACCTTGGATAGCTCTCCTTCCAGTTTTTCAGGATCTGAAGGCTAAAATTATTCATCTTCATTCTGAATTGTTCAATTTTTTGTGTTTTCAGAGCCACAAAATTGACTTTTGGTTTAAAACTGCAGGTCTTTCAGATCCATTCACAAGACAAATAAAATAAATGTTTTAATACACAAGGAACATTGAAACTCTCACAAATATGTGCTGAAATTATGACTCATAACAGGCTGGTGACTGTTGAGAAGACAGCATGCTGCTTACCTCTCCATGGGCATCATACATGGACATATGAGGTGCCCTTATTTCCTGATCTCCCCAGATGTGCTGTACCATTGTAAAGGGGACATTGTCTTTAGTAATAACCTCTTATAAACATATTTAATATTGTTCTTACATATATTTAAAAACTACATTTAAGAACATATATCCTTGCATAGATTTTTGCTGCTGTTGTTAAAGAACTGACTGTTAAGATCATGGATAAGTCTGGGAAACTCTGTACAAAGCAGATTCAAATTCATTATTTCACTGAATTTTATTTCAACTCTAGATGAAATAAAATTCACACTTTAGCAGGTTAAAACTCATTTTAAATGTACTATCTGAATAAAAGCTTTTTTTTTTTTTCCAAACTTGCTCCAGCCTGTTGTGAAGAACAGGGACTCAGGATAGATTTGATGGAATCTTTAAGCCCATCTAGTTGAGCCTCCTCAGCTAACAGCAGACTGAAATCACATTATGAAATCTCACAGCAATGTAATGGTTTTCTGTGAAAATCTCTAAAACACAAGGATGTTTTAAAATAACCACAATATCAAATGCCCACCTAAAAACAATTAGCAATAATTTTTAACATAATCAAATACCCATTTATATATATAATAATTTGAATATACATATTATATATAATAATTTTAACTTATAATTATTTCATAGAAGATAGATTCGCCATCATCTTAGTATATAATCACTGTCTAATCTGTCCTTTTACTTGTCCCACAGTAGCTGAGTCCTGCACTCTGTAAATGTTGTCATACTACATTTCACCAGTAGATGGCACTGCTAATTGTGGGGAAGAAAGATGCTTGTTACCATTCAGATTCCTGCTTCAACTTCCCCAGGAGTTCTGATACAGTTTGTCTGGGTGGGACTTCCCATCTTCTCCAAGTAGTTTGGAAGAGTTTGTCAGGCTTTGAGAAACTATGTACAAGGCCCTAAACTGCCTTAAACTGGGATTGTTAAATTTCCTGAGGGGGCTTTCTTTTGATACAGAGACGGGAATTAGAAAAAAATATTATAGTCTAGTAACAAGCAGGAGAAAAAGGTATAATTTGAAGACTTTATAACAACAAGAACTTTAACTTGTTTAAAAAAGTATAATTTAAAGACTTTATAACAACAAGAACTTTAACTTGTTTAAAAAAGTATAATTTAAAGACTTTATAACAACAAGAACTTTAACTTGTTAAAAAAAAGCAGTATGTTGAACATATTAGCATATGAAGTACATATGCTAATGCATATGAAGTACAAACCCTCAGGTCCAATTAGAATTCTGTCAGCCTGGAGTCAAAAGACCCTCATCTCACACAAATGGCCTGTGTAATCTTGGGTAAATCACATGACATCCTCAGATACCAATGGAAAGAAACAGCTCTGAGACACCCCTCTCCCACTCCCTGTGGATTGGGTCCTCTGCGGCTTTGTGAACTGTATTTAAGTGGGTGGGAGGACAGAATATTGAGATTTGGAGTATGACTGTAATTATGATCTCACTTGTACTCTCAGGTTGATGATTTTTTTAAACTTCTTTTTCTAGATGAATTATACAAAATATGCCAAAGTCAGAAACTAATTTTATTGAGTGATTATATATTTTTAATAGTTTATGTTTATAGCAGGACTGGGCTGGACCGAAGAAGGGGGGATCACTGGCAGAAAGATGGCAAATTGCACAGAAAATCATTACATTGCTATGAGATTTCATAATGTGATATAAGTCTGCTGTTAGCTGAGGAAGGGTCAACTAGATGGGCTTAAAGATTCCATCCAAATTTCACATCCTAAGTCCTCATTCTTCACAACAGACTGGAGCAAGTTTGGAAAATAAGTTTTTATTCAGATAGTACATTTATAATGAGTTTTAACATAGAGCATTTGTGCAAATAGATTCAATTTGCTTTTTTTCTTAAACAGAAAATTATAAAAACATAAGGGCCTCCATTATTTAACACTAAAAATTGTTGACCTAGTAAAGATGACAGGAGCTTCCCATGTTACCTCTTTAAAAAAAGAAAATAAAATTTGTTTGACATAAAAATTTTTCCTTGAAATTGGAATGTATTGAGCTTTTATGCATGATACACAGAGTCAACAGGCTATTTTCAATTTTTGCGTTAATATATTTATTTATAATTGCAAATTGCATACAAATGAAGTGAAGTCACTCAGTCGTGTCCGACTCCTAGCGACCCCATGGACTACAGCCCACCAGGCCCTCCGTCCATGGAATTTTCCAGGCAAGAGTACTGGAGTGGGATGCCATTGCCTTCTCCGTTGTGTAAACTGTTAGCTAATGTCACGATTATCAGTGCCATCTACTGGTGTTAAGTAGTATGACAACATTTACAGAGTACAGGATACTGAACTTCTGTGGGACAGGGAAAGGATAAAAGGACAGATTAAACAGTGATTATATATTAAGACGACAAGGGTATTTGATGATGTTAAAAATTATTGCTAATTGTTTTTAGGTTGGATATTGATGTTGTGGTTATTTTAAAACATCCTTGTGTTTTAGAGATTTGGGGCTAAGTCTGTCCCACTATCTGTTCCTTATGGCCTGTAAGCTAAGAACAGTTTTCATATTAATATTTTTAAATGGTTGAAAGAATCCAAAGAAGAATATTTTCTCATAGGAAAATTATATGAAATTCAAATTTCAGTGTTCAGAAATAAGGTTTTATTGGAGCATAGCCATCCTCATTCACTAATATTTGTCTGTGGCTGCCTTTGTGCTCCACTAGGAGAGCTGAGCGGAGAAGGCAATGGCACCCCACTCCAGCACTCTTGCCTTGAAAATCCCATGGACGGAGGAGCCTGGTGGGCTGCAGTCCATGGGGTCGCTAAGAGTCCGACACGACTGAGCGACTTCACTTTCACTGTTCACTTTCATGCATTGGAGAAGGAAATGGCAACCCACTCCAGTGTTCTTGCCTGGAGAATCCCAGGGACGGGGGAGCCTGGTGGGCTGCCATCTATGGGGTCACACAGAGTCAGACACGACTGAAGTGACTTAGCAGCAGCAGCAGCAGCAGCAGCAGGAGAGCTGAGGGGTTGCAGAGATCATCTGATGGGAAAATCCTGGAAATGTATTTCCTGGTCCTCTATAGGAAACCTCTGCCCACTCTGCCCCAGAGCTCTGCTATTCTAAGTGTGGCATGTGGACCGGCAGTATAGGCTGGCCTGGGAGGCAGTTGGAATCTTGTCTCTACCCCAGACCCACTGACTCAGGATCTCTGGATCCCAGGTGAGTCCTGCTCACAGTACAGTCAGAGAAGCGCTGGTATAGAGGCCCTGCTCCGTCCTCCTGTGGTTGCACCCTCCCCAGGGGCAGGCAGAGAGGACTAGGGGGCGTGGCCACCTGGAGCCCTGCCCCCTCCAGGTCGTGCTCTGAGCACCTGGAGTCCAGAATCCTGCTCCCAGAGCTAGTGCAGGCCTCTTCCTGGTGCCCATGCCCCAGCTCTACAGGTGGTCAAGATACAGTGTTTAGGGCGGGAAGAAGGCAGCCTGAGCTTGGACTTGACGGCTGGGGGTGCTCTTGCTTGAGCAGTGGATTCCTCAGAGCACAGAGAGGGTCAGAGCCAGATGTGGGAAGAGCAGGGGGAGGGCTGGGCCTGGGGCGGCCCTTCCCTCTGCTGTCCTGCCTTCTGTCTCCAAACTTCAGGGTCCAGGAATCCCAACCTGCTAGATGGTTATGAAGGTGCACTTGACAGTGTGTTAGCTTGACTTTTAACTTTTAAATATTTAAATATGTAGGATGGGCTTCATTTATACTCTTGACCCAGGGCCCACAAATGTGAGTGGCAGGTCTGTTAAATGCTTCTCAAAGTGTTCAGAGATTCCCCTGCGTCACATCCAATGGGGTGTTGGTTAAAAATTCAAATTTCCAGGCCCCACTTGTGTGACCCCCTCGATCAGATCTTTAGGGCTGGAGCCTGCTGCTGCTGCTGCTGCTAAGTCGCTTCAGTCGTGTCCGACTCTGTGTGACCCCATAGATGGCAGCCCACCAGGCTCCCCCGTCCCTGGGATTCTCCAGGCAAGAACACTGGAGTGGGTTGCCATTTCCTTCTCTAGGAACCTATATTCTAACTCCTCCCCTGGTGAGTCTGATCTACAGCAGAACTATGGGAAAACTTGTAGTGGGGGTGGGGGAGTGTGGAGAGGAGCAGGAAGCATCAGGGAGAAGAGAGGGAGGTCCCAGGTTAGAGGAAGGTGCCGACCATGAGCTCACACTTTCCTGCTTCTCTCCTGATTTTCTTCACAACTTAGCCTGACCCCACCCCTGGGAGTTGGCTGCAGGGAGAAGCTGCCAGCACAGGGCAAGGGTGTCCTCCTGCCGACCGTGGGACTCTTGGGGGCTGCTCTGCAGAAGAAAGGACCTGAGTCAGGGGCAATAGGAGCAAAAGGGCTGCGGGCGCCTGGAGGGACCACACGGATACACCTGGGGGGCTCAGGCTGAAGCTGCTGAGCAGGTCTTTGGGCAGGGAGACCTCCTGGTCCTGCCTGGACATGGGTGGAGCTGGAACAGAGGCTGCATCTCTCAGGAGTTGAATGACGTTGATCAAGGTCCTTAAGCTCTGTGGGTTTGTTTCCTGGTCTGTAAGATGGAGATCCTAATACCGTCTGAGCTTGTGTTAAAATTAAACGTGATAAAGTAAAAACACATCCTGCCACACAAAGCAGAATAAGGGGCGGCTGCTGTTTATTGGGACACTCATTAGCTTACATCTCTGCACTTTCGGATGCTCGATATCATAGGCACTTGTCACTGGATGTGCTCAGTCATGCGTGACTCTTTGTGACCTTGTGACTGTAGCCCTCCAGGCTCATCTGTCTATGGGATTTTTCAGGCAAGAATACTGGAGTGGGTTGCCATTTCCTCCTCCGGGGAGTCTTCCGGACTCAGGGATCCAACTCACATCTCCTGTGTCTCCTGGACTGGCAGGTGGATTCTTTACCACTTAGCCCGGGAAGCACCTGTCACTGGAGGATAAAACCAATTTCTCAACCCCCCAGGGGTGCTAGTGGTAAAACATCTGCCTGCCAATGCAGGAGATCTAAGAGACATAGGTAGGGGAACAGCCCCTAGAGGAGGAAATGGCAACCCACTCCAAGTATTCCTTCCTGGGAAATCCCATCCTCTGTCCACGGGGTCCCAGAGAGTTGTCACGACTGAGCACATACACACACCTCAGACACCAGGCACAGGAAGGCTCCAGTCACAGGCATGTGCCAGACCTGTGCTTGGCCAGTGGACTGGAGCTCCCTGAGCTTCCCTGGGCAGGAGCAGCTCCTGAAGTTACTGCCAAGCTGCTCATCCTGTTACAGTTCCCAGGGTTTCCTTCCCAGCAAGTTCATAGGGTTGTGCTAAGCTAGCACATACGGAGGATATAAAAAACTGTACCTGGATGAAGAAACAGAGTAAACAGAGCGATTCTTCAGGAGCAGGAGTGTGCATTTCTGTGTGCAGGGTGTAGATGAGGTGCTCATAAGTTTGTGCTGACCTAACTGTGGAAAATTCTGAAAGAGATGGGAATACCAGAGCACCTGACCTGCCTCTTGAGAAACCTATATGCAGGTCAGGAAGCAACAGTTAGAACTGGACATGGAACAACAGACTGGTTCCAAATAGGAAAAGGAGTACGTCAAGGCTGTATATTGTCACCCTGCTTATTTAACTTCTATGTAGAGTACATTATGAGAAATGCTGGGCTGGAGGAAGCACAAACTGGAATCAAGATTGCTGGGAGAAATCTCAATAACCTCAGATATGCAGATGACACCACCCTTATGACAGAAAGTGAAGAGGAACTAAAAAGCCTCTTGATGGAAGTGAAAGAGGAGAGTGAAAAAGTTGGCTTGAAGCTCAACATTCAGAAAACTAAGATCATGGCAACTGGTCCCATCACTTCATGGGAAATAGATGGGGAAACAGTGTCAGATTTTATTTATTTTTTTTTTGGCTCCAACGTCACTGAAGATGGTGATTGCAGCCATGAAATTAAAAGACCCTTACTCTTTGGAAGGAAAGCTATGACCAACCTAGACAGCATATTGAAAAGCAGAGACATTACTTTGCCAACATAGGTCTATCTAGTCAAGGCTATGGTTTTTCCTGTGGTCATGTATGGATGTGAGAATTGGACTGTGAAGAAAGCTGAGTGCTGAAGAATTGATGCTTTTGAGCTGTGGTGTTGGAGAAGACTCTTGAGAGTCCGTTGGACTGCAAGGAGATTCAACCAGTCCATCCTAAAGGAGATTGGTCCTGGGTGTTCTTTGGAAGGAATGATGCTAAAGCTGAAACTCCAGTACTTTGGCCACCTCATGCGAAAGTTGACTCATTGGAAAAGACTCTGATGCTGGGAGGGATTGGGGGCAGGAGGAGAAGGGGATGACAGAGGATGAGATGGCTGGATGGCATCACTGTCTCGATGGACGTGAGTCTCAGTGACCTCCGGGAGCTGGTGATGGACAGGGAGGCCTGGTGTGCTGCAATTCATGGGGTGGCAAAGAGTCGGACACGACTGAACGACTGAACTGAACTGAACTGAAGGTGGGGCCTGTGTGAAACCTCCAGGGAAAACTGTGCCACACTGAAAATCACCAGCAGGGGCAGCATAATCCACGCGTCCAGGTGAGCAGTGTGCAAAGGCCGTGGAAAGAGGGGCCAGGAAGGCCTCACGGGGCAAAAGGGGTCACAGGCCCCCCACCTCATCTACACCTTATACACAGAAACACATACTCCTGTTCCTGCAGAATCACTCTATCAGTTTACCCTGTTTCCTTATCCAGGTACAGTTCTTTATATCTTCAGTATGGCAGAGGGCAGGGGTTTGTAAACTTGGCTACAGGGGAGTTCTTTGAAATCCCAGTGCTGAAGCCTCATCTCAGTTAACTCAGAATCTCGGGGGAGGGGAGGCAGGAGTCAACACTTTTTAAAACCCCACAGGTGATTCCACCGTGCAGCAAAGTGAGAACCATTGTTGGAGGCAAAAGATCTCATGTCTTCCCAAATGGCCGCTGCTTTCATTGCTAGAAAGTGTGAACAAGTATAAGTTGTTCAGTTGTGTCTGACTGTCACTCCACGAACTATGTGGCCCACCAGAATTCCATGGACTTCCCCAGGGAAGAATGCTGGAGTGGGAGGCCATTCCCTTCTCCAGGGAATCTTCTCAACCCAGGGATTGAACCTGGGTGTCCTCCATTGCAGGCAGATTCTTTACCATCTGAGCCACCAGGAAAACCAAAGATGGTTTGATTTCTTCCTATTTTGCTACCGACCCTCCCCAGTCAGACCCCAAAGGCCAAAGGGTTCCTTCTGCCAGGTATGTGTATGCTCAGTCACTTCTGACTCTTTGCGACCCCATGGACTGCAGCCCACCAGACTCCTCTGTCAATGGGATTTCCCAAACAAGAATAGTGGAGCAGGTTGCCAATTTCAGCTCCAGGGGATCTGCCTGACCCAGAAATCAATGAGAGTCTCCTGCACTGGCAGGCAGGTTCTCTACCGCTGAGCCACCTGGGAAGCCCCTCTGTCAGGTATGGCTTGTCCATTGAACGTGATATAGAGGACAGGCTTGCACCTAAAAGCACCCCTGGGACTGCTGTGTGTGATTCCTGTCAGCTGGGGGATGGGTGGGTTCTCACAGGACAGGCTCAGGTGTGCTGCCCGTGACTCCAGATCATAGTGCTGGGCTCAGCATCTCTCCACATGGCCCCCTGGCCGCCATCTTGAATCACAGTGCCGGGTGCAGAGACTCCGCCCACAGCCCTCAGAGCTGAGGTGTCGGCACAGCCATTTCACACCAGGGAGTCTCGTCTGAAGGACCAAGTGCGAGGCTTCTGCAGGAGGTGCCCTGTGAACAAGTGAAAAAAGACTCAGCACAAAGGGAGAGATAAAAGGTAAACTTCATTTCGTTAACCAGATTCTGACTTTACTCCCAGGGAATGGTTAATGGGCTTTATCAGTGATTGTTCCATCACAGCCCAGCCTCCCTGAATATTAAGGGCCCCAGCTTAACTTTAAAGACTGTTTCCTTTGTTACCTGTGGAGATCATCTTGATGAAGAGAAAGAGACAAATTTGTCTTCTATGCCTGAAGATCCAAAAGGGAAGGTATTGATATAATCAGTTTTGTTTTTTTACTCATAAGGTAACTCCCTCTTGGCTGGGGCTTGATGTTGCTCCTGAAATAAGTGGGAGTCTGTGGTGCCCTTCATTTGAGGAAGACAACCTGGTATTGTTTAAATGGGCAAGGGAAGGGCCTAGGCATCAGGGTACAGAGAACCAGGTCTGGATTCCCAGATGAGAGGCTAAGATGGCCTCATCACTATGGAAACAGTGTTTCTATGCTTGTGAGACAGGAAGGAAGGGGGCACAGATATTGAGAAAAACAGGATCCCACAAACACTGGCTTGAACCAGCTAAAATCAAGATGGTGTTGAGTACGGTCTGGCCTCTGACCTCTAACTCGTACATCTTCATTATAACACTAAAATTCACTCACCTCTCACTGTGACAGGTGCTGTGATAGTTCCAGGGCTGACCATAGAAAGCCAAACAGTGATACCGAAGAGGCGGGTCTGGCTTCTCGCTGCTCAAAAGCCAGTAAAGAGGCCAGGTTGGTAGAAAGAACATTTACTTTATTTTGGATGCCAGTATGTGGTGAGGGGAAGGCTGGGAACCTCTCCAAAGGCTGACTGCCTACTCCCTTGAGAATGAATGGACAAGAGCTTTTATAGACAGAGGGAGAGGGTTACGTGTAGAAACAGCAGAGTCAACGCTGACAATCATCTTGAGATTGGTCATCAGTGGTCTGACCAGCTTTATCTTGATTGTTTTAAGTATAGTTACTCTTCAGTTCCAGGGTTTGTTTGTTTCCATTTCTCAAGGTCCATTCTCAGATCTGTGGCAGCTTATATCATGGCTACAGTCTGGTCATTATGTAGTTCTTTTACCTAGTGGGGTTTTGAGTACCTATAACACAGCTCAGAGGCTATGGCTCAGAATATTATCTATAGCCCTTGGGAAGGAATTAAGAGGTCCTTGACTATGCTTAATGGCTACATTGTTATTATTTGGTGTCCTTTAACTGTTTTTCTTTGTATCTGCATGTTCTCACTTCTGGGATTAAATTTATTATTTGGCTAAAGGTTTTCAATAGACAGAAGGCAGGCAGAGGACATGGGGGGCAAGGACCATAGGGTCCTGCTCCATTTCAAAAGTCTGCAGTGGTTCAGGTCTTGAAATCCTTCCCTGTAACAGGGAAGGTCTGTTCCTTCCCTGTAATAGCAAGAATATTTGTCCCACTTATTATCGTATGAAATTACTCAACCCATGACAACTAACAACCTGGGTCCTCTCACCTCCTGAGAGGGTCCATATTTTGACTATAGAATGTGTGTCTCCCTGCATAAGTCCACTTTCACTCTACTTCAGCTCCCTCTTCAACTCTCTCCTGCAGGAAGCCAAAGACCCTGACTTGGAAGCTGGTCCCTGGTACTCCCACATCTCCCAGGATGAGATATTTCCTTCTCCTGCACCACTTGTAACATGGAGAATGAAAAATAGGGACAACCTGATTATAAAGCAGATGATCTAGATTTAGGAAGAGTTCTTATTTATCTTCCTGGTGTTGTTTCTTAAACTTTGGCAAAGTCTGGTTTCCACTTTTCTGGGCAAATGTTTTTTAAAATGTATTCTGTTTTTAAAATCAACTCTGCTGTGGGATTTTAAAAGAAGGATGTAACTGAGTTCTCATCTGCTCCCCAGATGGATGGCACACGCTTCATCGCCTTCTATGGCATTCTCTCATCCTGGCTCACAGACTCTGTAAGCCTGCTGCCTCCCCCTTTCTGAATTTTCCAGACCCAAAGTGGGAAATCAGGTTTTTCTATTTTACTTGTAACACAAAATGATGGTATGGGAGTCTCCTCTGCAAAGCAACCAACTCACCTGGCTTCTAGCAGGAGGTAAGGCACCAGCCGTACTTGGGAGGGTTCTGTCATATCCTGTATCCCTCCTACTTTGTCCTTGCCTGGGAGGTTGAGGATGGTGACTATTGGGGACAGGGGTCACCAACTCTCTGCCTCTTGTCCCCAGACCTTTGCTCTCCTCTGGCTTGTGTTTCAATCTCTCTTCTCGGGAGGAAAATTCATTTGGTTAAGTTTTCTTGCAAACTGTGCTCTTTATGCCAGCACCAGTGGCCTTTAAGCTATAACATCAAGAATTCTGTTTCATTCCTTTATCATGAAAATTCAGACCATAGCAAGGGCAATTAATTTAATATTCAGGTAAAATACCTTGCTATAATAACCTCCACTTATTGAACATCCCTTCTGCATCAAAAATTGCAACAAGAACTTTCACATAAACAATAACTCTATGAGACAGTTATTACTTTTTTTTATTTTAATTTTGCTTTGTTGGGGCTTTGTTGTGGCACTCAGGACCTACGTTGTGTCATGCAAGATCTTTCATTGGGGTACATGGAGTCTCTTATATGGAGTGGGTAGGCTCAATAGCTGCGGTGCTCAGGCTTAGTTGCTCTGAGTTCCCTGACCAGAGATTGAAACCAACTCCCCTGCATTGCAAGGCAGATTCTTAACCACTGGACTATGAGGGAAATCCCAGATACTACTTTTTAATACCCATTTTACAGATGAGAAACTGAGTTCAGAGAACATGTGTCACTCAACTAGAGGTGGAAGAGACGCCCCTATTATGGGGTGCCTTCCTTATTTATCTGGTACAGCTTCTGGAAACCTTAAGAGTTTCCAGTTTTTGGAGGATCAGGTAGAAAGAAAAGACAAATGTTTTAATTCTACTTACAAAGTGTAATTAACCAAATTGTTGTAAGTCATAATTAGCTTGAAGGAAAGGATTTTCTTATGTTAGGAAAACACTAACTTAATCATTTAAATCACTAATATTTTAGACAAAAACAGTAAAATTTACAAGCATATTCTCCAGTTCACTCAGCAACTAGTCCTTTTTGTTAATGGTTTTATTGAAGGCATCAGGTTTTCCATTAGGACTATAGTTTCTTACAAAGTTTAGTTCATGACTTGAAACTTATCAGAAATATGTACTTGTCAAAAGTCCTTCCTATGAATCTTCTTAAAGATGAAACATTTTACAAACACATCTGAGTACAACAACCACTGTCTGTATGATGAAAGACTTCTTGCATACATGTGCATACCGTACAGGTTAATAAACTGTTTTTCTCTTGTTCATCTGTCTTACATCACTTGAATTTCCAAGGCCCCAGCCAGAGAGCCTAGAAGGGTAAAAGAAAAAGGAATTTTCTCCTCCCTTACATGGTAAAATATACATAACACAAGTGAACAAGTTTAACCATTTTAAAATGTACTATTGTGGGTGTTGATTATATTCACACTGCTGTGCAGCCATCACCACAGTCCCTCTCCAGAGCTTTTTCATCTTCCAATTGAAACTGTGTCCACTAAACACTCCCCACCCTCCCCCAACAAACACCATTGTATTTTGTGTTTCTATGAATTTGACTACTCTAGGCCCCTCATATAACTGGAATCACAGTATTTGTCTTTTGGTGACTCAGTACTTCTGGACACCATGTGTGTACTAACCAATCCTAACCAATTCTCCAACTCACCAGACACAACTGTGTCCTGCAATTTAAGTCAGTTCTGACACTATCTGCCTGAAGTTAGTGTTAGACCTCATCATGGGTTAAGGACTCAGTCTCACAAGACTGCCCCTTCTCAACTTCAGAGCCAGTCATGAGTCCTGTTCTCCTTATGGACTGCTCATAAATCAGGGTTCCCATAACCCCTTCCTTGGGTTTGATAATTTTCTAGAGTGGCTTACAGCTCAGGAAAACTGTTTACTCAGCTAGATCACTAGTTTATTATAAAAGGATTCAAGTCAGAAACAGCCAGATGGAATGGATGCAGAGCAAGGTATGGGGAGGGGAGGGGCTTCCAGGCCCTCTCCAGGAGAGAGCTTCCCAGAACCTGCACATGTTCACCCGCCAGGAAGCTCTGTGGACCCCATCCTATTGGTTTTTTATTGAGGCTTCATAGAAACATACTTAGGCAAGGTTGATTAAAGCATTGGCTATTGGTGGTTGAACTGTTTCCAGTCCCTCTCCTCCGTGGATGTGGGGGGTGGGCTGAAACTGCCAACCCTTTAATCAGGTATGATTTTTCTGACAAACAGATGCATTCACTAAAACTCAGGTGTAGTTGAAAGGGGCTTGCTACCATTATCAAGATACTTTTTCACTCTTAGAGCACCTAAGGGTTTTAGGAGTTCTGTGCCAGCAAAAGCATGAAGATTAAATAAGTATTCTGAGTCACAATACAAGTCTTCAAGTTTCATCCACTCTGCAGCATGTCAGAATTCCCTTCTTTTTTAAGGGTGAATGATACTCCACTGTATATACCACACTTTGTTTATTCATTCCAGAAATAATACTTTTGAATGCTTCATATATATTCATATGGGCTTTATATATGGGAAAAAAGTTTGAAGTTCTTTATTTCCCTGTTGTACTGATTCCTGCTTATTGGCTGATTCAAAATTTATTTATTTGAGGGGTAAACAAACCAAACTTTGACTTCTTGCTTATGTACTTTTCTCTGTGCATCAGTTCACTGCTGAGTAACTGTCCTTCATGTCAGAAGAAGAATGTGCTGTGGTCTTTCCTCTTTCACTTCTCTTATCAAAACAGGATTCCTCAGGGCCAGCCTAGTAGTAGAACAGACACTGGGGAGCCTGGGGCTGTCATCTCAGTAGCCTGGCAGCTTTGTGCCCGTCATCTGTGCTCACCTCCACTGACCAGTACTGGCCACTAGCTCAGGGTATCTCGCGGTGGGGTGGGGTCTCTTCCAGCAAGGCCCCCTAGGGTCCTGCTCCATTCCAGTTGGAGACCTTCCCACAGCGCCCTTGTTTGGTCCTGATGAGAGCAGCGTGCCCAGAAGGGCGGGCTGCTATCTTCTTCTGCCAGCTTTCTCCGGGTCTTCACCATAGCTGAGGGGCGTTTCCGCTGCAGCCTGCCCCTCCCTCTCCACCTTGTGGGTGCGGGTCCGGGCTTAGAGCCGGCCCTTGGGTAGCGTTTGCAGCCAGGGTGGAAACACGGGCGCCTGGGGTCCTACGCCCCGCGCCGTGCAGTTCCCCCACCGCTACCATCAGCGGCGCCTGCGGCTTCGCCTCACACCTGCGTGTGGCCCCGGCTGCCCCCACCCCACAGGCCGTCAAGATGCGGCCGGTGTCCCCGGAGGAGAAGCCCAACCCGCTGCAGGACGCGAACATCTGCTCGCGGCTGTTCTGGTGAGAGCACCCCTGGGCTGAGATACCCCGCCGCCTCAGGCTCAGTGCCTGACGCTGCTGCGCCTTGCAGGGGCTGAGGGTCGAGGTCAGGGCGAGGGAGAGCTTTCCGATGGCTGCTTATAGCGGGTGGGGTCTCCCCACGCCGGCCGCGGGGGTCCCTGTCTGTGCCCTCTGGGTGAGGCGGCGGGAAGGGGTAGCAGGAAACGGGAAGAGCGACCTGGTGGCAGGGCGCAGGGTCTCCCTGCCTTGCAGCTCGCTGCCCCGTCAGCCTCCTTAGTCCCGGGAGCAGGAGGGGCAGCGGGAGCAGGAGGCAGGGAGGCTGAGAACCCAGGCTGCCTCGGGGGTCACTGCCAGAAGGAGAAGGACGGGACCCCGCGCGCCATCCTTAGCCGGCTTCCCCAGGAGAGCTCCGGATTCGTAATTCCAAACTAGTTCGCACCCTCCCCCACTAAGCAAAAGACATGAACAGCTTCCTTAATCTAATTAGTGCTCTGCTCCTGTTGCCATCTGCCAATAATGTCCCCAGCTTTCTCCATATTCTTGAGGTGACAGCTGAGTTCCAACTGCACCAGGCTCCCTTGTCACTGTGTCTATGGCCATGTCTCCCTCCCTCCCTCTGTGTGCATCTCTCACTATATTTTCAGTATCTAGTTATGACAAATTTCATGTGTGTAAAAAAACACTTTTTAAAAAATGAACGGGGACATGATTCTTGAACCCATTTTGCTTTTATCTGGGATACATTGAGAGGACTGGAGCATGTATTTGACCAGCCCCTTTTCTTACTGTGAATCTCTGCTTCCACTTTTGAGAGTCACCCTGGGGATGGGGTCCCTGAAGCCTGTGGGGTCTTATCTGCATCTCGAGCCTTTCCAGAAGCAGTGCAGGGTCCTGATGCAGGTGGTCCTGCCCAGGAGTCCTCTGGTTCTGAAACCACCGAGGGGCCTTTGAGCTGGGAGGAAACACAGATGAAAAACAGCTCAGAGTTGGAAAGCTCTTAACTAAAGTTTTCCACCTGGTAGTTGGGACCACTAATTAGGTGGGCTGGAACCTTTGGGTTTAATGACGCTTGAGTGATTATTATGTCTTTCATTTCTGGACCTGAAACCATCCATCTTTCCCACAAATTCTGATATTTCCATTTCTTCATATGGGAGGTCCTTGGGGATTCCCAGGAAACAGAAGCTTCTGTGTTTGTTCTGATGGTGGTGTATTCAGTGTGTGTAACTACATCTCTTGGCCATTTGGTGGCCCTTAAGGGAAGAGGGTCAAGAAGAGAAAATATGGGTGTAGGCTTCCTTGTTGGCCCAGTGGTAAAGAGTCCACCTGCCAAAGCAGAAGACCAGGAGATGTGGGTTTGTTCCCTGGGTGGGGAAGATTCCCTGGAGTGGGGAATGGCAACCCACACCAGTATTCTTGTCTGGGAAATCCCATGGACAGAGGAGCCTGGAAGGTTATGGTCCATGGGGTTGCAAAGAGTCGGACATGACTTAGTGACTAAACAACAACCACAATAAATAATAACAAAGTAGGGACACCTATCCTTAACTTCAGACAGGGCAAGGAGCTCTCCAGGGCAAGGAGTGTTCTATTTGTGGATTTTCAAAATGTATGTGCATGGAAATGGGAATGTGAGAACTTCTTATTGATTTGGGTAGGCACCCATTTCCAATTTTTCTGCTGGAGTGGAAGGAGCTATTACCTCTTATTTAACATGCGAAGTCACTGAAGCAGAGAGATTGAGTAATTTTTTTAAACACTTTTTATTTTTTAAACTTGTGGCTCAGCTGGTAAAGAATCTGCCTGCAATGCAGGAAACCGGGGTTCGATCCCTGGGTTGGGAAGATTCCCTTGGTGTTTCCCAGAAGATTTCCCTTCTGGGAAAGGGTACCCACTCCAGTATTCTGACCTGGAGAATTCCACGGACTGTATAATCCATGGAGTCGCAAATTGTCAGACACGACTGAATTACTTTCACTTTCACAGCCAATTTACAATGTTGTTATAGTTTCAGGTGGACAGGAAAGGGATACAGCCATATATAAACATGTATCCATTCTGCCCCAGATTCCAAGAGGTTGACCAGGTTGCCTACCATCACACAGCTACTAGTAAGAGTTGGATCCCAAATGAGGCAGTCTGGCTTCCAAGCCTGTGTTGTTGTGGATGTAACTGCAGTACTGAGCTGCTTCTGTTGAGATTCTTGTTCTTAAATGGAGGGAAAAGGTGATTCCAAACACACCTTTGGTCTTGTAGGTGGAGTTTCTCAAGGAAAGTTCTTAAAGATCTTGTTGCTGCAGATGATGCACGTGAAACGTCTCTATAATCAAGCTTTAGGGTGGCTGTTCTCAAATATGGCTTTCAGACCTGCAGCATCCTCCTCACCTGGGAGCTTGTTAGAAATGCAAATCACCACCCCCACCCCTCCCCTGCCACATGCTCCTTCTAGGCCAATTCTGTAAAATTAGAAACCCTGGGGATGGGGTTAAACAAGCTCCAGGAGATTCTGATGGAAGGTAGAGGCTGTTTTCTGCTTTAAGCCACTCCTCCCATTGGCATTGTTCCTTTGGTGTTAACTTTTAAAAAGGGGTCCAGACTTTGTGAAGTTAGTTGGTGACCACAATTTCCATCCTGTTTGTAAAGTCTGAGGTACCCTCATGATTTCCTCGTGTCCCCCACTTGCTGTCCTGGGAAACTGAAATGAGCCCAGGCTGGAAGTGCTGCCCAGAGTGCTGTCTATCCACCTTGTAGAGAAACTGAGTTTTCATCTTCTCATTGGGTGTTTGCATTTCTTACATTTCATCTGCTTTCTAAATTTGTAAATGATGCCAATAACTAGCTTATTGTCTTTATACAAATGACCTCACAGGGGTTTTAGTGTTTTCACAGCACAGGTAGGAATTAGAGTCTAAGAGAAGGCATACATTATGGCTATTGGTAATTGCGAATTTTAGAAAAGAATATATGTTTTTCTATTTCTATAAAAAACTTTATGGAAGAAGAAGGGCTTCCCAGGTGGCCCAGACATAAGGAACCCACCTGCCAATGTGGAGACACAGAGACATGGGTTTGATCCCTGGGTCAGGAAGATCCCCTGGTGTAGGAAATGGCAACCCACTCCAGTACTGTTGCCTGGAGAATCCCATGGACAGAGGAGTCTTCTGGTGGGCTACTCTGCAAAGAGAAAGACATGACTGAGCACATAGAAGAAGAAGAAAGGAACAAGGATTTTTTTTTTTTAAGCCAGGTATACTTGCTGATATTTTGGTTATTTCTTATTCTTTCCCCGTGAAGTTTTTGTGCATATCTGCACATGCACAGTTTTTTTTTGATCGAAATTATAGCTCATGGTTTTTTAGAATTAATTTTTATTGTAGCATAGTTGCTTAACAATGTTGTATTATGCACCCTTTTCTATAAAGTTAAATATCTTTGGATCCTGATTCCTTCTTAATTTTCTATGGTTAACATTTATTTATAGCATTAAATAATGTTCAAAATGTGGCATTTATTTTTTAGGTAAACTTTTTATTTTGTATAGGAGTATATCCAATTGGCAATGTGATAGTTTCAGGTGGACAACAAAGGAACTCAGCTGTACATAAACACGTATCCATTCTCCCCCAAACCCCACTCCCATCGAGGCTGGCACATAACATTGAGCAGAGTTCCCTTTGTGATACAGTGGGTCCTTGTTGCTTATTCATCCTAAATACAGCAGTGTATACATGTTCCTACTAAACTCCTAACTATCCCTTTCCCCCATCACTCTCTCTGGCAACCACAAGTTCATTCTCTAAGTCTGTGAATCTGTTTCTGTCAAAATGTATGCAGTCTTTTGCTTTTGTTTAATAGAGTTTATGGCTAATTAGGATGTGATGCATATCTATGACCATATATTTTGGTGCATCTTTTCTTTTTCCAAATTCCCAGAAGTAGAATAATTAGTGAAAGGCTGAATTGTTTTCCATTAGGTTCAGATCAATTTGCCCTCTTAACAGCTGTTTGTGAGCTTATTTCATTGTCAACTTTGAGTACTTGAATTACATTTTTTTTTTCCTGGGCCTAAAGTTAAAAATAATTCAGAGAGTTTTAATTTGAATTGATTTGATGTATGTGTGCTCAGTCATCTACTCCAGTTTGACTGTTTGCAACCCCATGGACTGTAGCCTGTCAGGCTCCTCTGTCCATGGGATTTCCCAGACAAGAATACTGGAGTGGGTTGCCATTTGATTTGTAGAGATGGAAGATTTTTTATGTCTACTGACCATTTATTTGTGTTTCTTCAAATGTCTATTAATAGATTATTTTTCCTATAGAGCATTTATATTTTTGAAATAACTTGTAATAAATGCTTATAATAAGTGCATATAATACTTTTTCAGATTTTAATTTGTTCTTTAGAGGTTTTAAATTATATATCACTGATTAAAATTGAGCTTTTCTTTTTGATTTCTCTTGTTGATTTTGTAGTACATGTTTTAAAAATCCTAACATCATCTAAAGCTCTGTGTTTAATTTTAGCTTTTTTCTTATTTTAACAGTAAAGACAGCTAGAATTTTTTTAGTTTTTGATGTAAGAATAGGCCCCATTTTTTTCTAAAACAGCCCATTTTCCTGTTATGGTTTATTGAATAATAATTCTTCCCCATTATTGGAAATCAGTGGCCTAGTTTATGAACTGTGTCCCTCTGGGGACTGGACTGTCCAGTCTGCTGAGACTCTCCCTGGTGATGTCCCTGCTCTCCTCACTGCAGCCTCTGGGGTGAGCTCTGCGTTTCTCTTCACCCTCATCCCAGAGCCCACAGCAGGCTGGGGGTGAGCGCAGGACCTGTCCGCAGGGATGAGGTGGAGCAGGGTCTTGGACCAGATGCACTTGACCCTTCAGGGAGTGGTTACATCCTTGCTCCCCTGACCCTGACCACGTCTCAGTCAGTGAACTGTCCCCTTGCAGAGTGAGAGCAGATGTGGAAACTGTCCACAAGACTCTCCAGAGACTCTTGTCAGAGAAGCTGATAACACGAGGGGGATGTGAACTGGCTGAGTGCTGAGATGGTTTAGGGAAGTTGGTCCTGTAAGGCCCTTCGTAACTATCGATTGTGAATACATCGAAATGTTAAATTTCAAGCTAGGATTCTTTGCACCATTTTCAGAATACTACTTGTTATTCTTCATTAACAGTCAGAAATCCACATGTTGGAGAAGGAGGCTGGGTGAGCTCTGCAGGGCTGTTTCTCTGGCCTTGACCTGTTCTCAATAACTGTTTAGTTTGATGAGTTTTGATAACTTTATACAATATCCACAGCCTCAAGCAAGAGGTAGAACATCCCAAAGGTATATTCACATTTACTGGTATGTCCTTATGGCAGAATAAACTTCCTAACAAATTTATCTCCTGTAGTTTATTCTTGATTTATTTGGTCTTTATAGTTCTGCATCTGATCAGCCTGAGACAAGTGTCCTTTCAGATGTGTCAAGTGGGTCATTTACCTTTTGGAGTTTTCCATGGGTCCCCCAATCATGTTGATTCCCTTCCCTCTGTTGACCTGAACAAACAGTGTCAGATATTTCTCCAGCAAAAATGGGTTTATTCAGAATCAGCAGAGAATTGCAGTTTGAGGTTTGCATTTGTGGAGAGCCAAGTGTAAGTCCACAAAGTGCCAGGGCTGGAGAGCACTTTTATAGAGGGGAAGAGGAGGTTGGGATGGCTCTTTCAGAGTCATGGCTTTTCAGTGGCTGAGCCCTTGCCAGGAAAGGAGAGGAGTCTTTCTTCCTCTTGGGGGCTGCTGCTGTTGTAACCTCATGTATCAAACTTTCAGAGGCTTTCTAATGGGGACCACACGGGATTACTCAAGCACTCTGTGGTGGTGATGACTGCTGTTTGTCTGGGGGGACTTTGTCCTGTTCAAAGCATCACTGACCCTCTCAGCATCCCAGGGAGGGTGTTCTCTCCGGGTCTTCTCCCCACTTTCCTGAGGCCAATACTGAGAGGTTTTGTGGCTGGTTCACGATCATGTAGCCAGGAAGTGGCAACGTCTAGACTCTAATACAGGAAGATTTCCGAATGAGGCACATGAGGTGCCATTTTTGTTTCTCATTAAATTTTTTAAAACTGTGGGAAATGCACACAACATAAATTTACCATCTGGATGATTTTTAATCATACGGATCAGTATTGTTAACTCTCTTCCCATTACTGTACAACCAATTTCTAGAACTCTTTTCATCCTGTACTGCTGCTGCTGAGTCGCTTAAGTCGTGTCTGACTCTGTGCGACCCCATAGATGGCAGCCCACCAGGCTCCGCCATCCCTGGGATTCTCTAGGCAAGTACACTGGAGTGGGTTACCATTTCCTTCTCCAGTGCATGAAAGTGAAAAGTGAAAGTGAAGTCGCTCAGTCATGTCTGACTCTTCGTGACCCCATGGACTGCAGCCTACCACGCTCCTCCATCCATGGGCTTTTCCAGGCGAGAGTACTGGAGTGGGTTACCATTGCCTTCTCTGTGTCTTGTACTAGTGTGCTATTAAAACACTAACTCCCCACTTCCCTTGCCCCCAGCCCCTGGCTACCACAGGGCCACTTTGTTTCTCTCAGAATTTGACTGCTCTGAGGACTTCATGTAAATCAAATCATAAAATATTTGTCCTTTGTGATATACCACTTTACAATCCCACTGTCAGTGTGCAGATTTCCAGTTTCTCCACATCCTTGCCAACACTATTTTTTCTTCTTTCTTTTTCCCACAGTAGCCCTCCTAATAAGTGTGAGCTGATGTCTCATTGTGGTTTTCATTTGCATTTCCCTCATGATTAGTGCCGGAGAAGGCAATGGCAACCCACTCCAGTACTCTTGCCTGGAAAATCCCATGGACGGAGGAGCCTGGTAGGCTGCAGTCCATGGGGTCACTAGGAGTTGGATACGACTGAGTGACTTCACTTTCACTTTTCACTTTCATGCATTGGAGAAGGAAATGGCAATCCACTCCAGTGTTCTTGCCTGGAGAATCCCAGGGACGGGGGAGCCTGGTGGGCTGCCGTCTCTGGGGTCGCACAGAGTCGGACACGACTGAAGTGACTTAGCAGCAGTAGCATGATTAGTGATGCTGAGCATCTTTTCCTCTTCAAACAGAATTTTAAAGAGGGTCTTTTGTGGGCTTCCCTTGTAGCTCAGATGGTAAAAAATCTGTAATGCAGGAGAACCTGGTTCAGTCCCTGGGTCAGAAACATCCCCTGGAGAAGGGAATGGGTACCCACTCCAGTATTCTTGCCTGGAGAATTCTTTGGACAGACAATGGGGTCGCGAAGAGTCAGACACAACTGAGTGACTAATGCTTTCACTTTGGCTGCAGGGTGTCATCAGCTGGGTAAGTCCCAGTGCTGATTCCCTGAGCATTTTCTGTAGGGGACAAGTGTGGAATAAATCACCCAACATGTTTCAAACCTGCTTAGTGGTAAAGCTCCTAGATGTACACCATTGTTTTGGAAGGAAACTGAGACCTAGAGATGTTAAAGGTCATGGAGCTGCTGAAGTGGAGTGGAGACTTGGAGCAGAGGACAGCTGAGGCCCTGGGTTCTCAGCACCACTGCTGGGACTAGAGTCCAGTCTTCTGACTCCTGGACCGGGATTCTTTAGGGGTGCCAAGGTACCCAGATAAGCAAAATCTGAAGTTCAGTTTATCTTATTTCTTCTTTAATGAGTCATGGATATTCATACATTCAGCAAATATTTCTTGCGCATCTGTACCCATGTTATCATAGGAATAACAGGATAAAAGAAATGTGATCTCTGTCGTTGCTGTTATTCAGTTTCTCAGTCGTGTCTGACTCTTTGCGACACCATGCACCAGCACACCAGGCTTCCTTGTCCTTTACCCTCTCCCGGAGTTTGCTCAAACTCATGTCCATTGAGTGGGTGATGTTATCTAACCATGTCATCTTCTGCTGCGCTCTTCTCCTTTTGTCTTCAACATTTCCCAGCATCCAGGTCTTTTCCAATTAGTCAGCTCTTTGCATCAGCTTGGCCAAAGTATTGGAGCTTTAGCATCAGGCCTTCCAATGAATATTCAAGGTTGATTTCCTTTAGGACTGACTGGTTTGATCTCTATCCATGGGTTATTATGGTCTGGCCTTGGAAATTTCCTTACCCTGGCAAAATTAGTAAAATGGTGTTTACCTATGGGCTGTCTCTGCATACTATTATCATTTAAATAATGCGTGATCGATCTGAATAGGTTTTTTGGTGGGATCATCTGTACACTTATTGTTTTTTCCCTTTATAATAAATAATTGCAGAGAGATAAGTTGAGATTATGTAAATATCATCTTCTGCTTCAAACTTTCAGCCAGTTTTTAATTTCCATTGATGATTTTCTTGACTTGATTGTTCCTTTTTTATTTTTTTTTTGAATTGTTAAACATGTTTATTGTGCAGACTTATAACTTTACAGGACATGCAGGACAAAAAGTGTATAATATCAGTAAGCATATAAAATTTCAGCAGTCTTTTGGACCAGCACTTGATTTGCACAAGGGACTAAGCATCTATCTAGAACAGACATGCCTTGGAATACATAGTTTATAGATTGAATCCCAAAACAATTTCCCAAGTGATTTTACTCATGTAAAGATAAAAAATATCTTGCACTTAAAAATTATTCAGTATAGTACATGTTCAGTTATGTACATAGTTTAAAAGTAATTGATTAATCCTTTTAGGTTTGTTTACATTTGTTTGCGAGTTTTCCTTTCTCTCCTGTTTATGTAGCACTACTGATTCATGGATCTTTCATTATTTACTGGGTTAAGCTTCATTGCCATTTGTTTGTTTTGATGCTCATAGTATCCCAGATTTGTCTAGCAAGAGCCATTCAAGCTTCTCTGTCCTTCTACACATCCTCATGATTCCTTGAGTGCTTCCTTATTTTATGGCACAAGATGTCTTAGAGCCATCTTGGACTTTCGCTGCCTGTTGGTCTTGGCCTGTAGACAGTGAGACTTTTGCCAGGACTTCCTGGGGCTCTGCTCACCAGGGCTCATACTAGGTATGAGCAGCCCCCACAGAAATTCTCTTTTGCAGTCAGTGTTGTGGCTGGACCGGCCCTTGTGGTTCTTAGGATTGTGAGACACATCTCAGCAACAACCATCAGGGAACTTTGGAATGACAAGATATATCACTCACATGTCCTGGAGGATACAAGGCACACCTGGAGTGACACAGCGAGGTTCTGGGTAGAGAGAGCTCATGAGCAAGTCTGGACTTGGGGTTCTGCCTTTTTGAGGTTGAGGGTGGGGTGTCTAGGATTTTAAAGTTTCACTCTTTATTGGTGAATTTAAAAAATAAGAGAGGGAATTAAAGTGCAGGAAGGGAGGAGCAAACAGTCAGTAAGATGGTCTGTAATCAGGTCAACCAGAGCTTTCTGAAAGCGGGAACTTCACGGGTGGGGTGGCCTGGCTCTTTATCTGGTTGTGTAGCTGTCACGTGTTCACTGGAGATGGATGTCTTTGACATGGATGTCTCCAAAGCTTCATATCAGGCACTTATATTACAATAAAAAAAATAGAATTATCACATGCTGACACACACTGCCCCAATTTTGGAAACAGCCATTTCTTAGATGGTTCCTTTTAGGGAAGAAGGTATTAAAAAGCCAAGGTCTGGGTGAAGGGGGCCAGAGGGCACAAGCTTCCATTATAAAATGAGTCAGTTATGGGGATGTAATGTGTGGTCTGGTGATTATAGTTAATCCTACTGTTCTGAATATTTGAAAGCTGGCCACCTCATGCGAAGAGTTGACTTGTTGGAAAAGACTCTGATGCTGGGAGGGATTGGGGGCAGGAGGAAAAGGGGACAACAGAGGATGAGATGGCTGGATGGCATCACTGACTCGATGGACATGAGTTTGAGTGAACTCTGGGAGATGGTGATGGACAGGGGGGCCTGGCCTGCTGCGATTCATGGGGTTGCAGAGTCAGACACGACTGAGTGACTGAAGTGAACTGAACTGAAGAGAACTTAACATTTCTTACAACAACAACAAAAAATTGTGATTGTGTATGTTACCCCAAACCCCAAGATCAGGGGGCTAGAATGCTACCAGTGTGTCACTGCTTCCAGGGCCTCTCAGAGTACAGAGTTAGGGACTGTGTGTATGTATGTGAGTGAGTGTGTAAACACATGTCTAATTATTCCCCCTTGCCTCTATATATTTAAAATGTAATTTTTTGTTTTTATTTAACAAAGACCATAAATGTAGGATTCTAATTAGAGATGTGTAATTTTGATGTACAATTGAGCATCTGAGCAGAGCAGAGAGAATTTGGATATATGTCACTGTCCTTTTAATTTTTAGCAGGTGGCTAAACCCCTTGTTTAGAATTGGTCACGAACAGAAATTAAAACAAGATGACATATACTCGGTGTTTCCGAAAGATCACTCCCAGCGCCTTGGAGAAGAGCTGCAAGGGTGAGCACAGGCAGCAGGGAGGAAGGGAGGGAGAGTGAGAATTTCCACGTGGGGCTAAAGGTGTGTGTATGGGGGCTTTGCTTCCTCTGGGTTCTCCTGAGCCTCCACCCCTGACACTGAACGCTCACCCCCTCAGGCTGACCCAGGGCTCAGCCCACTTTGGAGGCTGGGGGAGCACGTGTTCCCTGTGCATCTGTGGATGTGGAGGGAGCCTGCAGCCATGGCTCTGGAGGCTGAGCTCTGTCCCCGGAGGTGGGGTCCCTGGAGGACGGAGTCTGCCCCCCTAAGCGGCTTATGACCTGTGAGTCCAGCAAAGCTTGGAAGGAACTTATTTCCAGAATTGGGACTTTTTCCCCTCAAAGCCTTTTATTCTGGTGCTTCAGGGTCTACACTGCTCATCTTTCAGGAGCCCTGTGAGCAGGTTCAGTTCAGTTCAGTTCAGTTGCTCAGCCGTGTCTGACTCTTTGCCAACCCCATGAATCGCAGCACACCAGGCCTCCCTGTCCATCACCAACTCCCGGAGTTCACTCAGACACATGTCCATCGAGTCAGTGATACCATCCAGCCATCTCATCCTCTGTCGTTCCCTTCTCCTCCTGCCCCCAATCCCTCCCAGCATCAGAGTCTTTTCCAATGAGTCAACTCTTCCCATGAGGTGGCCAAAGTACTGGAGTTTCAGCTTTATCATCATTCCTTCCAAAGAAATCCCAGGGCTGATCTAATTCAGAATGGACTGGTTTGATCTCCTTGCAGTCCAAGGGACTCTCAAGAGTCTTCTCCAACACCACAGTTCAAAAGCATCAATTCTTTGGTGTTCAGCCTTCTTCACTCTCATATCCATACATGACCACAGGAAAAATCATAGCCTTGACTAGAAGGACCTTTGTTGGCAAAGTAATGTCTCTGCTTTTGAATATCCTATCTAGGTTGGTCATAACTTTCCTTCCAAGGAGTAAGCGTCTTTTAATTTCATGGCTGCAGTCACCATCTGCAGTGATTTTGGAGCCCAGAAAAATAAACTCTGACACTGTTTCCACTGTTTCCCCATCTATTTCCCATGAAGTGATGGGACCGGATGCCATGATCTTCATTTTCTGAATGTTGAGCTTTAAGCCAACTTTTTCACTCTCCCCTTTCACTTTCATCAAGAGGCTTTTTAGTTCCTCTTCACTTTCTGCCATCAGGGTGTGTGTCATCTGCATATCTGAGGTTATTGAGATTTCTCCCGGCAATCTTGATTCCACCTTGTGTTTCTTCCAGTCCAGAGTTTCTCATGATGTACTCTGCATATAAGTTAAATAAGCAGGGTGACAATATACAGCCTTGACGAACTCCTTTTCCTATTTGGAACCAGTCTGTTGTTCCATGTCCAGTTCTAACTGTTGCTTCCTTACCTGCTGGCATCTATTGCGCAGCCGCAGAGCACCCTGTAGTGCAGGCTCGTCTCCCACTCTGCCCTGTCCCTTTTCCCCTTTGGTGGACACACTGCTCTTCACTGTGCTCTGTTTCTCATCACAGGTACTGGGATCAAGAAGTTTTGAGAGCCAAGACATACAAAGGGGAGCCTTGTTTAATGAAAGCAATCATAAAATGTTACTGGAAATCCTGTCTAGTTTTGGGAATATTTACATTTCTTGAGGTAAAGTTTTTACATACTGTGCATTGCTTTTAAGTGTATGCAGATCAGTACTGAGATGGATGTGATGGTGGGGAGAGAGAATAGTGGTATGTCACAGGATAAATGTCATCATGATGTAGCTCAGTGGTTGTATTTATTTTTAGAATGGACTGATGCTTAAAGGACTGAGCCTCCAGGGGATTAGTACTAAGTTGGCCAAAAGTTCTTTCAGGTTTTCCCATAACTGCTTATGGGAAAGGATGGCACTGACAAGACAAGACGTTTTGTACCATATTAGGACGTTTTTAGTGCTCAGTACTTGATATAAATGCTGAAAGTGATCCTTGAGATAAAGATCCTACAACCTCAAGGAATATGAGCCTCCTGGTTTGGAGGAAGTAAGTTTGGATCAGAGCCCAGTAACATAAGCCATTTTACAGGTGCTCAAGCAAGTAATTGTTAACTTGCCCAGGTCACATCTGATAAATGATTTCCTAAAAAGGGGTCCTCGCTTTCTCTCCTCTTGTGGAACAGAACTCTGGGCCCTGCATCTGGGGGCGGAGCTGCCAGAGCTCAAAGTGCATGCCCTTCCCTGGGCTGTGCCCTCCCCGCAGGCCAGGTCACCCAGGTCAGAAACCCCATGTGGAGGAGCTCCAGCTTCACCATGAATTCATGCACCCTCCATGCTGGTTTCTGTCCTGGCTGTGGGGGTGGTTTGCTGGTTGAAGGGAGAGTCTTGGTATCCTGGCTTTGGTGGAGGGTGGAGGAGGGGATGTGCAGGAGGAAACCAGAGGCAGAAAGCTGTGAGGTCACTGACTTCCGTGACCCTGGAGATCCTGGGTCAAGATCCCCCAGAGGACAGTCCACCTGGGGACACAGTGCTGGCAGCCCCCCTGTTCTGGCTGAGCCTGCTGGAGGTCTGCTGCAGACCCCCCGGGGTGGCTTGTGCTCTCCATGGTCCGTTAGCGCTGACTTAGGGACACAGGCGGCCTGTGAGTGTGTGAGGGCAGGAGGGATGGAAGATGCAGTTGCTGTGAAAGGGGTGTTTTAGGTGGAGAAGGTGTGAGCTGTCATCAGTCCATTGTGTTGAGGTGAGGTTATGGGCCAGGTTGGAGAAGGCAATGGCACCTCACTCCAGTACTCTTGCCTGGAAAATCCCATGGATGGAGGAGCCTGGTAGGCTGCAGTTCATGGGGTCGCTAGAGTCGGACATGACTGAGCGACTTCACTTCCACTTTTCACTTTCATGCATTGGAGAAGGAAATGGCAACCCACTCCAGTGTTCTTGCCTGGAGAATCCCAGGACGGGGGAGCCTGGTGGGCTGCCGCCTATGGGGTCACACAGAGTCGGACACGACTGAAGTGACTTAGCAGCAGCAGCATCAGCATGGGCCAGGTGGTTTACAGGTGGGTGGCGTGGCTCTGACTTAAAGGCTGTGCTGTACTGAAGGGCACTGCGGGCAGTGGGCAGCTGGGCAGGTGAAGTCCACCCTATACAACTGGAGAGAGAGAGGATCTGACAGCTCCCAGGTGACTGGGTGGTCCTAGGAGATGGAATTATTGTTGATAACAAAGTTGTGTTGACCATTGTGCCAGAGGGTGGGGACAGGTATATGGGGCAGAGTGCCACCTTAGAGAGGGCTCTGACCGCCGAGGTACTGCAGTGCCTTGTGAAGGGTGGGGTGGAGTGTTGATTTCACAGTTGTCCAGCCCCAGTAACACTTCCTGCTGGGGATCCAGGAGGGCCAGGCCTGGGGGCTGCATAAAGTGTAACTGGTAGAGCCCCGGCCCCTCTTTCAGGAGGCTGGTTGTTGGGCGGTCATGGCAGAGAAGTGGGGAGTCGAGGACCTGGTAAATGGGTGGGGGCTCATCTCAGTAGTAGTACTGTAAGTACTAGTGGCAGTAACAAGGGGTCATACCGAGTAGTACTGGTGGTGGCAGCCACAGTACTATTAGTAGTGCAGCAATAGCAATAGCAAGTACTTGAAATAAGTTATGAATCAGGAACTGCTATGAGCACTTTATGTATAATAACATTTTTATTCCTTTGGCTAACTCAGCGAAGTTGTGGGTTTCCTATATACTCCATTGTAGAAGAAAGGACTCTGAACCCAAGTAATTACATAGGTTGCCTGTGGTTACAGGGAGCTTAAATGACAAAGTGAGGTTCCATTTCAGGCACTCTGACTTACAAGCCTGATCATCTCAATGGTTCATCCAGGGTCAGGAAGGCTTGTCTTTAGAGCTTTATCTTCAGGGTCTCAGACACATGCATCCTGAACTTTGTTTAAGGATAATAAATAGGACACTAAGAACTTTCTGGAGCAGAAAGTCAGATTTGGGATCGTAATTGTGGGTAGATTTCAGGTGACTATGTCTCCTGGATGCCAGATTTGACTAGGATGTTGATGCCGGCAACAACATCATGCTGTGGTCAGATGGACCAGGAGCATCTTAAGAAGCCAGCTTCCCCTCATTACCATCCCTAAGTGGTGATAATTTTAGATAGTGGAAGATCTAAACTCAGCTCTGGATTCTCTAAAACATGAACACATTTACTTTGTGACCTCCTGCCCTCTTTTATTTCCTCTGGTGCACAGACGTGGGTTACCTGTGGTTCCCAGACAGTGCTGTGACCAACCACAGCACAGGCACTCCTGGCAGCACAGGTGGGAAGAGGAAGATGGTGCCAGTCCAGGGTGAGGATTCTGGGGTTAGGATTTAAGTGTGAAACCTCTGTCCTGTGAGAATTGAGGAGTGATCATAATGCTTGGGGAAGCCAGTACCAGGCTAATATTCAACCTGGAGCATGTGCAGGTCACTCCTAATTAGAACAGAACAGCCAGCGAGTTCTCAGCACCCTGGCCCCTGTGAGCACCCCCATGGGGACTTTGGGTGAGGAGAACAGGTCTCCGCCTGCCTGGGCCCCTCAGGGTGGAGAGGAGGGGCCTGAAGACTCTTCCTGGACCAGAGACACAGAGACCACTCCCCAGGTCATCAGGGCTTCTCTCTGAGAGGTGAGGTCTCCACCTGTTGGTGTGTAAGTGGGGTGACCTCAGAGAACCAGAGGGGGTTCACCCAGTCCCTTCTCCTGAGAGGGGCAGAGTGAAGAGGGTTTATGTCTGCTTCCCGCGAACCTTGGAAATGGCCGGCCTTGTCTAATTACTGACCTTTGTCCAAGGCCACTTTTGCTGGTTGTCTCTGCTTTAGGTGGAGAATGTAGGAAGCACATATTTGTGTAAATCTTCACATTGGAGCTCAACTAATGAGCAGGAAGTAAGCAGAATCCTCTGCATCCCAAAGTGGGCTTTGTGCCTGGACTCAGGGCTTTGTGCCTTGACTCACTTCCGGAGAGCTGAGTGGTCTTTGCATTTATTTCCCAACCCTTTCTTCCTTGTATCCCTTACTTCTGCTCCACCCAAGAGGCTGAGGAGTGGCTGCTGGTGGCAGAGATATGTGGGCTCAGAGCAACTACTGAGGACCACACAGCAAGGGAGAGGAGGAGGGGGCACTGAGCCAAGCAGACAGGGACCTGCAGAGCAGACCTGCCCTGCTGATTCTTGAGAGCTTAGCATGAGCCATCAGATGTCAGTAATATCCACAGTGATGACCTTGAGACATATATGAGGGTGATGCTTTTCAATTCATTTTTTAAAACTGTATTTTTATTGTCTCATTGAAAAAAGTTTTAAAAATTGAAGTATGATTGACTTACAATATTATATTAGTTTCAAGTATATAGTGTAGTGACTCAGTATTTTTGTACATTTATTAAATAATCACCCTGATCAGTCTAGTTATCCTCTGTCACCATACAAATTTTTCCAGTGTTATTGACTGTATTCCCTATGTTGTACATTACATTCCCACAACTTATTTATTTTATAACTGGTTTGTGTCTCTTAATCTCCCTCACCTATTTCGCTCATCCTCCAATCCCCCTCAATCCATTTTCTTAAAAAAAAAAATCAAGGAAATATATGACTCCTTTTTTTTAAAGATTACTTTCATAATGATGAAAAAAATAAAAATCCTACTTGGAAGTGAAACTTTTAATTACTTTCCAGAAAAGTTGGCTTTTAGAAGTGACTTTTCTCAAGAGATCTCATTCAGCCATAATGGCCTATAAACAGCAATGAGTTTTCTAAGTTCTTTGTGAAACCAGCCTCTGCCATTAAGGATAGAACGTGTCTCTTCCCAGGACTCCTGTCTTTTGTGCATACTGTAGAAATCCTTGCTAATTTTTTGCTTTCTGATGTGACAAGATGTTTCTAGTTTATCTTTACACAAAAAAGCTGCTCACCCTTAAGTACAAATTCGCCCCAGCCCTGGAATCTCCATTTCTCCAAGCAGCCATGGTTCCTTCTAGTGGGAAATGGTATTTAGAGACTATGGTCTGGGCACTAGGGGTGTTCATTGCTGTTGAGTTGGCTATTGTTTCTCAGCTTTTTCATTGGACAAAGCTAGTATACATTTTTTGTAGTAAACAAACCTTGAGTTTATATGGGTATTTTCAATCTAAATCAGATTCCGGACAGAAGTGTTTTTACTTTATCTTTTAACTCTTAGATTGGTATCTGTTTTCTTTCACTATCTGTTCTCTTTCCTGCCATGCCTAATCCCAGTTCTCAATGATATCAACATAATTACTCATTTAAAAATCTTATAGTATCAACACTATTAACCATAATGTGACTTTTGGAAGCTTTTTTTTTTTTTTTGCTGTTCATATTGTCCTTAGGCATATCACACAGGGAATGTGTTTTCAAATTATTTTTTTACAACCACTTTTAATAATTCTCTTTTGTATAACTCGGCCTACTGGATGGATATAACTTTTGTTTCATTTTACTCTGAAATCTTAGGAATTGCTTTTGAAAACTTTATTGTTTTATAATTATAATTCTGTATAATGTTTTCCTTGGGCTTCCCTGGTGGCTCAGAGGTTAAAGCATCTGCCTGCAATGTGGGAGACCTGGGTTCGATCCCTGGATTGGGAAGATCCCCTGGAGAAGGAAATGGAAACCTACTCCAGTATTCTTGCCTGGAGAATCCCACGGACGGAGGAGCCTGGTGGGCTACAGTTCACGGGGTTGCAAAGAGTCGGACACAACTGAGCGACTTCACTTTTACTTTCATAATGTTTTCCTGGGAAAGATTGAAGGCAGGAGGAGAAGGGGACAACAGAGGATAAGACGGTTGGATGGCATCACCGACTCAATGGAGATGGGTTTGAGTAGACTTTGGGAGTTGGTGATGGACAGGAAGGCCTGGCATGCTGTAGTTCATGGGGTTGCAAAGAGTCGGAATGACTGAGCAACTGAACTGATAATGTTTTCACAATTTCAAACCCAGTCAACAGAAGAGGCTGTTTTTAAGGAAGACTGATATTCTTGTTGGCTCCATTCTAATTCTCCCTCCCCTTTTAGAGGTAACATTACAATTTTTGATTCATGTTTTTATTTTGTAGATATCGTATTTTGTAAACATTTAATTTTTTCTGTAGTGTCAAATGAAAGGTCTGAATTTCATCATTGGAGTCTCAAGAGTTTGGTTTTATAAGGAATTTTCCTAGAAGCATTATATGTAACATGGAACTGTGGTTAAAACCCTCTGTGGCACTTGTAAGTCCTTCAGAGCAGGTTCATGACCCCTCCACGTCCAGATGCCCTGATGATGCAGGAGAATAAGATGCTGACATGGGATTAGTTTCTGCATCTAGCATCTTCTAGGGAGAGGGAACTTCAGGCTCCATCCCTAATCATATGAACCTAAATCAGTTTCTGCAGGCTGGGTTTCAGGCCTCAGAGTGCTCCTAACCCCTCCCAGGTGATGCTAAGCTGCAGTCAGGATGAAGACCACTGTGTCAGGAGGAGTGAAGTTATATTTAGAATCCTAATGGTTATTATTTTCCCAGATTCACTGCTTTTCCTCCTTAGTTCTGGATCTTTCTCAGCTCTACTCTTTGTCACCTGTTCCCCCATTTCTGAAGATAAACTGTCTATTCATTTTTTCCGTAAGCTCATTATTTTATGCTTATATATTTCACTCAAGCATTTTTTTCTTTGATAACTTGTTTCTATTTTCTGTGTTTTCTTAATTTTTCTCATGAAGTGGAGATGGTGGAGTTGGGTAAGAAACCTTTTAAGTACATGTAGAAATGTAACAGAAAAACTATACTGACTAGGGAAGTTTTAGCACTTAACCCTCTGAGAAGTTCCCCTAAGAAGCAGGTAATAGGGCCCAAAAGTCAAGTACTTTCAGAAGGTTGATACTAGGGACTGCACCAAGAAATGTCTGTCTGTCTGTCTTATACCCTGAGATTTCTGTGGAAACTTGAACGAATGTTGTCATATTGTATTGGACTCTTTTAAAAATCCTTTATGGTTTCACAGTTGTGAAGAATTCCTGTGAAGGAGTAAGAACTCTATTCTCAATTGGTTTGTGGAAAGAATATTCACAGATCAAACTTAGACTGACGTCAGAGATGAATGGTTTGGGGAACAATTTTTGATCTTCTCCTTATCCAGAAAGTTTTAATTTGGTTAGTTTCAAGTTTGTGAAAGTCACTCAATTGTGTCTGACTCTTTGCAACCCCTGTAGACTATACAGTCCATGGACACTGGAGTGGGTACCCTTTTCCTTCTCCAGGGGATCTTCCCAACCCAGGGATCAAACCCAGGTCTCCCACACTGCAGGTGGATTCCTTACCAGCTGAGCCACAAGGGAAGCCCAAGAATACTGGAATGGGTAGCCTACCCCTTCTCCAGCGGATCTTCCCATCCCAGGAATCAAACAGGGGTCTCCTCACTGCAGGTGGTTTCTTTACAAACTGAGCTATCAGGAGAGCCCCTAGTTTCAAGTTTGATAGTGAATACTTTCTCGGTTGTTTTTTACCTCACTAATGGAGGGTTAGAATCAGGAACAGACAGAAGGGTAGAAGTTATAGGCCCTGGACTGGCATTACTCCTTAGTGAGGCTGTTTGCTCAACTGGCATATTAAATTCTGCCTCTCAGCAGAAAAATCGAGACATTTAGGGAGTAATGACCTGCCTTTATTTTGCAGTTTTTTTTTTTTTTTTTTTTTTTTTTTTTTTTTTTTTTTGCTGGATTTGTTGCATTTACAGTGTTCAAATTTGTATGCAGGTCAGGAAGCAACAGTTAGAACTGGACATGGAACAACAGACTGGTTCCAAATAGGAAAAGGAGTTCGTCAAGGCTGTATATTGTCACCCTGTTTATTTAACTTATATGCAGAGTACATCATGCAAAACGTTGGACTGGAAGAAACACAAACTGGAATCAAGATTGCCGGGAGAAATCTCAATAACCTCAGATATGCAGATGACACCACCCTTATGGCAGAAAGTGAAGAGGAACTAAAAAGCCTCTTGATGAAAGTGAAAGTGGAGAGTGAAAAAGTTGGCTTAAAGCTCAACATTCAGAAAACTAAGATCATGGCATCCAGTCCCACCACGTCATGGGAAATAGATGGGGAAACAGTGGAAACAGTGTCAGACTTTATTTTTCTGGGCTCCAAAATCACTGAAGATGGTGACTTCAGCCATGAAATTAAAAGATGCTTACTCCTTGGAAGGAAAGTTATGACCAACCTAGATAGCATATTCAAAAACAGAGACATTACTTTGCCAACGAAGGTTTGTCTAGTTAAGGCTATGGTTTTTCCTGTGGTCATGTATGGATGTGAGGGTTGGACTGTGAAGAAGGCTGAGCACCGAAGAATTGATGCTTTTGAACTGTGGTGTTGGAGAAGACTTTTGAGAGTCCCTTGGACTGCATGGAGATCCAACCAGTCCATTCTGAAGGAGATCAGCCCTGGGATTTCTTTGGAAGGAATGATGCTAAAGCTGAAACTCCAGTACTTTGGCCACCTCATGCAAAGAGTTGACTCATTGGAAAAGACTGATGCTGGGAGTGATTGGGGGCAGGAGGA
Source organism: Bubalus bubalis (assembly GCF_019923935.1). Lineage (NCBI taxonomy): Eukaryota > Metazoa > Chordata > Mammalia > Artiodactyla > Bovidae > Bubalus > Bubalus bubalis. Next base: position 19,713,530 of record NC_059169.1, on the reverse strand, counting down.
GAAGGGAACGACAGAGGATGAGATGGCTGGATGGCATCACTGACTCGATGCACGTGAGTCTCAGTCAACTCCGGAAGTTGCTGATAGACAGGGAGGCCTGGCGTGCTGTGATTCATGGGGTTGCAAAGAGTCGGACACGACTGAGCGACTGATCTGATCTGATCAGATCTGACAATGTTCTTTAAGTAGGTGACATTACTCTTACTTTTCTTGTAATTACAATGATATTAGGACCAAATAGAGAGCTGAGTAACAGACAGTGGTCATTCCCAAAGAGAATCACAGTTTTAGGACACTTTGGGATAGCAGGTGTTTTGGGATTCTGGTGGATATCCCCAGGTTTGTAGCCTGCAGCACTGGGCTTCCCTTGATCATATCTGGGCTGGGACTGCCTTGTGTAGTTTGACATTCTTGCTTCTCTGTGTAAGCCTGCAGATTTCTATCTTAGTAAACTCTATAAACAGTGTATTTTATAATCTATGATGTGAGGGGCTCTTCTTAAGGTTTTAGCACTTCTAGGGGTGAATGATGGGGCTTTCTGGAAATGTAGCAGTGAGCTTTTGTGTTCTTGAAAACTGGGCATCTTACTTTGATATGGTCATGTTACTCATAATTCTTCCACTACATGGTCTTCTTGACTTCCTACCTTTGCATTCCAGTCCCCTATAATGAAAAGGATATCTTTTTTGGGTGTTAGTTCTAAAAGTCTTGTAGGTCTTCATAGGACCATTCAACTTCAGCTTCTTCAGCATTACTGGTTGGAGCATAGGCTTGAATTACCGTGGTATTGAATGGATTGCCTTGGAAACGAACAGAGATCATTCTGTCATTTTTGAGATTAATCCAAGTACTGCATTTTGGACTCTTTTGTTGACTATGATGGCTACTCCATTTCTTCTAAGGGATTCCTGCCCACAGTAGTAGATATGATGGTCATCTGAGTTAAATTCACCCATTCCATTCCATTTTAGTTGGCTGATTCCTAGAATATCGATGTTCACTCTTGCCATCTCCTGTTTGACCACTTCCAATTTGCCTTGATTCATGGACCTGACATTCCAGCTTCCTACGCAGGTTCAGCAGTATGTGAACTGTGAACTTTCAGATGTTCAAGCTGGTTTTAGAAAAGGCAGAGGAACCAGAGATCGAATTGTCAACATCCGCTGGATCATTGAAAAAGCAAGAGAGTTCCAGAAAAACATCTATTTCTGCTTTATTGACTATGTGAAAGCCTTTGACTGTGGATCACAATAAACAGTGGAAGATTCTGAAAGAGATGGGAATACCAGAGCACCTGACCTGCCTCTTGAGAAACCTGTATGCAGGTCAGGAAGCAACAGTTAGAACTGGACATGGAACAACAGACTGGTTCCAAATAGGAAAAGGAGTACGTCAAGGCTGTATATTGTCACCCTGCTTATTTAACTTATATGCAGAGTACATCATGAGAAACGCTGGGCTGGAAGAAGCACAAGCTGGAATCAAGATTATTGGGAGAAATCTCAATAACCTCAGATATGCAGATGACACCACCCTTAAGTCAGAAAGTGAAGAGGAACTAAAAAGCCTCTTGATGAAAGTGAAAGTGGAGAGTGAAAAATTTGGCTTAAAGCTCAACATTACGAAAACTAAGATCATGACATCTGGTCCCATCACTTCATGGCAGATGCGGAAACAGTGGAAACAGTGTCAGACTTTATTTTTTATGGGCGCCAAAATCACTGCAGATGGTGACTGCAGCCATGAAATTAAAAGACGTTTACTCCTTGGAAGGAAAGTTATGACCAATCTAGATAGCATATTCAAAAGCGGAGATATTACTTTGCTAACAAAGGTCTGTCTAGTCAAGGCTATGGTTTTCCCAGTGGTCATGTATGGATGTGATTGTTGGACTGTGAAAAAGGCTGAGTGCCAAAGAATTGATGCTTTTGAACTGTGGTGTTGGAGAAGAATCTTGAGAGTCCCTTGGAATGTGAGGAGATCCAACCAGTCCATCCTAAAGGAGATTAGTCCTGGGTGTTCATTGGAAGGACTGATGCTGAAGCTGAAATCTAATACTTTGGCCACCTCATGAGAAGAGTTGACTCATTGGAAAAGAGCCTAATGCTGGTAAGGATTGAGCGCAAAAGGAGAAGGGGATGACAGAGGATGAGATGGCTGGATGGCATCACTGACTTGATGGACGTGAGTTTGAGTGAACTCTGGGAGTTGGTGATGGACAGGGAGGCCTGGTGTGCTGCGATTCATGGGGTGGCAAAGAGTTGGACATGACTGCGCGACTGAACTGACTGAAATGGTCTTCTCTTCTTTGGAGTAGATGAAATCTCCTGTGACCTTGTGAAAGGTAAGGCAGATGTTACAGCCTGTGAACATGTGTGTGTAGAGCAAGACAGGAGTGTAGGGCTTCAGTGCCTCATCCATTTGAGAGATGAAGTCAGCTTTCTGTAAATAATTTGAGCAGGCACTATTGGTTGAACAGAAAATGCTTTTTAGTTGTGCTTCACATTTTGAGCTTTGGATTCTCCTTCGTTTCCTCTTGTGTGTGGGTACCTCAACTTTGTACAGATAGTAGAGAGCTCTCAAAAGAAAACCCATCTGGGAACTTCCCTGGTGGTCCTAAGAGTTTGCCTTTCAATGCAGGGGTCACAAGTTTGATCTCTGGTCATGGAAGTAAGGTATTACATGCCTCAGGGCAACTAAACTGGCAGTTCCCAACTAGAGAAGCCTGTGCACTGCAAGGAAGACTCAACACAGCCCCCCAGAAAAGAAAAGTTTTGTGCTGGAGGTTTCTTGGTGGATGATGTACCACAGTTGATTAGACCAGTTGATAGTAGAAGTTGATAGAGATAAAATCCAGACATTGATTGAGAACAATCAATGTTATATCATGTGGGAGATAGCCAACATTCTCAAAATATCCAAAAAAACATCGAAAGTCATTTTACCATTTTGTTTATGTTAATCACTTTGTTGTTTGTTTTCCATCTAAGTTAAGCAGGGGGCAAAAAACCCTTCTTGACCATATTTCCACACTCAATTCTCTACTGAAATGTAACTGTTATTAAAATGCTCCTTTTTAAAAACAAATCGTGATGGATGATGAAAAGTAGATACTGTACACCGATGTGGAATAGAAGAGATCTTGGGGTAAGTGAAATGAACCACCACCAACCACACCAAAGTCCAGTCTTCATCCATTTATGTATATTGTGGGAGTCAAAGTGAGTCCTCTATTATGAGCTTCTTCTGGAAAACCAAACAATTAATTCAAATGAGTACCTCTCCCAATTAGATCAACTTAAAGCAGCACTTGATGAAAAGTGTCTGAAATTAGTCAGCAGAAAATGCATTATCTTCCATCGGGATTATGTAAGACCTCATGTTTCTTTGATGACCAGGCAGAAACTATTACAGCCTGACCTGGAGGATCTATCTCATCTTCTATGTTTACCAGATATTACAACTTCAGATTTCCATGTATTTTATTTTTTTACAAAATTCTCTTACTGGAAGAAAATTTTAATTCTCTGGAAGACTGGAAAAGGCACCTGAAATAGATACAAAGTTTTCCTCAAAAAGATACAAAGTTTTGGGAAGGTGAAATTAGGAAATTGCCTGAAAAATGGAAGAAGGTAATGGAACAGAACTTTGAAAAGGTTGTTCAACAAAATTCTTGGTGAAAATGTGCCTTTTATTATTACTTAAAAACCAAAAGAACTTTTTGGCCAACCCAATAGTAAGGCTTTATTGTCTTTGAATGTAAGATTTTGGCTTACTTTAAAACTAACAGTGTTGTCTGCGTGTCTTCTTTGAGATAGTGGATCTGTGTACTTTTCTTTTAGATTAACCACGAATGTAGCGTTTTTTCAAGATGGCTTTTAACATGCTAATAATAAAAGTAAAGCTTGTGTTAAGAAAAACTGGTATGACTTGTATTTCTAATTAAGGTTTTTTTCTTTCAGGAAGGCACCAAAGTAGTTCACCCCATGTTTTTGGGGAAAATGGTTAGTTATATTAAAAACTATGATCCCAATGATTCTGCTGCTTTGCACGAAGCCTACGGCTACGCGGCAGGGCTGAGCGCCTGCGTGCTCGGGTGGGCCGTTCTGCACCACTTGTACTTCTACCACATTCAGCGTGTGGGGATGAGGCTGAGAGTAGCCGTGTGCCATACGATCTACCACAAGGTGAGTGTCACTTAGTACAACGATGTGTACCTCCACTCAAGCAACAGAAGCATTTTGGGAAAGTTCTCTGAAAAGTAAAAATTTGTAACTGGGATCATTTACACCTTCCTAGAGAGGTTTGCTATTTGCATCAGGCCAATTTTGTTGTTGTCATTTAAGCAAACTTTACCAGTAAATAATGAAAAGTTTTGTGTTGAGATCGGGTCAGAGCTGCCTTTGATAACTTTTATCCACAGGTTGTTGCATAATATCCACTCAGCTTGTAATGGATTCTGATTATCAAATTGGTTTTCAATGTTTTCATACTTAAATCTCATAGCTGTATTTGTGGAACTTTTGTTGTTCATTAAAACCTTCTTTTACATTGATCAGATCAGATCAGTCGCTCAGTTGTGTCCGACTCTTTGCGACCCCATGAATTGCAGCATGCCAGGCCTCCCTGTCCATCACCAACTCCCGGAGTTCACCCAAACTCATGTCCATTGAATCAGTGATGCCATCCAGCCATCTCATCCTCTGTCGTCCCCTTCTCCGCCTGCCCCCAATTCCTCCCAGCATCAGAGTTTTTCCAATGAGTCGGCTCTTTGCATGAGGTGGCCAAAGTATTGGAGTTTCAGCTTTAGCATCCGTCCTTCCTAAGAAAACCCAGGACTGATCTCCTTTAGAATGGACTGGTTGGATTTCCTTGCAGTCCAAGGGACTCTCAAGAGTCTTCTCCAACACCACAGTTCAAAAGCATCAATTCTTCAGCACTCGGCTTTCTTCACAGTCCAACTCTCACATCCATACATGACCACTGGAAAAACCATAGCCTTGACTACACAGATCTTATATATGTATTAATAGATACATGCATCTATGTCAGTTATATATTGTTGTTTTTCAGTCACTAAGTCATGTCTGACTCTTTGCGACCTCATGAATTGCAGCACGCCAGGCCTCCCTGTCCATCACCAACTCTGGGAGTCTACCCAAACCCATGTCCATCGAGTCGGTGATGCCATCCAGCCATCTCATACTCTGTCGTCCCCTTCTCCTCCTGCCCCCAATCCCTCCCAACATCAGAGTCTTTTCCAGTGAGTCAGCTCTTCGCATGAGGTGGCCAAAGTGTTGGAGTTTCAGCTTTAGCATCAGTTCTTGCAAAGAACACCTAGGACTGATCTCCTTTAGAATGGGCTGGTTGGATCTCCATGCAGTCCAAGGGCCTCTCAAGAGTCTTCTCCAACACCACAGTTCAAAAGCATCAATTCCTCAGCACTCGGCTTTCTTCACAGTCCAACTCTCACATCCATACATGAGCACTGGAAAAACCATAGCCTTAACTAGACGGACTTTTGTTGGCAAAGTAATGTCTCTGCTTTTGAATATGCTATCTAGATTGGTCATAACTTTCCTTCCAAGGAGTAAACGTCTTTTAATTTAATGGCTGCAGTCACCATCTGCAGTGACTTTGGAGCCCCCCAAAATAAAGTCTGACACTGTTTGCCCATCTATTTCCTATGAAGTGATGGGACCAGATGCCATGATCTTAGTTTTCTGAATGTTGAGCTTTAAGCCAACTTTTTCACACTCCACTTTCACTTTCATCAAGAGGCTTTTTAGTTCCTCTTCACTTTCTGCCATAAGGGTGGTGTCATCTGCATATCTGAGGTTATTGGGATTTCTCCCAACAGTCTTGATTCCAGCTTGTGTTTCTTCCAGCCCGGCGTTTCTCATGATGTACTCTGCATATAAGTTAAATAAGCAGGGTGACAATATACAACCTTGATGTACTCCTTTTCCTATTTGGAACCAGTCTGTTGTTCCATGTCCAGTTCTAACTGTTGCTTCCTGACCTGCATACAGGTTTCTCAAGAGGCAGGTCAGGTGCTCTGGTATTCCCATCTCTCTAAGAATTTTCCACAGTTTATTCTGATCCACACAGTCAAAAGTTTTCACATAGTCAATAAAGCAGAAATAGATGTTTTTCTGAAACTATCTTGCTTTTTCGATGATCCAGCAAATGTTGGCAATTTGATCTCTGGTTCCTCTGCTTTTTCTAAAACCAGCTTGAACATCTCGAAGTTCACGGTTCACATATTGCTGAAGCCTGGCTTGGAGAATTTTGAGCATTACTTTACTAGCGTGTGAGATGAGTGCAATTGTGAGGTAGTTTGAGTATTTTTTGGCATTGCCTTTCTTTGGGATTGGAATGAAAACTGACCTTTTCCAGACCTATGGCCACTACTGAGTTTTCCAAATTTGCTGGCATATTGAGTGTAGCACTTTCACAGCATCTTCTTCCAGGATTTGAAATAGCTCAACTGGAATTCCATCACCTCCACTAGCTTTGTTCATAGTGATGCTTTCTAAGGCCCACTTGACTTCACATTCCAGGATGTCTGGCTCTAGGTGAGTGATCATACCATCATGATTATCTTGGTCATGAAGACCTTTTTTGTACAGTTCTTCTGTGTATTCTTGCCACCTCTTCTTAATATCTCCTGCTTCTGTTAGGTCCATACCATTTCTGTCCTTTATCAAGCCCATCTTTGCATGAAATGTTCCCTTGGTATCTCTAATTTTCTTGAAGAGGTCTCTAGTCTTTCTCATTCTGTTGTTTTCCTCTATTTCTTTGCATTGATTGCTGAGGAAGGCTTTCTTATCTCTCCTTGCTCTTCTTTGGAACTCTGCATTCAGATGCTTATATCTTTCCTTTTCTCCTTTGCTTTTTGCTTCTTTTCCTTTCACAGCTATTTGTAAGGCCTCCCCAGACAGCCGTTTTGCTTTTTTGCATTTCTTTTCCATGGGGTGGTCTTGATTCCTGTCTCCTGCACAATGTCACAAACCTTCGTCCGTAGTTCATCAGGCACTCTATCTATCAGATCTAGTCCCTTAAATCTATTTCTCACTTCCACTGTATAATCATAAGGAATTTGATTTAGGTCATACCTGAATGGTCTAGTTGTCTTCTCTATTTTCTTTTAAGTCTGAATTTGGCAATAAGTAGTTCATGATCTGAGCCACAGTCAGCTCCCGGTCTTGTTTTTGCTGACTGTATAGAGCTTCTCCATCTTTGGCTGCAAAGAATATAATCAATCTGGAAGAAATATGCAAAAAAGATCTTCATGACCCAGATAACCATGATGGTGTGATCACTGGATGAGAGCCAGACATCCTGGAATGTGAAGTCAAGTGGGCCTTAGGAAGCATCACTATGAACAAAGTTAGTGGAGGTGATGGAATTCCAGGTGAACTATTTCAAATCCTAGAAGATGATGCTGTGAAAGTGCTACACTCAATATGCCAGCAAATATGGAAAACTCAGCAGTGGCCACAGGACTGGAAAAGGTCAGTTTTCATTCCAATCCCAAAGAAAGGGAATGCTAAAGAATGTTCAAACTATTGCACAATTGCCCTCATCTCACATGCTAGCAAAGTAATGCTCAAAATTCTCCAAGCCAAGCTTCAAGAGTATGTGAACTATGAACTTCCAAATGTTCAAGGTGAATTTAGAAAAGGCCGAGGAACCAGAGATCAAATTGCCGGCCTCCGTTGGATCATCGAAAAAGCAAGACAGTTCTAGAAATACATCTACTTCTACTTTATTGACTATGCCAAAGCTTTTGACTGTGTGGATTACCACAAACTGTGGAAAATTCTTGAAGAGATGGGAATAGTAGACCACTTGACCTGCCTCCTCAGAAATCTGTAAGCAATAGTTAGAAGCAATAGTTAGAAGCAGACATGGAACAACAGACTGGTTCCAAATTGGGAAAGGAGTACATCAAGCCTGTATATTGTCACCCTGCTCTTTTAACTTATATGCAGAGCACGTCATGAGAAATGCTGGGCTGAATGAAGCACAGGCTGGAATCAAGATTGCTGGGAGAAATATCAATAACCTCAGATATGCAGATGACACTACCTTTATGGGAGAAAGCAAAGAACTAAAGTGCCTCTTCATGAAAGTGAAAGAGAAGAGTGCAAAAGTTGGTTTAATACTCAACATTCAGAAAATTAAGATCATGTCATCCGATCCCATCACTTCATAGCAAATGGATGGGAATACAATGGAACGAGTGAGAGACTTTATTTATTTATTTTTTTGCTTCAAAATCACTGCAGATGGTGACTGCAGCCATGAAATTAAATGCTCCTTGCCCCTTGGAAGGAAAGCTATGATCGACGTAGACAGCCTATTAAAAAGCAGAGACATTACTTTGCCAACAAAGGTCCCTCTAGTCAAAGCTATGGTTTTTCCATTAGTCATGTTTGGATGAAAGAAAGCTGAGCGCTGAAGAATTGATGCTTTTGAACTGTGGTGTTGGAGAAGACTCTTGAGAGTCACTTGGACTGCAAGGAGATCCAACCAGTCCATCCTAAAGGAAATCAGTCCTGTATATTCATTGAAAGGACTGATACTGAAGCTGAAACTCCAATACTTTGGCCACCTGATGCAAAGAACTAACTCATTGAAAAGACCCTGATTATAGGAAAGATTGAAGGCAGGAGGAGATGGGGATGACAGAGGATGAGATGGTTGGATGGCATCACCGACTTGATGGACTTGAGTTTGAGTACTGACTGACTGACTGGGTATCTATTTATCTGTTAGTGGACATTTGAGTTGTTTCTACCTTTTGACTGTTGTACATAATGGTGCTATGAACAGGGTGCACAAATGACCAGTCAAATTCATGCTCTAAGTTACTCTGGGTACATTCTGGGAAATGAAATTGCTGTGCTGTGTACTAATTTCATGTTTGGTTTTTGAGGAAATGCGATACTGTCTTCCATTGTGGCTACATCATTTTACATTTACCTTGAGCATTGATTTTTCTGTTTAACTTGAAGACTAAATAGAAAGAATTTATGAACCATGATATTTTGTTTGGATCCATGGCTCCAGTTGATGGTCTGTTGAAATAGCTCAAGGTGGTCTGTTCAGGTTTCTCAGTTCTAGGGAATTTTTCTGAGCTTTTTGTAAAATCAAGGGATTGTACAGCACAGTCTGTTTTTTTTTTTTTTTTTTTTTTGTAAATTCAGCAGAGTGGCGTTAAGAACACAGGTTCCTCACAGGATTAGTATTTTGACTGTTATACTGATCAGTTTTAGACTGAGGAAACTAAGACCAAAGTGTTTAAATGGTGTCATACCTGGTATTAATGACTGACCAGATTTATAGTCCAGGTCCCCTAATCTCTTTCCTTAAGGCGGCCTCTCCACTTTCATCTTGTTGTTGTTCAGTCACTAAGTCCTGTCCAACTCTTTGTGACCCCATGGACTCCAGCACACCAGCCTTCCCTGCCCTTTATTATCTCTCAGAGTTTGGGCAAACTCATGTCCATTAAGTCAAGGATGCCATCCAACTATCTCATCCTCTGTTGCCCCCTCCTCCTCCTGCCCTTAATCTTTCCCAGCATCAGGGTCTTTGCCAATGAGTTGGCTCTTGGCATCAGGCAGCCAAACTGTTGGAGCTTCAGTTTCAGTATCAGTCCTTACAATGAGTATTCAGGGTTGATTTTCTTTAGGATTGAGTGGTTGGATCTCCTAGCTGTCCAGGGGACTCTCAAGAGTCTTCTCTAGAACAACATTTCAAAAGCATCAGTTCTTCAGTGCTCAGCCTTCTTTATGGTCCAGCTCTCACATCAGTACATGACTACTGGAAAGAAGATAGCTTTGACTATATGGACCTTTGTTGGCATAATGATGTCTCTGCTTTTTAATATGCTGTTTAGGTTTTGGCTGAAAATTACTTAGTTTACTTAGTCTAAACCTACATTCACTTATCCTTCGGACAGGTCCAAGTTCACTGAGAAACAGGGTGGAGGGTTTTGCTTCTGTCTCCTGCTCCTCCTTTTGCTGTCCTTGTAAGCAGGGCTGCCGCCACATTGAATTGTCTGAGGATGAACATGGGTCCCCAAAGCCCTGCTGTCAGGCATCATCCTGCTCATCCTGACACCACACAAGACCCCATGAAAATGCACTCCATTTTGCTATGTTCTCAGACTGACTCGGTATCACTGTAGGAATCGATTCTCTGTATCTTTCTCTCATTTCAGTCACTATGCCTGAGTAGCTCAGCCATGGGGAAGACCACCACAGGCCAGATAGTCAACCTGCTGTCCAACGATGTGAACAGGTTTGATCAGGTGAACTGCCCCTGAGGGATCATCTTCCATTTCCCATCCTTCTTCTTAATGGATTTAGCTTATTGGTATGCCAGGTGCCAGGGTATGGTTCAATCAGTACTCTGTTGAGGACATAAGATAAGGGTTCTCTTTATCCAATGCTCATTTCCTCTGTGTGCAGCTTAGATGTGATAATATGTTTTGTCCTGTACATGAGAAGTTTGTTTTTCTGACATTGTCTGCAATATACTTCAGTAATAGGCAGGCAGTAGTGTTCTTGGACAGCTTGGTTAGTGTTTGTAGGGGTCCTCCATAGAAGTTTCGTAGTGGCCCTTCTTGGCATGTGGTGTCAGTGTTGCTGCCTGAACTGTCTTCCTCCTCCTCTGGATGATGAAGGCCTGGTGGGCAGGGATTGTTCTTTCTCCTGCCGCCTGTTCAGTGCTGCTGCATAAGGAGCCTTGGAGGAATAATGCCAAGTGAGTGGTTTCCAGCTTTGCACAACCTCCTCTCTGCTGTCCCATCATACCCATTTCACACTTACCTTATGAATAGATCACGATTCCAGGGTGTTGCAGCTGTTGGCTAGATCTGCATAGAGCAGTTCTCTTTCCTGGATGATCCTGGCCTTTAAGTTTGGGGGCTTACCTGGTAGCTCCAGGTAAGAGCTGGAGTCCACCTGCAATGCAAGAGGCCCGGGTTTGATCCCTGGGGACAGGAACATTCCCTGGAGAAGGAAATGGTACCCTGCTCCAGTTATTATGCCAGGATAATTCCATGGACAGAGGAGCCTGGTGGGCTATAATCCATGGGGTCGCAAAGAGTCGGACATGACTAAGCGACTAACACTTTCACTTCTCCTTCAATTATTCACTCATGAAACATGATTTAAGGCCTCTACTCAATTTGAAGGATGAATAAGCCTTAATTTCTGCCCTGGAAAGGCCACAGCCTGTCCAAAAGGTAAATGCACAAGCAGTTGTCCGAAGTGTGGTAAGTACCATAATATAGGCTCTTCTGGGGAGATGGGGCTGAATTTTGGGACAGAGAGACTTTGGGGAAGCCCTGAGCTCATCTGTGTTTAGGACAAAATCAACATAATCCGTCAGTGGTGCTGGTCGGGTTCTCCCTGGATGTCCCTGAGGCTGGCCCTGTGCTGCCCCAGAACAGTGTCATCTGGGGTGGAAGCTTGGATTTCTGCTTCAGCAGGTGTAAAACTCACTGAGATAGTTTCTGTTTAGATTCCTGTCTGTTCCTTCAGAGCAGATTGTTTCTACACTGTGTCCTTACTGGTTTTATTGTATGCAGTCCTGAGAAGGCTTGTCTTTCTCTTTAACGGTAAGGATGTTCTTCGCTATCTGTGGGTGGGGCCACTGCAGTCTGTCGCAGTGACCACCCTGCTCTGGATGGAAATAGGAATGTCGTGTCTTGCTGCGATGGTGGTTCTCATCATTTTTCTGCTTTTGCAAAGCTGCTTCGGGATGTTGTTTTCATCACTCTGGTAAGAGAAACACTGGTTTAAAAAATAGGTGATAAGTGCTTAGTAACATGCAGCATCTGCTCGATGCTTCTGTTCAAAAACAAAACCAGTGGCTTCTTTGGTCTCTTCTTTGAGTGCATTGTAGACCCTTCAGGCTTTGCAGGTGGAGGCTCCAGCCTTAAGCTGAAGGCTGATCTTGAAGAGGGAAAGGAGATGGCACTCACTGGCTCCTCCCACTACCATAGCTGAATAAGTGGAGTGTCCTTGAGCAGAATGTACCTACATTGACGTTTTGTAAACTTTATTAAATAGTAATAATCCTATAGGCCCAAATTTAGCTGCATGCATTTTTGTTATTTTTATGCTAGAGCAATTTTCAGGTATCTATTTTCTTGTCTTGTTTTTAATTCAGTGTTTCTATTAACTTATAAGTGCCTCAAGGACAAGGTCAATCTTAATTAACTATTTCTTTGTAAAGCCCCACAGTCCCAGCAGCATATGTGATAGAACAGTCACTGGTGATGAAGGACCTAATGGCGAAGAGAGAGACCTGAAGCAGGTCCCAGAGGGTTGGAGGTGGGTCATTGTCCAGGCTGTCAGGTGGTGGAGGTGTTGTGCTTTTTGAAGTTTTTTTTTTTTTTTTCCCTTGAGATTTCTCTTCTCTCTCTCTCTCTTTTTTTTTTTTTATGACTTTACATGTGATATTTTTGTCTATTTGCAATTTCCTTTCCTGTCTGCTGTGAAGAGATGTTCCTCATCCTTCAAGGCCCTGTTCCAGTGCTACCAGGTCTCTGAATTTCTTCTTATTCTGCTTTCCTGGTAGAATTAACAGTCCCATCTTTTCTGCTTCCCAGAACTTCTCTCCTATTTTATCAAAGCACAGACACTGTCTTCCCTGCCCAGCTGTGACCTCCTTGGGCAGAGAGTTTATACCTGATTTACTTTGGGTCTTCCTCAGCCAGTACTGCGAATTCCCAAGTTACTCCTTGAATTAGGCTTAATGGTTGACTTCTAGAAGTCTTTTTCTCCATTTTCACTTTGAGAAGGACCTGCCTGTGATGTCAGCACAGAAGAGCTGTAGGGAATCATTGATCCCTGGTCCCTCCCTTTGCCCCCTCCTGCTGCTGCTGCTGGAAAGTTGGGCTGTGGTCATTAAGTCTCATCTCTCACGTCTATCCCCTCAGGAGTAAGACTGCAGCTCTCACAGATGACAGTATCAGGACCATGAGTGAAGTCATAACTGGCATCAGAACAGTAAAAATGTATGCTTGGGAACAGTCATTTATAGACCTTATTACCAGATTGAGAAGGTACGTTTTTATACATATCACACCATATTTTTGTACTTTCCCCCCTATTTTTATTGACTGAAATTAGAAGGCTTACCAAGTTTTCAAATGAAGATGAACTTAAATTCTATGAACTCCACACCTCACATGTGGCAGGAGGGTTAAGTGGAACAGGGGATATGTCATTTTAACCTGCTGTTCCATTTACCATCTTCTTAAAGGAAAAATTATATATGCTTCTGAAGACATACAGATAGCCAATAAACACGTGAAGAAATTCTCAACACCACTCTTTCTTAGAGAAATACAAATCAAGACTACAATGAAGTATCACCTTACACTGGTAGGCATGGCCATCAACAAAAAGTCTACAAACAGTACCCTCCTGCTCTGTGGTAGGAGTGCAAATTGGCACAGCTATTATGGGAAAGAGGCTGGAGATTCCTTAGAAAACTAGGAATAAATCTGCCATATGACCCAGCCATCCCTCTACTGGGCATTTGCCCTGAGAAAGCCAGAATTCAAAAAGACACATGCACCTCAATGCTCATTGCAGCACTGTTTACATTAGCCAGGACATGTGCTTCCAGAGGGGCCATGGTGCCTGCCTCTGTCTAATGTCTTGGTGCCTCACAATTTTGGGGTGTTTTATTCTCTTCTCCCACAAATTCATGAGCTCCTGGAGGGGATGGACTGTGTCTTTCTGTCATTAGTGGGGAGCCTGGTCCAGGACTTGTGGTTATGAATGCTTGTTGAAAGAATGTTCAAACCCAGTCCAGTTGACCCAGAGTGTTTAAAAGGGTGACTTGAAGCTGCTATTTAGTTGGAAGTGAAGTGGTGATGAAGTGTGCATGCTGGTGTTGGGACGGAGCCCCAGGCGTGCACTGTGCAATGTCTCCATGTGAGGACTTGAATTCGTGCCTTGGATGTCGATGCTTCTTTTAAAACCTCTTTCCTACTCTCTTTTTCAGGAAGGAAATTTCCAAGATTCTGAGAATTTCCTACCTTAGGGGAATGAATTTGGCATCATGTTTGGCTGTCAGCAAAATTATAATTTTTGTCATCTTCATCACCAATGAGCTCCTTGACAACCTGATCACAGCCAGCCAATTGTTTGTGGTGGTGATGCTGTTTGAGGCTCTGAGGTTTTTGAACACTCTCTACTTCCCCATGGCCATTGAGAATGTGTCAGAGGCCGTCATCAGCATACGAAGAATCAAGGTTTGGGGACAAATAATTGCTTTTGGTTGTAGGTGGATTTTTTGTAAAATGCCCTTTTGTTTGGTGTCACTGTGTTCCAATTAGGAGATATTTAACTCTCTCAGTGCCAAAGCTGGCAGTCTTCCCAGAATGTGCCCACTTCTATTCATAGGTAGAGTGCGTTGCATATACTGTAAGACTGGTTTTCATGTAGGGGCAGTAGTATATATAAGTAGCAGTAGCACAGGGCTCTTGGGTAGTGATGCCTGCAGAGTGATTAAAATGTCTAAAAGCAGGAGAAGCAAACAGAGTGCATCTCCTGTGCTGACCCCAGTGACCAGGCAGTGACTGTGCACAGTCCTAGGGTACAGAGTTCCTCTCTGGGCCAGGAGGGGAGGAACTTGCTGAGAGCTCCCTGCTGCTTGGACAGGAAGACTGGCCTCAGATTCACTTAATTCTCTGTGTTCAAAAATGAGTTCTTTCCTCCACAGATGTTTTGCTTGTTGATGTCTGAGCCACCTTTTGCATCTGCCTTTTCATCCCTGTCCCCTCTTTATTTACTGCTTAATCTTCTCTTTCTAGCTGCCCTCTTCTTTTCACATTTATAATTCCCACCATTATGTGAACTAAGAAGTTCCAGACGCAAGCTGGATTTAGAAAAGGCAGAGGAACCAGAGATCAAATTTCTATCATCCATTGGATCATAGAAAAATAAGAGAATTCCAGAAAAACATCTGCTACTGCTTCACTGACTACTCTAAAGCCTTCGACTGTGTGGATCACAACAAACTGTGGAAAATCATGAAAGAGATGGGAATATCAAACCACCTTACTTGTCTGCTGTCAAACTTGTATGCAAGTCAAGAGGCAACAGTTAGAACTGGTCATTGAATAATGGACTGGTTCCAAATTGTGAAAGAAGTACATGAAGGCTGTATAGTGTAACCTTGCTTTTTTAACTTATATGCAAAGTACATCATGAGAAATGCTGGGCTGGATGAAGCTCAAGCTGGAATCAAGATTGCTGGGGGAGAGATCAAAAACCTCAGACATGCAGATGACACCACCCTTATGACAGAAAGTGAAGAGGAACTAAAGAGCCTCTTGATGAAAGTGAAAGAGGAGAGTGAAAAAGCTGACTTAAACCTCAGCATTCAGAAAACTACAATCATGGCATCTCATCCCATTACTTCATGGCAATAGATGGGGAAACAATGGAAACAGAAACAGACTTTATTTTTTTGGGCTCCAAAATCACTGCAAGTGCTGATTGCAGCCATGAAATTCGAAGACCCTTGCTCCTTCGAAGAAAAGCTATGACAATCCTAGACAGTGTATTAAAAAGCAGAGATATTACTTTACCAACAATGTTCCCTATGGTCAAAGCTATTGTTTTTCCACTAGTCATGTATGGATGTGAGTGTTGGACCATAAAGAAGGCTGAGAATGGAAGATTTGATGCTTTTGAACTGTGGTGTTGGAGAAGACTCTTGAGAGCACCTTGGACTGCAAGGAGATCAAACCAGCCAATCCTAAAGGAAATCAACCCTGAGTATTCATTGGAAGGTCTGATGCTGAAGCTCCAATACTTTGGCCACCTAATGCCAAGAGCCAACTCATTGGAAAAGACCCTGATGCTGGGAAAGGTTGAGGGCAAGAGGAGAAGGGGACTAAAGAGGATGAGATGGCTGGATAGCATCACTGACTCAATGGAAATGAGTCTGAGCAAAATCTTGGAGATAGTGATGGACAGGGGATCCTGGAGTGCTTCAATCCATGGGATTGCAAAGAGTCAGACATGAGTTAGTGACTGAGCAACAACAAATACACTATATTATATGATTATATTGATATATACCGTGAGCTGTAATAATAGTAATTATGTAATATTTTGTTCTATACATTATTTAATATGTTCTGAGTGAAAGTGAAAGTTGGTCAGTTGTGTCTGACTCTTTGAAACCCTATGGACTATACAGTCTGTGGAATTCTCCAGGCCAGAATACTGGAATGGGTAGCCTTTCTCTTCTCCAGGGATCGAACCCAGGTCTCCTGCATTGCAGGTGGATTCTTTATTAGCTGAGCCATAAGGGAAGCCCAAGAATACTGGAGTGGGTAGACTAACCCTTCTCCAGCAGATCTTCCTGACCCAGGAATCGAACCAGTGTCTCATGTATTGCATAATATGTTCTGATGTGAACTAATACTTTTTAGCAAAACAGTATTTAGACTGTTCAAAGTTTGCAAATCCCAGGAAAGCAATTGTTTTTGTTTGTGCTTTCTTCCTGCAGTTTAACAATCTGTTTTTTCCCTCGTTTCTGTAGAATTTTTTATTACTTGATGAAATACCACAGGTTAGCACTCAGCTGCCGTCAGATGGTGAAGTGATGGTGGACATGCAAGATTTCATTGCTTTTTGGGATGAAGTAACAGATCTTCCATTCCAAGATCATGACTGCTAACAGACAACTGTGACTATGATTTATTGGAAAATTTTTAGATTTTACCCATGGTGTAAAATGTGACTTGCTCATTTACTAAAAGTATGTTGCAAAATTTTTCAAAATAGGGACTAATGTTTGTATCTAATGGAGATTAATTATAAAATCAGCCTAAGATGTTTGACATGTTGTGCTTGCTCCCATTTTCAAGAGAACTTTCAAAGTATTATCACATTTTGATCTCAAAGTCCATACAATTGTAATGTTAGCATTTACAGAATTGGACAGACAAAATGCTGCAATGTGATATGGGTTATCTGAAAAACACACAACTAGTTTTTAAAGAGGCTTTGGGGAACCAGTGTATATTTTTTGCCTTGATTTTCAGACCGGTTTATTATACACAGAGTGAGGCCATGATCTGGATCTTTGCTGTGGGGTAGAGTGGGTGCTCCCCCATCCTGAGCTTCTGGATGGTTCTGAATACTTTGGTGGCATTCAGGGTAGGAGGAGACAGCAGGTGATCATAGTGAGCACCAGTGATTCCTAGTTAAAGGATTACGCTGTGTGGAAGCTGACTAGGAGAGCTGGTGGTTTCCAACACTTGGTTTATTTGTTAGGTTCAGTCAAACAGAAAAAAACAACAGGGTCTGGTCTCAAGAAGTTGTCAGTATCACACACCCAGTGCAGCCCCTTTACCAACTGAAATGCCCTGCTGCTCCCCAGTTCCGTGGTCTTCTGTGCTCACCCTCCTGTATCAGTGAGGATTAGTTAGGAAAACAGAACCCCACTGTGGGAGAGGGAGTTCCATGCAGGGAATTAGTTACGCAGATGATAAAAGAGGGAGAAAAAAGCAGTAAGGGCAAACAGTGGTGTGCGAGACAACCCAGGGGTTATCAAAGGCAGGAAGCTGCTCCCACCCCCAGGGCTGGAGGGACTCAGGGAGGCGGCGCCTCCACCAGAGGGTCCACTCTCCAGAGCAGAGCCCAGGAGCCGGGCTGTCAGAGTGGGGACCACAGAGCACGTGTCCTGACTGTAGACTTGTCCTGTATTTTGTCCCTGTGACTCTGTGGTGCGCCCTGCATCCTGTTCACCTGCTTCTGACTCAGCAGCTGCCATCCCCACCGACAACCAGTGGTTTGTTCCCTCATACATGAAACCACATCCCTGTACCTTCTGTCCATGGAAACTCACACAAGGCGTCTGCTCTAACCTGAGAGCTTCTGTTACCTTTATATGGTGGATTTACCTTCTGGTTGGTGTTTCTCGTCATAATGCTCTTGAAGCATTTATAGAAAGCACCACTAAAATTCCATTATAGAGAACATTTCATGTGAATGCTAACATGTACTTTGTATGAACTTATTAGCAGAATTCTTTTGTTCCCAGCAAACATGTAGATTTATTTTAAATCACTTCAGTATATATTCTGCAGTTATTAACTGAAATAAAATTATCTGTATTCAGCAGCCTGCCTGTGCAGCAAGTGCCTGTAAGGTAGAATAAGGGATTTTAGTTGTACTATAGTCCATGTGAATAAATCAGATGAAAAATCTGAAAAGGTTTCTATATAGCTTCTAGAGTTAAAACACACACACACACACACACACACATTATTACTAACTCAAGATACTAAACTCCTGAAGGAAGAGGGGAAAAGGCTGTGAGTTCTGTTGTAAGTCTCTTGTAAAATCTAAAGGCATATTATGATTCTGTTAGAGCAGAATTCAAAATTACAGAGATGAGAGGCTTCATCAGCTATGTTTTCACAAAAATAGATACAATGTTAACATTATTGTGTGTCAAGGTTTCCTTGGAGAAGGAAACAGCAACCCCTTCCGGTATTCTTGCCTGGAGAATCCCATGGATAGAAGAGCCTGGTGGGCTACAGTCCATAGTGTTGCAGAGTCGGACATGACTGAAGTGACTTAGCAAAGCAAAGCAAAGGTATTCCTATCTAGGTAAATGATAAGTATGCTATTGCAGCTAATTTTTACCACTTTCAGGGAATGGAAATTCTAAATATTTTCAACTGAATCTAGTCTCTAATAGCACTCACTAGAAACTAACAGCCATGGCACCATAAAAACATTTTTCATGTGGTACCTAGACTGTCACTACTGAGGGAGACACACAAATGTGAGGTAAGGATATCTTTTCCCAGAAACCTTTGAAGCCAGAGATATTAAACAATTAAGGCACTTGAAAACATTAGGGATATGTATAAACTTGCGAGTAAAACCAACTATAGCTGTACTAGCAAGCAATGAAGAAATAGTAAATCTTCATTTTATGAACCTTTAGTTATCTAAATGAAAGGAATTTTGGCTTAAGAAATGGTCAAGAGCAACTTGTCATTTCTTACTATATAATATTGAAAACCAAGTGCTAAATTCAGCCATTGTAGGGTAAGGAAACTAAAACAAAAAAGCCTTAATGACCTGGAGCCTTAGTGAGCAAAAGCTCATTTTAAACTGACTTAAACCCCTGAACTAATGCTGTGTGTCAAAGGCAGGGAAGAGGATCCCTCTAAACCTGAAAAAACTAGTGATACATAAGGAAACTAAAGAGATGAAAGTATGCATGCTTACCATACCACAGGAACTGAAACTAAGAAGAAAAAGATGGGTGAGAAGAAATAAAAAGTACGATCTATTTACCTAGGGCAATCATCATTATAAATTGATAGTAATCTGATCAACTAAAATGTTTTCTGAAATTATACTTCTCACATTTTCTGTGTCAAAACTTAAAATGATTGTCTCATTAAAGAGTAAATGATTCTAAAACAACTTCTTTCTTACCTCATAAAAGCTACATTTTAAGAAAGCTCAGTGGAAATCTTAAGGTACAACAGTTAGGATACTTTTTTGAAGTATGAAGGAAAATATAATTAAATCAACTTTATACTTTTTAATAGCCATAATAAAAATTTAGGGTGGTTCAATAGATGAAGGCTTTTGACTTCCTATAAATTGTTTAAGTTACTCAGGCTTGAAATAAAGTAGGTAAGTTTTCAGTTAAATACTAACAGTGTAGTATCTTAGAGCAGATTTTTTTATTGCCCACATCAACAGTTACATCCTCAGACCAACTTCTCCCTTCTTTAATGTGAAATAGCAAATCACCAGCATTTTAGGTTAAGTCTAGACTTTAAGGCATTATTCTTTAATTTCTAAGTGATACAAAGTGCTTTATAAATATGAACAATAATCTGTTATACTTTACTATTTTTTTGTCCTTTCCATTCATTTTTTAAAATCTGGAACATGGCATCTTTTTTTCCATGTAGAAAAAACTGTTATCAAGCACAAAGTTTTACTCTAAGGATACTAAATTTTTAAATTTATTCCACTTTTTAAATGATAGCCAAAAATCCACCTGATTGATGCTCATTTAGCACCTTCTTCTCAATTCTGGTCACTAAAGTATATCCTGAGTTTGAATAAAAATAATGCATCTTTTAGGCTTTAACACATGAAAAGATGCTCAACATCACTCATTATCACAGAAATGCAAATCAAAATCACGATGAGGTACCATTTCACACCAGTCAGAATGGCTGCGATCCAAAAGTCTACAAGTAATAAATGCTGGAGAGGGTGTGGAGAAAAGGGAACCCTCTTACACTGTTGGTGGGAATGCAAACTCGTACAGCCACTATGGAGAACAGTGTGGAGATTCCTTAAAAAACAGGAAATAGAACTGCCTTATGATCCAGCAATCCCACTGCTGGGCATACACACTGAGGAAACCAGAAGGGAAAGAGACACGTGTACCCCAATGTTCATCGCAGCACTGTTTATAATAGCCAGGACATGGAAGCAACCTAGATGTCCATCAGCAGATGAATGGATAAGAAAGCTGTGGTACATATACACAATGGAGTATTACTCAGCCATTAAAAAGAATACATTTGAATCAGTTCTAATGAGGTGGATGAAACTGGAGCCTATTATACAGAGTGAAGTAAGCCAGAAAGAAAAACACCAATACAGTATACTAACGCATATATATGGAATTTAGAAAGATGGTAACAATAACCTTGTATACGAGACAGCAAAAGAGACACTGATGTATAGAACAGTCTTATGGACTCTGTGAGAGAGGGAGAGGGTGGGAAGATTTGGGAGAATGGCATTGAAACATGTAAAATATCATGTATGAAACGAGTCGCCAGTCCAGGTTCGATGCACGATACTGGATGCTTGGGGCTGGTGCACTGGGACGACCCAGAGGGATGGAATGGGGAGGGAGGAGGGAGGAGGGTTCAGGATGGGGAACACATGTATACCTGTGGCGGATTCCTTTTGATATTTGGCAAAACTAATACAATTATGTAAAGTTTAAAAATAAAATAAAAAAGATCATAATTAATAAAAAAAATGACTAGTTTTTAAAAAAAATTTAATTGGAGGCTAATTACTTTACAATATTGGGCTTCCGTGGTGGCTCCATGGTAATGAATCTGCCTGCAGTGCAGGAGACCCAGGTTTGGTTCCTAAGTTGGGAAAATCCCCTGGAAAAGGGAATGGCAACCCACTCGAGTAATCTTGCCTAGGGACTGCTAAGTGACTTTCACTGCATCTGCAAAAGGGTCATGAGGCTGTCTGCACAGGACAGTGTTTTCCATCAGTTACAAAGTTACATTTGGCATGTAAAGAAGAGAGAATCTAATCCCACAGCAGCAGCCATTTAAGGTAAAAGAAGAAGCCACAAATATTCATGCAGAGTACTTTAAATATTCCCCTTGAATGGGAGAAGATAATAGCAAATGAAGCAACTGACAAACAACTAATCTCGAGAATATACAAGCAACTCCTACAGCTCAACTCCAGAAAAATAAATGACCCAATCAAAAAATGGGCCAAAGAACTAAATAGACATTTCTCCAAAGAAGACATAAAGATGGCTAACAAACACATGAAAAGATGCTCAACATCACTCATTATCAGAGAAATGCAAATCAAAACCACTATGAGGTACCATTTCACGCCAGTCAGAATGGCTGCAATCCAAAAGTCTACAAGTAATAAATGCTGGAGAGGGTGTGGAGAAAAGGGAACCCTCTTACACTGTTGGTGGGAATGCAAACTAGTGCAGCCACTATGGAGAACAGTGTGGAGATTCCTTAAAAAACTGGAAATAGACATGCCTTATGATCCAGCAATCCCACTGCTGGGCATACACACTGAGAAAACCAGAAGGGAAAGAGACACGAGTACCCCAATGTTCATCGCAGCACTGTTTATAATAGCCAGGACATGGAAGCAACCTAGATGTCCATCAGCAGATGAATGGATAAGAAAGCTGTGGTACATATACACAATGGAGTATTATTCAGCCATTAAAAAGAATACATTTGAATCAGTTCTAATGAGGTGGATGAAACTGGAGCCTATTATACAGAGTGAAGTAAGCCAGAAAGAAAAACACCAATACAGTATACTAACGCATATATATGGAATTTAGAAAGATGGTAACAATAACCCTGTGTACGAGACAGCAAAAGAGACACTGATGTATAGAACAGTCTTATGGACTCTGTGGGAGAGGGAGAGGGTGGGAAGATTTGGGAGAATGGCATTGAAACATGTAAATATCATGTATGAAATGAGTCGCCAGTCCAGGTTCGATGCACGATACTGGATGCTTGGGGCTGGTGCACTGGGACGACCCAGAGGGATGGAATGGGGAGGGAGGAGGGAGGAGGGTTCAGGATGGGGAACACATGTATACCTGTGGCGGATTCATTTTGATATTTGGCAAATCTAATACAGTTATGTAAAGTTTAAAAATAAAATAAAATTTAAAAAAAAAAATATTCCCCTTGAGCAAAATGATTTAACTGATTTTTCTTCAAGAGCGATGCTCCTATATGATCCCTTGAAAAATTAAAGATCCCAGAATAGCATCTTCCATGTGGGACATATTGAAAGATGATATTTTGGTTTCAGTGAGTTACACTCCAGCCCTTGTTAATTCACCAGATCTATTTTCAGAGGGTGGGGTTGGTGTTAGTCGCTCAGTTGGGTCCAACTTTTTGTGACCCCAAGGATTGTAGCCCTTCAGGCTTCTCTGTCCATGGAATTCTCCAGGTAAGAATACTGGAATGGGTTGTCATTCCCTTCTCCAGAGGATCTTCCCTACCCAGGGATCAAACCTGGGTCTTGCACATTGCAGGCAGATTCTTTACCATCTGAGTCACCAGGAAAGCCCATAGAGTGTGGTAGTTTTGTGTTTTAGATTTGCAAATCTATAGAGAAAGAAAATTACAGCCTACACACCCAAGAAAGGACAGTTCCTCCAAAGAACCTGGCTGCATCAGAGGCAGACTTTGGCGTGGATTGTGAGCTCGGAGTTAGTGCTTTTAGTTACACATGATGTGGCAGCTGTGGTGGGAGCTGTGGAGGGGAAGGCAGAGTTGTGGTGTTAGCTCTCGAATTGGTTGGCAATGGTGTGACAGCGGGCACAGAAAGAATTCTGTGTTTACCACCTGGCAGTGACTAACTCTGAATTATGTAAACAGTGGCGATTACCTTTCATGCAGTCCAAAAGGAGGTAGTATTAGCAGCCTTAGCATCAAAACAGGAAACACAGCTGTTGTGGTTTCCTGGATTTCTGGTGCTGGAGAGGTGTCCCTGAGGAGTGGTGGTACTGGGGCTATCGTGGTGCTCAGTAAAGCTGAACTGTAGTCACATCAGGAACCGGGGAGGTGCCCTGAGCCGGTCATCACACAGAATGTGGCTAGGCAGCCCGCGGCCCAGAGCAGCAGGTGGAGAGCCCAACAACTTGTCCTCTGTGCAGGTGTTCAAGTGGACCTGGGGTGCCCAATGCTGCGTCTGTCCTTCTGTCCCCTGCATCCTCACCGCCCCCCCTCCCCAACCAGTGTGTGCGGGTGTCCATTGGAATTGGTTTTGTACCAAACCATGCATGGCAGAAAGTGAAGAGGAACTAAAAAGCCTCTTGATGAAAGTGAAAGTGGAGAGTGAAAAAGTTGGCTTAAAGCTCAACATTCAGAAAACTAAGATCATGGCATCTGATCCCATCACTTCATGGGAAATAGATGGGGAAACAGTGGAAACAGTGTCTGACTTTATTTTTTTGGCTCCAAAATCATTGCAGATGGTGACTGCAGCCATGAAATTAAAAGACGCTTACTCCTTGGAAGGAAAGTTATGACCAACCTAGATAGCATATTGAAAAACAGAGACATTACTTTGCCAACAAAGTTCCATCTAGTCAAGGCTATGGTTTTTCCTGTGGTCATGTATGGATGTGAGGGTTGGACTGTGAAGAAGGCTGAGCGCCGAAGAATTGATGCTTTTGAATTGTGGTGTTGGAGAAGACTCTTGAGAGTCCCTTGGACTGCAGGGAGATCCAACCAGTCCATTCTGAAGGAGATCAGCCCTGGGATTTCTTTGGAAGGAATGATGCTAAAGCTGAAACTCCAGTACTTTGGCCACCTCATGTGAAGAGTTGACTCATTGGAAAAGATTCTGATGCTGGGAGGGATTGGGGGCAGGAGGAGAAGGGAATGACAGAGGATGAGATGGCTGGATGGCATCACTGACTCGATGGACGTGAGTCTGAGTGAACTCCGGGAGTTGGTGATGGACAGGGAGGCCTGGTGTACTGCAATTCATGGGGTCACAAAGAGTCGGACATGACTGAGCGACTGAACTGAAATGAACTGATGCAGCATTTTAAAATGAACTATCTTGTTCTTTCAAGATCTTAATAACATGGTCACCGACTTCTGTGTAAATTGCACTGTAGTTCAGAATACCCTGTTCTGTTGTCCTGGCCTTTCCTATAGAAGGACTGTGTCCCTTGCTGGGGTCATTAGTCATTAGGGCTGTCAGGTTAGGTCATGGGTAAGGGAGCCTTCGGAGGGGAAGGGGAAGACATTGGGGTTTTGGACAGAAGCTGAGTCTGAATGAAGCCCCTGCTGGGCTGGGAGGCAGGAGACAGATGTGAGCTCTGTAACCTGCTCTCCTAGACAGCCAGGTGGGCAGGTGGGGAAGGTCTCAGGGACCCAGGTCTCATTCATGAAATGATGAGACTTGGTCTCGATCTTTAAGTTTTAAAATAAATGCTTCCAAGGCCTTCTCTGGTGGTCCAGTGATTAAGAATCCACCTTTCGGTATGGGGGCCTCTGGTTCCATCCCTGGTTGAGGAACTAAGATCTCAAGCTATGAGAGATCACATGAGAGATAACTAAGATCCCATGCTATGGAGCAACTAAGCCCACACACCCCAACAAAGACCCAGAGCAGCAGCAAAAAAAAAAAAAAAAAAAGCGAAACAAACGTCTTGTGGGAGCCTCCAGATGTCACAGGGCAGGGTTTTCAACCTTGTCTGCACAGAGTAGTGGCTTAGATTATGATCCTTGTTAGTCAGTGTTCCCTGAGCCTAGATAACCAGTGGGGGAGGGACCCAGCAGCCATGAGCTGTCGAGTGCTGCCACCTTCTGGTCACCCCAGAGCAGTGCGTGATCCTGAAGCCTGAATGCAGAGGGAACTCTGTCCTTGACAGACTGAGGGGCTGTGATAGGAAGCTGGTGTTTGTAGGTGGTTCACTATTTTGCTGTCATAACTGATTGAAAAGTACTAAAATAGGAATCCCAAGTGTCAGGCAGGAAGAAAGGAGTTCAGTTCAGTTCAGTCACTCAGTCGTGTCGGACTCTTTGTGACCCCAGGGACTGCAGCACACCAGGCCTCCCTGTCCATCACCAACTCCTGGAGTTCACCCAAACTCATGTCCATTAAGTCGGTGATACCATCCAACCATCTCATCCTCTGGTGTCCCCTTCTCCTCTTGCCCTTGATCTCTCCCAACGTTAAGGTCTTTTCAAATGAGTCAGTTCTTCACATCAGGTGGCCAAAGTGTTGGAGTTTCAGCTTTAGCATCAGTCCTTCCAATGAACACTCAGGACTGATCTCCTTTGGGATGGACTGGTTGGATCTCCTTGCAGTCCAAGGGACTCTCAAGAGTCTTCTCCAACACTACAGTTCAAAAGCATCAATTCTTCAGTACTCAGCTTTCTTTATAGTCCAACTCTCACATCTATACATGACTACTGGAAAAACCATCGCCTTGACTAGATGGAACTTTGTTGACAAAGTGATGTCTCTGCTATTCAATATGCTGTCTAGGTTGATCATAGTTTTTCTTCCAAGGAGCAAGCGTCCTTTAATTTCATGGTTGCAGTCACCATCTGCAATGATTTTGGAGCCCACCAAAATAAAGTCTGACACTGTTTCCACTGTTTCCCCATCTATTTGCCATGAAGAGATGGGACCAGAGTCCTTGATCTTAGTTTTCTGAATGTTGAGCTTTAAGCCAACTTTTTCACTCTCCTCTTTCACTTCCGTCAAGAGGCTCTTTAGTTCTTTGCTTTCTGTCATAAGGCTGGTGTCATCTGCATATGTGAGGTTATTGATATTTCTCCCGGCAATCTTGATTCTAGCTTGTGCTTCATCCATCCCGGCATTTCTCATGATGTACTCTGCATATGTTAAATAACTTGGTGACAACATACAGCCTTGACGTACTCCTTTTCCTATTTGGAACCAGTCTGTTCTTCCATGTCCAGTTTTATCTGTTGCTTCTTGATCTGTATACAGATTTCTTAAGAGGTAGGTCAGGTGGTCTGGTATTCCCACTGCTTAAAGAATTTTCCACAGTTTATTGTGATCCACACAGTCAAAGGCTTTGGCATAGTCAATAAAGCAGAAGTAGATGTTTTTCTGGAACTCTTTGACTTTTTTGATAACCCAATGGATGTTGACAATTTGATCTCTGGTTCCTCTGCCTTTTCTAAATTCAACTTGAACATCTTGAATTTCATGGTTCACATATTGCTGAAGCCTGGCTTGGAGAATTTTGAGCATTATTTTACTAGCGTGTGAGATGAGTGCAATTGTGTAGTAGTTTGAATATTCTTTGGCATTGCCTTTCTTTGGAATTGGAATGAAAACTGACATTTTCCAGTCCTATGGCCACTGCTGATATTTCCAAATTTGCTGGTATATTGAGTGTAGCACTTTCACAGCATTATCTTTTAGGATTTGGAATAATTCAGCTGGAATTACATCACCTCCACTCTCTTTGTTTGTAGTGATGCTTCTTACGGCCCACTTGACTTCACATTCCAGGATGTCTGGCTCTAGGTGAGTGATCACACCATCGTGATTTTCTGGATGGTGACAATCTTTTTTGTACAGTTCTTCTGTGTATTCTTGCCACTTCTTTTTAATGTCTTCTCCTTCTGTTAGGTCCATACCATTTCTGTCCTTCATTGCCCATCTTTGCATGAAATATTCTCTTCTTTTCTCAGCTGTAATGTAAGGCCTCCTCAGACAGCCATTTTGCTTTTTTGCATTTCTTTTTCTTGGGGATGGTCTTGCTCCCTGTCTCCTGTACAATGTCATGAACCTCTGTCCATAGTTCATCCAGCAGTCTGTCTATCAGATCTAGTCCCTTGAATCTGTTTCTCACTTCCACTGTATAATCGTAATGGACTTGATTTAGGTCATACCTGAATGGTTTACTGGTTTCCCCTACTTTCTTCAATTTAAGTCTGATTTTGGCAATAGGGAGTTCATGATCTGAGCCACAGTCAGCTCCCACAGTCTTTTTTTTGCTGACTGTATAGAGCTTCTCCATCTTTGGTTGCAAAGAATATAATCAATCTGATTTTGGTAGTGACCATCTGGTGATGTCCATGTGTAGAGTCTTCTCTTGTGTTGTTGGAAGAAGGTGTTTGCTATGACCAGTGTGTTCTCTTGGCAAAACTCTAATGTCCTTTGCCCTGCTTCATTCTGTACTCCAAAGGCCAAATTTGCCTGTTAGTCTAGGTGTTTCTTGACTTCCTACTTTTGCATTCCAGTCCCCTATAATGAAAAGGACATCTTTTTTTGTGTGTTAGTTCTGGTAGCTCAGACAGTAAGACATCTTCCTACAATGTGGAAGACCTGGGTTCGATACCAGGTTGGGAAGATATCCTGGGGAAGGAAATGGCAACCCACTCCAGTATTCTTGCCTGGAAAATCTTATGGACGGTGGAGCCTGGTAGGCTACAGTCCACAGGATTGCAAAGAGTCAGACAACCGTGTGACTTCACTTCACTTTCTAGAAGGTCTTGTAGGTCTTCATAGAACCATTCAACTTCAGCTTCTTCAGCATTACTGGTTGGGGCATAGGCTTGGATTACTGTGATATTGAATGGTTTGCCTTGGAAACGAACAGAGATC
This sequence comes from Bubalus bubalis, assembly GCF_019923935.1. Taxonomy (NCBI): domain Eukaryota; kingdom Metazoa; phylum Chordata; class Mammalia; order Artiodactyla; family Bovidae; genus Bubalus; species Bubalus bubalis. The sequence continues at coordinate 19,685,565 of NC_059169.1, read as the reverse complement.
ATTCTGTCATTTTTGAGATTGCATCCAAGTACTGCATTTTGGACTCTTTTGTTGACTACGATGGCTACTCCATTTCTTCTAAGGGATTCTTGCCCACAGTAGTAGATACAATGGTCATCTGAGTTAAATTCACCCATTCCAGTCATTTTATTTTGCTGATTCCTTAAATGTCAATGTTCACTCTTGCCATCTCTTGTTTGACCATTTCCAATTTGCCTTGATTCATGGACCTAACATTCCAGGTTCATCTACAATATTGGTCTTTACAGCATTGGACTTGGCTTCTGTCACTACTCACATCCACAGCTGGGTGTTGTTTTTGCTTTGGCTACCTCTCTTCATTCTTTATGGAGTTATTTCTCCACTGATCTCCAGTAGTACATTGGGCACCTACTGACCTGGGGAGTTCATCTTTCAGTGTATTATCTTTCTGCCATTCAATACTGTTTATGGGGTTCTCAAGGCAAGAATACTGAAGTAGTTTGCCATTCCCTTCTCCAGTGGACCACATTTTGTCAGAACTCTCCACCATGACCCGTTTGTCTTGGGTGGCCCTACATGGCATGGCTCATAGTTTCATTGAGTTAGACAAAGCTGTGGTCCATGTGATCAGATTGGTTAGTTTTCTGTGATTGTGGTTTTCGGTCTGTCTGCCCTCTGATGAAGATGGATAAGAGGCTTATGGAAGCTTCTTGATGGGAGAGACTGACTGAGGGGGAAAGTGGAGAAGCTTAAAAGGCTTAAAAAATGTTTCTTGCATATGAAAATGTAGCTTCTTTTGGTAGATCATTCATTCCTAAAATCTGAAACTAGTTTTTTTGGTGATGAAAAATCATTGTCATTTTTTTAGTATGTGAATGTTGTTTAATCAGTTCAGTTTATTCTAGAAAAAAATTTCAATTTGATGATTATTCCAGGCTTTTAATCCAGACTCTATGCCTTTAGTCTTTTGGGTGTTTTACTTAATAGCATGAAACCTTTTTTTTTTTTTTTTTTGTCATAGCAGTTACTATTTTCTTAACACTCAGGATATGTAAAGACACGCAGATACCCTAGGTCTCTCTGGAATGTGACCTGTGATCAGCATGAGGAGTACTTTGTCTTTCACCCTTGAGTTGGATTATGTGTTGTCACATATACCTTCATGCTTTATATTTTTCTTACAGTAGAAGTACTTTATTGCCCTGTTTAGCCAGGACACATAATGCATGTATCATGTATAAAATTGAGGCTTTATCACTCTGACCCATCGTGTCATAATTAATTTCTTTATTACCCATTGTTTTGTTGTTGGTGTTGAATTAAAGCTCTCTTTAGAGCTTTGAAGATTTCTTATAAGAGTTAATTTACCAAGAGTGACTTCTTAATATAAAGTGCCTGTTTGCTTATTGAGCATTACTGAGGTTTGTTCTATCAAATGAAAATGGAGAGATTAGTGGAGCTTTCAAATTATTTAGGGCTCCCCTTATAGCTCAGTTGGTAAAGAATCCATTTGCAATACAGGAGACCCCAGTTTGATTCCTGGGTTGAGAAGATCCCCTGTAGAAGGAATAGGCTACCTGTCTGGTATTCTTGGGCTTCCCTTGTGGCTCAGTTGGTAAAGAATCCTCCTGCAATGTGGGAGATCTGGGTTTGATCCCTGGGTTGGGAAGATCCCCTAGAGAAGGAAAAGGCTATCCACTCCAGTATTCTGGCCTGGAGAATTCCATGGACTTAATAGTCCATGGGATTGCAAAGAGTTGGACACGACTGAGCGACTTTCACTTTCAATTTATTTATTTAGTAAAAGGCCAGGCATGCCAGGTACTTATGCTGCCGCTTTGTGGAGATTAATGAGACAGTTAAAACCAAGGGTCCTGATGAAAACTTATAAATGATTAAAAACATTCCACACTGGATATTGTATTAAGTACATTATTTTAATAAAGTAGTGTGCATCATTCAGTTTGCATTTCAGGAAGATGCCTTGTCATCTCTGCTACTAAATTCTGTGGGTGTCTAGAGCTGAATCCGTATGTAAATCTGGTAAAAGAAAGAGGCTTCCTAAAGGCAACTTAGATGCATGATACTGGATGCTTGGGGCTGGTGCACTGGGACGACCCAGAGGGATGGTACGGGGAGGGAGGAGGGAGGAGGGTTCAGGATGGGGAACATGTGTATACCTGTGGTGGATTCATGTTGATATATGGCAAAACCAATACAATATTGTAAAGTTAAAAAATTAAACAAACAAACAACAACAACAAAAAAAACTACTTCAAACCCCCTAAGACGTAGGATTGGATGAAAAGGCCTTCGGGACACAGTATCTTAAAATAGGAAGGAGAAAAATGTGAGTTAATGTCAGGATATCAGTGACTATTACATTATTTTTTCTACTTTTTAAAGTAATGTGTATTACTTTATTGAAATGGGTACATTTTTATAAACTTTAATTTGCAGGAATCAGAGACCCCAACCCTCCAAGGCCTTTCCTTTACTGTCAGACCCGGTGAACTGTTAGCTGTGGTCGGACCTGTGGGCGCAGGAACGGTAAGTTGTGATGCCTTTTGTCAGCCTGATGCAATGCCACAGCCCCTGTTCAGACCTCAGAGTGGAGCCCAGAGCTGAGTGTGACTCAGTTTGAGCTAGAATTGGGTATATCTAGAAAGGTGTTTCTCTAGGTACATTAGTTTTGCAAAAAGGTTTCATGTCCAAATACATCAGGATAAAAGCACATTGTGTTTTCCTTCTTGATGCTTCATGTGACATAGTTGGGAACTGCTCTTGGGGAGTTTGGACATCTCAGTGAAGGAGATTATTTATGTGGCAGCTGTTCAGGATGGATGGAGACAGTGGGGACTTTTTGTCACAGTGGCCCCTCCAGGAAGTCTGGAAGTGGTGAAGGCTCTTCCAGGAAGCTCTGAGCATTTCTTCATGTGACTTGACTTGGTCCCATCAGTGCACATTAGGGAATGTGCAACCACGTGCTGGAGCTAAAGATATAGACATGAGCCAGATCTTGACACCTCTGTCCTCCAGAGGCAACCAGGTTCTGGGGCAAGACAGATATGCAGGCAGACTATTTCAGCCCAGTGTGGTGAGTGCTCTGATGGTGTGGACATAGGCATGTCATTTCTCTGTGTTACAAGAGATGTGAAGGACATGTACGTGTGCACTTAGTGTCCTGTGTTTTGTACCACAAAATACAGAAACCTAAATGTGGGGTGTGCACACGAGAGGGTGATGATTTCCTCCGTGAAGGAGTTTTTTAAAAATTTATTTTTAATTGGAGGATAATCGCTTTACAATATTGTGTTGGTTTCTGCCATACGTCAGCATGAATCAGCCATAGGTATACATATGTTTCCTCTCTCTTGAACCTCTTTCCCACCTCTCATCCCATCCTACCCTCCTAGGTTGTCACAGAGCCCAGGATTTGAATTCCCTGGGCATGATGGACTTCATATCTTCAAATACATCAACCTCAGAGTTCTTTTAAATAATAATCTTTGGATATATTCTTCACACATAGTTATCAATTTTTTAAATATACTTATTTATGTATTTGGTTGCATTGGGTCTTTGTTGCAGTGCATAGCATCTCTAATTGTGGCATGTGGGCTCAGTTGCCCTGGGCATGTGGGATATTAATTCTCCCACCAGGGGACCAGGGATCTAACCAGAGTCTCTGGCATTGGAAGGTGGATTCTTCTTTTTTTCAGTGTTTGTTATCTGGATATAATTATTGATTTTTTAGCATTTCCTTTTGTACTGGGGTGTAGCCAGTTAACAATGTTGTGATAGTTTCAGGTGAACAGTGAAGGGTGTATGTCAGCCATCCATACACATGCATCCATCCTCCCCCAAATCCCCTCCCATCCAGGCTGCCATGTAACAGTGAATGGAGTGCCATGAGCTGTGCAGTAGGTCCTTGCTGGTGATACATTTTAAATACAGCAGTGTGTACCTACCTGTCCATCCTGCACTCCTAATTATCCCTTCCTCCCATCCTGGAAGGTGGATTCTTAACCACTGGATCACCAGGGAAGCCCCACATAGCTTTTTAAAAACAAGTATTTGTCAAGTAAAAGATACCCAGATGCAGGAACAACTGCATTAAACATCAGATACAGAAAATACACATCCTGCTTGTCTGCTCTGCTAGAGAAGGATGTTAAACATTCTTAGTCTTTGCTGAGTAGAGCATTTCATCTGAGGGAACTCAGGCAGAGTAGATTGTTATTGTGTTAATATTGCTTATCAACCTTTAGTTTACAGTGACCAATAATGCTCTTTTCCGTTTTTTTCCCTGCAGTATCCAAAGCTGTACTTCATACTCTTCTGATATCGTGTATCAAGCACCAGGGTGGGGTCGGCTGTGCTGTGGGTTGTGTTCTGTCCTGAGTGCACCGTGTTCACGTGTGTGTGTTGCTGTCTGTTTCAGTCCTCACTGTTAAGAGCTGTGCTGGGGGAGCTGCCCCCAATCCAGGGGAAGGTCAGCGTGCTTGGGAGGATCGCATATGTTTCTCAGCAGCCCTGGGTGTTTCCAGGAACTGTGAAGAGTAACATTTTATTTGGGAAGAAATATGAAGAAGAACAATATGAAGTAATAAAGGCCTGTGCTTTGGAAGAGGTGAGTAATGACTCTTGAGTTGCATGTAGTCGAATTTCAAATAATGATAACATTGATTTAAGCTCTAAGGTTTGTTAAAAGTTCTTTTTTTTTTGAATCTGAAAGGTCTTATTTGTTGCTTTATGCTGGACTTCTGGGTAAGTATGCAGTCATATATGTTGCTGTTTTAATTCTGGTGTGATAATGATGGTCACAGAATGCCTTTGTTTCATTTGGTGAAGTATCATTCACTTTTAGATTCTTTTTTTAATGGACAGTTAACAAAAATTTGAAGAATAGAGAGTGCCATGTAATGAACCCTCATGTTTGCACCCCCAGGTTCAGCTGGGGTCAGCTGGTGGCCAGTCTTGCTGGGTCTTTACCCCTGCTCTGTGCCACCCCTCCACCCAACACCCCGCCCCATCGCCCGGTATTCCAAAGCAGATCCTTGATCTCAGATAAGTTCATCTGTAAGCATTCCATTGTTGTTGTTGTTCAGTCATGAAGTCCTGTCCAGCTCTTTTCGACTCCATGGACTGCAGCAGGCCAGGCCTCCCTGTCCTTCACCATCTACTGGAGCTTGCTCAAACTCATGTCCATGGAGTTGGTGATGCCATTGAACCATCTAATCCTCTGTTGTCCCCTTCTCCTCCTGCCCTACATCTTTCCCAGTGTCAGGGTCTTCTTCAATGAGTTGGCACTTGTATCAGTTAGCCAAAGTATTGGAAATTCAGCTTTAGCATCAGTCCTTCCAATGAACATTTAGGGTTGATTTCCTTTAAGTATGCACTGGTTTGATCTCCTTGCAGTCCACGGGACTCTCAAGAGTCTTCTCCAGCACCACAATTCAAAAGTATCAATTCTTTGGCACTCTGACTTCTTTGTGGTCCAACTCTCACATCCATACATGACTAATGCACAAACCATAGCTTTGACTATATGGACCTTTGTTGGCAAAGTGATGTCTCTGCTTTTTAATATACTGTTTAGGTTTGTAACAGCTTTTCTTCCAAGGAGCAAGCATCTTTTAATTTCATGGCTTCAGTCAATGTCTGCTGTGATTTCTGAGCCCAAGAAAATAAAATCGGTCACTGTTTCTACCTTTTCCCCATCTATTTGCCAGGAAGTAACTGTGAAGATAGCTGAGTGCTGAAGAATTGATGCTTTTGAACTGTGGTGTTGGAGAAGACTCTTGAGAGTCCCTTGGACTGCAAGGAGATCAAAACAGTCCGTTCTAAAGGAGATCAGTCCTGGGTGTTCATTGGAAGGACTGATGCTAAAGCTGAAACTCCCAATACTTTGGCCACCTCATGTGAAGAGTTAACTCATTGGAAAAGACTCTGATGCTGGGAGGGATTGGGGGCAGGAGGAGAAGGGGACGACAGAGGATGAGATGGCTGGATGGCATCACCGACTTGATGGACATGAGTTTGAGTGAACCCCGGGAGTTGGTGATCGACAGGGAGGCCTGGCGTGTTATTTATGGGGTCTCAGAGAGTCAGACATAACTGAGTGACTTAATTGAACTGAATGGGGCCAGATGCCACATAAATCATCAATAAACATATTCTGTTACCATAAGCAATATAGTATGTAACATTTTATATTATCATTAACCACTTTTAAAAACTTAATTTTTTAAAACAAGTTTTTAAAAAAATCTTTTAATGATTTTAAAAAGTTTTAGGCATTGCCTAGTTACAGGTATCATGTTGATAAATTCTAGTTTGATATTTTCCCATATATATTGCTTGACCTTACAAAGCCCTCTTGGATGCCTGTAAGTTTATACTTTCATCTCATATTTACACATTCCTGGCGACTTGGACATTTTCTTTTCAGGTTGCCTTGACAATCATAGATAATAAGATCCTTCTGTGTCTAGGTATAGAGGCCTTTGAGATTTGAGTTATTTTAGTGTTGCCTTCATTTCAGATATAATCTTCGGTCACCCCCTGGGCCATGTGATGTGAAAGAACAATAGGCTATGAAGTGGTTCAAAAGGACATGATCTGGTTCAGATTCCAGCTCTTCTGTTTAACAGCTGACCATCCTCAGACCAGTGATACAACCTCACTTAGTCTCAGTTTCCTCATCTGTGAAATGGGGCCAGTGCTTCCTGTGAGCTTGTTGTGAGGATTAGAGATAATCAGCATCAGGGTCCAGCACAGAGCTTGGTGCACAGATCTTACCCCCCATTACCTGAGAGAAGTCATATACAAGTGTACAAATGATGGAGCAGAATAAGACAGTCTTTCATGAGAGATGAGAGATGTAAACAGAGCCTTAGGAACCCAGCAGGTAGAGATGAATCCAAGATGGTTTCATGCGAGAGTATACTTGGGATGAGCCTGGGAAAATGGGCAGGATATTGACAGGCTGTGAGAGGAGGGGTGATTCCACATGGAAGAAAAGCTGTGAAGGAAGCAGGGCTCCTGCTGCTTGACTCTAGAGTCCAGCCCTCCTCTGCCAGGGCCTCAAGTCCGGACCCACATTTACCATTTCAGCAGTCTGCTCCATGGTGCTTCTACTGTAAGTCTCCACCATCGCTGAAGGGCCCTTGATGTGCTTCTGGATGGATGGCATCAGATCTGCTTTGCCATTTCCTAGTTTGCCTCTAGTGTGTGTGTCTGCTGTTCAGTGAGAATTGGGGAAACTTAAAGGAAAATAACATGAATAAGAACACCTGTCAGTTGGGGGAATTGTAGTCTATACGCAAGTCAGGCTTTTCCCTTTAACCTAATTGGAAAATGGTGGCTAGGAATTTAGCCTGACTTGGATTTTGTTGCAAATCCTGTGAAATGGTTTTCCCATTTGGGGCTGGTCCATAAATAATGTTCAGAGTCAACAACACAGTCACAGTCTTGCTACCAAACTCAGAGAGAGCCTGTTTCTTGTGCCCTAACTGTGCTAAGTGAATGTGTGGATTTAGGTGCTTTTTCTAGAACATGGTTAAGGTTGCTGTGCTATGACGTGTTACTATTTTGTTAAGCAAAATGCAACAATGTAGAATCAAAGTATAAAAGCTACTGCTGCTAAGTCACTTCAGTCATGTCTGACTGTGGGACCCCATAGACGGCAGCCCACCAGGCTCCCCCTGGTGGGATTCTGCAGGCAAGAACACTGGAGTGGGTTGCCATTTCCTTCTCCAATGCAGGAAAGTGAAAAGTGAAAGTGAAGTCGCTCAGTCATGTCCGACTCTTCACGACCCCATGGACTGCAGCCTATCAGGCTCCTCAAGTTAAGTGGAGCAGTTTTCAAGGGCTTCAACAGTGAAACAGAGGCCAATACGTGTGTGTGTGTGTGTGTGTATGTAGGGCTGGGGACCTGTTTAAAGTGGCTCATTGTTGTTATGAAAACCAAATCAAGAGATGGTAATAACTTCTGAACTCAACAAAGAAAGATGATGAAAGAATGATGAATTTCCATGACAGATCAGTTGCTGCCTTTCATTGGATATAACCTACTTAAGCTTTGAGTGAGCAGGGACCCTGTGTATCTGTGTGCCTGTCAGGGAGGGAGGGTTACGATGGACACTCTTTCTTCTCTTTATGGTCAGATGCTTTGCATGTTATGACCCACACTGTGAATGTGGTCCCACTGTTGGTTTGATGGGAAAATAGGCATCAGCCACCAGTAGCAAGTTACAATCAATTCCAGTCCTTTTTCCATTTATAGAGGGTGTTCTCACTTTTGAGTTTAGTGACTCTTGTTTTTGTAGCACATTCTGTAGAAGAGGAATGTGAGACTTAGGGAGATCAAAGGACTTGTTTCTCATGCAGACTCCAGTGTGCTACCCACTTTCTCCCCAAATTTGCTAAAGTAGAGACAGAGGGAGCACGTCATGTGCAGAAAGGTACTGCTGTGTATCTTAGGTTGATGCCTGAGGGGTTTAGTAGATAATTCAAAGATTTCTAACATAATAATTGTGTAACAAAACCTGATTGTTATCTTGTTATTGGGGGATATTGTTGTCATTGTTTTTTTAATTTCCCCAGATTCTCTGGGGAAAATAGACTGATTTGTCCATTTACTTCTTAAATAATATTCAAATATAGCTTATGGTAGATTCCCAGATCCTCAAGTCAAAGCTTCATATCCTTCTTAACTTTGAGTTTTTCCTGCTTTCACAGACAAGCATCTACTTAGTCCAGCTGATCTGCTTGGTGTCCCTCAAGCACGTTGTTTCTTTCCTTTTGGTTTTCCTGCCCAGCCTGCTCTTTCTGCTCCCATTTCTCTACAGACCTTGTCTGTCACTCTATGACTTGCCTTAATTATCACTGTGAAGACATTGGCGAGGTGTTATCCCTTCTCTGAAAGTGAGAAGCAGAGACCAAGATCAGGAAAACTGGTAACTTGAGATAAAACAAGTCCTGTACCTTCACCTCCTGGGCTTCCAGCTCTCACACCTGTGTCTCTAGCACAGATCTTTGCACCTGCATGTCCAGCTGCAGTGTGAGGTCACCGAGAGCTTGTCTCAGCTTGTCCACAAGTGATGTCTCCTAAACCTGCCTCCACCATCTTCCCCAGCTCAGTAAATGGAGACCCTGTCCTTCCCCTTCTTCACTCCAGACACCACAGTCTCCTCTTCTTTTTACAGCCCACACCCATCCTGTCAGCAGGTCTTACAACTCTGCCTTCCAAATGTGTCTGGAGTGTAACCCCGTCTCTCCATTCCCACTGTTTTCTAGCTTATTCCAGTAATGTCCTCACTTGTGCCTGCCTTTACCCTTCCCCACTTACTGCCTGGTTTCTGCAAAGTACAGGAGTTTCCTTGTAAACCTCAGACCATGTCAGTCCTCCCCTCCCCCTCCTCCTCTTACTGGAGTGCCCCCAGGCTCCTCCTGCTCTGTCTCCACCCTCACCCCCTCATTCTCACTCTGCTCTCCTGCCTCCTTGTCCTGAACCCCTTGGGCATCTCCCCATAGCCCCTGCACTAGTCCCTCCCTCTGAGAGGAGTAGCCTCTCCAGGTCTGCCTGAGCCCCTCCCCACCCCCAGATCTGCTCACATCCTCTCTGAGCACAGCCCTCACACCCCAGTGTGGACTCACTTCCCTCCTTCACTGTCCATCCCCCTGAGTCGGCTTCCTTTTCCTTCTTGTCCTCAGTCCTGTGCTCAGGTTAATTTTCCATATCACCTATCTCCCAGCATGGAAAGAAATTCTAAGAGCTCTGTTTCCTCGTGGCAGAATTCATTGTGCCCAGAACGGTGCCTGGTGTATAGTTAACCCTCAATAAATATGTGTTAAAGTGGTAAAGTGCATAAATGCTTTGAAAAAATACAGAATGAAAACAAGTGAAAAGCTCTGAGAGTTTAATTTTCCTGGTTCCAATTTAGTCACTATGAAATAAGCACATTGCTGTTGATTAAACACTTGTATGAAGAACTGATGCTAAAAGGTTAGGATGGCAGGAGAACACATTTTAAACGTTTTTCTTTTTTCCGTTTTCTATCTCCACACAGGATTTTCAGAATTTGAAGGAAAGAGATCTAACTGTGACAGGAGATGGAGGAACCCCACTGAGTGAAGGACAGAAAGCCCGGGTCAGCCTCGCCAGGTAAATGGGGTTTCAGTTGCCATCCTGCCCCTCCTCCTCCGCGGCTCCTAGTGGACGTGAGCAGACCCCGCTCACTGGGTGGGCCTGTGTGAAGCAGGGTCTTGGCCCTTTCCCTGGGCTTGTAGAAGGAACCTGGTGTTGTCGGACACCATTATGATTCAGAGATGAGACCCAGGGAGTGTGAAGTGTCCTTTCCTGACGTCTCTCCACATTTTCTAGAGCCGTGTATCAGGACGCAGACATCTACCTCCTGGACAATCCGCTCAGCTCAGTGGACACAGAAATCAGCAGGCACTTGTTCTAACAGTGAGTTTGCACGTGTTTTATATCATTTTTTCTTTCCAGGAACCCTGAAGGGATCAGGAAAGGGAGCCCAGGAAAGCCTTTGTGCGAGACTCAACTCCCTCTGCTCTGGTGTTCCTCCCTCCCTTCTCTTCCCTCCACAGAAGATCCATCATAGAGAAATCTTACATCATGATGAGGTCAGGATAGGAAAATACAGCAGGTGCTTCCAGTGTGTGGAGGAGAGTGGGGTCCATGCTTTAGGGAGAGAGGGATAGATGACAGATTTCCCCATGACTTGCAGTTGATGGATGCCGACCCCAGGGATAAGCAGGGCAATGTAAAAATTTTAAATCAGAGAGTAGGACTTGGTAACCTAGTAACTGGATGCCAGTCCTTTTTCCTCCATTGTGTGTTGAGGGCACATTGCTGCTGCTTCTGCTAAGTCACTTGACTCGTGTCCGACTCTGTGTGACCCCATAGACAACAGCCCATCAGGCTCCCCCGTCCCTGGAATTCTCCAGGCAAGAACACCGGAGTGGGTTGCCATTTCCTTCTCCAGTGCATGAAAGTGAAAAGTGAAAGTGAAGTCGCTCAATCGTGTCTGACTCTTAGCAACCCCATGGACTGCAGCCCACCAGGCTCCTCCGTTCATGGGATTTTCCAGGCAAGAGTAGTGGAGTGGGGTGCCATTACATTCTCCTGAAGGCACATTAGAAGTGAAGTTTTCAGTACCAACATAGGACTTCCATGGAAAGACTATTGGTTTTTGCTTATTAATTAATCTGTCGCTTTGGAAATACTTAATAAAGACTAAAATTTACAAATGATTTATTTCACATCTGAGTATATATAACTCAGTTGTTTTACATTGCTTCATGGATTCTTACTAGAATTAATAGTTAGACCCTTGTGTAGGTTTACCTTGAATTTGAAACTCGGTATCTTGGTTGAAGTCCTGACTCTCACTTTATTTCTGGAATTTGTTGTCAGTGGCTCTTTCTTGGTCACAGAACTCCTGGAGGAGAAGAGCTCTGATGCTTTTCTGCCCTAACACATGCTGACTGAGGCCTCTGGTGGAGTCTAGACTGGCCTCTTTGTAAGCCTCATGAATTCGCTTTTTGTGAAACAGCCTCCACATCTACCCCACAGTTAGTTCCCTTGCTGTTGTTCACCTTGTAAAGCCAACAAGCTTTCCAGCTGCACTTATTAATGTCCTGCTGTATACACTGAGATTGATGCCCTTACAGATGTTCCTACACAAAGCCTCTTAGTTTTTAAGGAGGACTGTGAGCCAGGAGAGGGGAAGGACAACACTGGGCAGAATAAGGGAGACTAGGATGCCCAGCTCTCATTCCTGCCTTTGAGGAACCTGTCTGTACATGGAGCTGGTTAAGACAGATGCCTGGGATAGCTCATCAGAGTCACGGTTTAGAGAGTTTCCATACAGGGTAGGAAGTACTAAGTGGAAGTGGAAGTGGCAGCTGGAGGCTTTCACTGAAGTTGGAAGGTTCCCTGTGCCCGGGGCTGGGCGGGCAGTGCCCAGGGGCCTGCAGGCTGGGCAGATATGTGGAGGCTGAGAAGAGGACCCAGTCCTTTGCTGAAGGAAGAGGAGAAGCTCAGGTGTGGAGGGAGGAGGAAGCAGGTCTGTGAGGAGGACAACAGGCACGTCCTCGCCTGGAGGATGCGGGGTGTTTGGTAGAGAGAAGCTGTTTGGGAATTCTCGTTGTCAGGTCCTGTATTAGTTTCTAGGACTGTGTCCATCCAGGCTGCTCTCACAGGAACCAGAGCTGGGTGGCTTAGAAATAACGGAAGTTTGTCTATCTCGGTTCTGGAGGCTGAGAAAGTCCAAGTCAGTGTGCTGGCAGATTCAGCATCTGGTGAGGGTCTGATTCCAGTGTCCTCTTGTGCTGGAAAGGTGAGGGAGCCCTGTGGTTCCTTTTATCAGGACACTAATCCCTTTCATGGAGGCTCTACCCTCATGACCCAATCACCTCTTGATGGCCCCACCTCCTAATACCAACACAGTGAGGATTAGGTTTTAATGCATGAATTTTGAGGACAAGAGCATTCAGTCTATAGCAAACTGTCACAGATGGAGGTGCTTAGAGAACAGAAATTGATTCTCTCATGGTTCTCGAGGCTGGGAGTTCAGCGCGTGGGCAGCTTTGGTCTCTGCTGAGCATGCCTTCTCACCCGCTGGCGGCGGCCACCGTGCGGTGTCCTCACGCGGTCTCCCCTCTGTCCTTGAGCACCCCTGTGTCTCTGTTCTTTCTTTTTTTTTTTTTTTTTAATTAAAAATTTTTATTTTATTTTATTATTTTTTTAAATTTTATTTTATTTTTAAACTTTACATAACTGTATTAGATTTGCCAAATATCAAAATTAATCCGCCACAGGTATACATGTGTTCCCCATCCTGAACCCTCCTCCCTCCTCCCTCCCCATTCCATCCCTCTGGGTCGTCCCAGTGCACCAGCCCCAAGCATCCAGTATCGTGCATCGAACCTGGACTGGCAACTCATTTCATACATGATATTTTACATGTTTCAATGCCATTCTCCCCAATCTTCCCACCCTCTCCCTCTCCCACAGAGTCCATAAGACTGTTCTATACATCAGTGTCTCTTTTGCTGTCTCGTACACAGGGTTATTGTTACCATCTTTCTAAATTCCATATATATGCGTTAGTATACTGTATTGGTGTTTTTCTTTCTGGCTTACTGTTCTTTCTTATAAAAAAGTCTTTATTGAAATATGGTTAATTTACAATATTGTGTTACAATATTGTTCAGCAAAATGGCTCAGTTATACACAGCTATACATTCTTTTTAATACTCTTTTCTGTTATGGTTTATCTCAGGATATTGAATATCCTGAATACAGTTCTCTGCACTATACCATAGGACCGTGTTGTCTGTCCATTATACACATAATAGTTCGTATCTGCTAACCCCAAATTCCCAGTCCATCTCTCCCCCACCCCCCCTACATCCATGCAATCCCAAATCTGTTCACTGTCTGTGAGTCCATTTCTGTTTTGTAGATAGATTCATTTTTGCCATATTTTAGATTCCACATATAAGTGATACGTGATATCTTTCTCTTTCTGGCTTACTTCACTTAGTATGATAAAGTCTAGGTCCATCTACATTTCTGCAAATGGTATTCTTTCTTTCTTTTTATTTTATGGCTGAGTAGTATTTCATCATCTATATGTATCACATCTTCTTTACCCATTCATTTGTCTATGGACATTTAGGTTATTTCCATGTTTTGGCTATTGTGAATAGTTTTGCTATGAGCATAGGGTTGCGTGTGTCTTTTTGATTTATAGTTTCCCCCAGATATATGCCCAGAAATGGGATTACTGGATTATAAGATAATTCTGTTTTTAGTTTTCTGAGGAATCTCCATACTGTTTTCCATAATGCCTGCAACAACTGATAATCCCACCAGCAGTGTAGAATGGTTCTCTTTACTCCATTCCCCCTCAGCCACTGTTATTTTAATGCTGGCCATTCTCACTGGTGTGAGGTGATACCAGATTGTAGTTTTGATTTGCATTTCTCCAATAATTCACAAGGGTGAGCTTCTTTTGGCCATCTGTGTCTGTCCTTTGGAGAAATGTTTATTTAGTTCTGCCTATTTTTTGATTGGATTTTTTGTTGTTGTTGAGTTGTATGAGCTGTTTGTATATTTTGGAAATTAAGCCCTTGTTGATCACATCATTTGGAGTATTTTTTCCCATTCTGTAAGTTGTCTCTTCATTGTGTTTATGGTTTCCTTTACTGCTTATAAGTTTGATTAGGTCCTATTTGTTTACCTTTTTTTTAATTAAAAATAGTTATTTATTTATGGCTGTGCTGGCTCTTTGTTGCTGTGAGGCTTTCTCTCTAGTTGTGATGAGTAGGGGCTTCTCTCTAGTTGCAGTGTGTGGGCTTCTCATTTCAGTGGCTCCTCTTGAGCAGAGCACCGGCTCTAGGGTGTGTGGGCTCAGTAGTTGAGGCTCCTGGACCCCAGAGCACAGACCCGGTAGTTGTGGTCTATGGACTGAGTTGCTCTGTTGTATGTGGGATCCTCCTGGACCAGGGATCGAAAACATGTCTCCTGCATTGGCACATGGGTTCTTTACCAATGAGCCACCAGGAAAGCCCTTTTTGTATATTTTTGCTTATATTTCTATTGCCTTAGGAGAGTGACCTAAGAAAACATTGGTATAATTTATGTCAGAGAATGTTTGCCTCTAATCTGTTCTAGCAGTTTTATGGTGACACGTCTTACGATTAAGTCGTTAAGCCATTTTGAGTTTATTTTTGTGCATGTTGGGAGGGTGTGTTCCCACGTCATTGATTTGCAGTCCTGTGTCTCTGTCCTTGTGTCTTAGTCTCCACTTCATTTAAGCATACCAGTCAGATTAGATTAGGTCCAGTATAATTAAGGGTAATGATTAATTCTTTAAAGTTCTTGTCATCAAATTCTAAGGAACTGATGGTTAAAGTGTCAAGTGAATCTGGGAAATAACCAAGTGAAGAGATTTCAGCAGAGTCCAGTGTGTGAGAGGGAGACGTGTGAGGAGCTCTGAGCTCTGGACGCGAGGAGCTGGGATTCCACATCCACTGGGGTCATTAGTCTTTGGTGGGACCTGCCTGAGTGTAAAATGTGCTGAGTGTTGGGGTGATGAAAGAGTCGTGGAGATGGATGGTGGTGATGGCTGCACAACTATGTGAATGTACTTAGTGCCACTGGGCTGTATGCTTAAAATTGTTAAAACGGTAAATTTCATGTTATATATATATATTGTAACACT
The DNA here is from genome assembly GCF_019923935.1 of Bubalus bubalis. NCBI lineage: Eukaryota > Metazoa > Chordata > Mammalia > Artiodactyla > Bovidae > Bubalus > Bubalus bubalis. Next base: position 19,670,320 of record NC_059169.1, on the reverse strand, counting down.
TACACAAACCTGCATAGTAGCACTGAATCTTTGAGAACATGAGAGAACAGGGCAGATGACACATGGTGTGGCCTCCAGTTCTCTGATCTGTCCTCCCACCTTCTCCTTTTCATGACTTGATGAATTTTTCATTAGAGAAGTGCCTGTGTCTTGTCATGAGTTCAGTGACAGGAGCTAGTGCTGTGACAGCGATTCCCTACCCCCACCCTCCTGGCATCGTGCATATCTCAGCCTCTTTATTCCCAGGACCCTACCTTGAACTCACAAATGTGTGTCATCCCATCTTGTGAGCATCTGCATAAGTTTCCCATCAGGGCAGGAACAGATCCTACTGGCTGTTGCATCCATGTCACAGGGGAAGGCAATTGGTGTGAAGTACAGTGTGCTGATCACAGAAGTTTTCCTGAGTTCTTTTTTGAACAGAGGAAATATTTACAAAATCCTCTCAAATATTTTGGGTGCACCACTTTGGATATGTACTTGAGAGAAGCAGGCTTAAGACAGTTGTTTGCTAATCAGAACCACATTCTCTAGGGTGATTTAAAACAAAAGCAGAGAGTATGAAAGAAATTTATGAAGTCACTCAGCAGCAACTGGAGAGTGTTCTCAAGCTACAGAATTGGATGGAACAATATGCTGTGAGATATGGTGGTCACGTGGAAGCTTAGTCATGTGAAGGGTTCTGTATTAAATGTGAACGAATCACACTTCTACTTACAATGAACAGATTCCTTCAGTCATGAAGGAAGGTCATTAAGGTTGTGAGTTTTACAATTTATGTTGTGAATACTAAATGGGTTCTGTCACCCACAGAAGGTGAGGGGCCTTGGGTGAACTGATGCTGTCTCACCTGTGTCCAGCTGTGGATCCTGTCCTGGTTCAGCCCCACATCCCAGACCCCCACCTCCTGCATTATCAGGTCTTCAGGTCTGTCCTGATCAGACTCCCACGCTGTTGTCTACACAGCTCACTCTCCTGCTCCAGCCCTTCTTAGACCCCTCTTCACATTCAGGGAGCAGCTCCAGGTCCTCAGACAGAGAACAGGCTTCCTTGCCGTCTGCCCCCCTTAGCCTTTCCGGCTCCGCCCCCACTCAGTGTCTGGCTGTGCGGGCTCTGTGGGGTCCTTTCTCACCCCATCTGTCTGTGCACACTGGTCCCTCTGTCCCAGAGCCAGGGAGCAGTGCACAGGATACAGAAGGAAGGTGGCCCTGCCGTTCCCTCCCGCTCCTCCAGGGGGGGCCCGTGCCCTCTGTGGGTGCACTTGACCATTTATGAGTGCCCCCACTGGCACCCCACTCCAGTGCTCTTGCCTGGAGAATCCCATGGATGGAGGAGCCTGGTGGGCTGCAGTCCATGGGGTCAAGAAGAGTCAGACACTACTGAGCGTCTTCACTTTCACTTTTCACTTTCACCCATTGGAGAAGGAAATGGCAACCCACTCCAATGTTCTTGACTGGAGAATCCCAGGGATGGTGGAGCCTGGTGGGCTGCCGTCTATGGGGTTGCACAGAGTCGGACATGACTGAAGTGACTTAGCAGCAGCAGCAGTAGCAACCACCTGCCCCCAAGCTGTGAATGCAGGAAGGTGCTTTAGCCCAGTGTGTTCTGTCCCAGGACCCCTGCACTTGCTGTGTCTTCTTCCAGGATGTTTCTCCAGACAGTCTCAGGGCTCCCGTGTCTCCCCAGAAAAGTGAAAATCGCTCAGTCATGTCCGACTCTGTGACTTCACAGACTATACAGTCCATGGAATTCTCCAGGCCAGAATACTGAAGTGGGTGGCCTTTCCCTTCTCCAAAGGATCTTCCCATCCCAGGGATCAAATCCAGGTCTCTTGCATTGCAGGTGGATTCTTTAGCAGCTGAGCCACAGGGGAATCCCAGCAATATTGGAGTGGGTAGTCTATCCCTTCTCCAGCATATCTTCCCGACCCAGGAATTGAACTAGGGTCACCTGCATTGTAGGCAGATTCTTTACCAGCTGAGCTGTCAGGGACCAGTCCTTATATAGGATTATATGTGGGATTATAGGATTAATACAGCCTTTATATAGGAATAACAGTCAAACAACTGGTAGCTGCTCAGTAATTTCTATGTCATAACTTGGAAATCTTTACTCTAAAAACTTGGAAAATAGCTGTTGGTGCCTCCTTCACTGGACTACCTTTTAGAATTTTTTCAGTTCAGTTTAGTCGCACAGTCATGTCCGACTCTTTGTGACCCCATGAGCTGCAGCACACCAGGCCTCCCTGTCCATCACCACTCCCAGAGTCTACCCAAACCCATGTCCATCGAGTTGGTGATGTCATCCAGCCATCTCATCCTCTGTTGTCCCCTTTTTCTCCTGCGCTCAATCTTTCCCAGCATCAGGGTCTTTTCAAATGAGTTAATTCTTCGTATCAGGTGGCCAAAGTATTGGAGTTTCAGCTTCAACATCAGTCCTTCCTATGAACACCCAGGACTGATCTCCTTTGGGATGGACTGGTTGGATCTCCTTGCAGTCCAAGGGACTCTCAAGAGTCTTCTCAAACACCACAGTTCAAAAGCATCAGTTCTTCGGCTCTCAGCCTTCTTCACAGTCCAACTCTCACATCCATACATGACCACTGGAAAAACCATAGCCTTGACTAGATGGACCTTTGTTGGCAAAGTAATGTCTCTGCTTTTGAATATGCTATCTAGATTGGTCATAACTTTTCTTCCAAGGAGTAAGCGTCTTTTAATTTCATGGCTGCAGTCACCATCTGCAGTGATTTTGGAGCCCAGAAAAATAAAGTCAGACACTGTTTCCACTGTTTCCCCATCTATTTCCCATGAAGTGATGGGATCAGATGCCATGATCTTAGTTTTCTGAATGTTGAGCTTTAAGCCAACTTCACTCTCCACTTTCACTTTCATCAAGAGGCTTTTGAGTTCCTCTTCACTTTCTGCCATAAGGGTGGTGTCATCTGCATATCTGAGGTTACTGATATTTCTCCCAGCAATCTTGATTCCAGCTTGTGTTTCTTTCAGTCCAGCGTTTCTCATGATGTACTCTGCATAGAAGTTAAATTAATAGGGTGACAATATACAGCCTTGATGTACTCCTTTTCCTATTTGGAACCAGTCTGTTGTTCCATGTCCAGTTCTAACTGTTGCTTCCTGACCTGCATATAGGTTTCTCAAGAGGCAGGTCAGGTGGTCTGGTATTTCCATCTCTTTCAGAATTTTCCACAGTTGATTGTGATCCACACAGTCAAAGGCTTTGGCATAGTCAATAAAGCAGAAATATATGTTTTTCTGGAACGCTCTTGCTTTTTCCATGATCCAGCAGATGTTGGCAATTTGATCTCTGGTTCCTCTGCCTTTTCTAAAACCAGCTTGAACATCAATTAGATGGTGTATAAACCTGTGAAATTCTCTAAGGGGTCGATAGGGGGATACTTTGTTAATATAGACCATCAGTCTATAACTTAAAAAAACCTGTCTCTATTTCCTGTTTTGTAACATTCCATATTTTGGATATATAAAATTCACTAATATGTTACCAGAATTTCATAGATTTTTTCTCCCTTTTCCTTCCTTTCTTCCTCTTTGTCTTTTGAAGGGCATGTACAGAGATTTGCCCTAACTAATATCCCCATGCTTCACATCCGCCAATTACCAGCATTCCCCGCCAGAGTGATATGTTGGCAGAGCATCTAATGAATCTACACTGACACATCATGTCCACCAAGCTCCATGGTTTACCTTAGGGTTCACTCTTGGTGTTGTACATTCTATGAGGTTGGACAAATGTACAATGACATTTCCATCATTTTGGTATCATATATAGTATTTTTTTCTCCTTAAAAATCCTCTGTGCTCCACCTATTCATCCCTCACCCTTTCCACCACCTGCTAGCAACTATTTATCTTTTCATTGTCTTTACGGTTTTGCCTGTGTGACGATATAATGTAGTGAGACTTACACACTATGTAGCCTTCTCAGAGTGGCTTCTTTCCCTTGGTGATAAGTGTTTAAGTTTCTTGCATGTTGGTGTCCTAACTTGGTAGCTCATTACTTTTTAGTGCTGAATAATAGTCCATATCTGGATGGACCAATTTATTTCTCCATTCATTTATTGAAGATCACTTGGTGAATTCCAAATACTGTGAAATATGATTAAATGTTGGGGAATGAAATGGCAACCCACTCCAGTGTACTTGCCTTAAAAATCCCATGGACAGAGGAGGCTGGCAGTTTGAAGTTCATGGAGTCACAAAAGAGCTGGACATGACTTACTAAAGAACTACAATAATATTTAGTTATTATTTAATCTTATTTAAATGTACTATAGGTATTCCATTAACTAAAAAGAAACTATTTCTTTCCCTTCAAAATTAAACGTATAATCAACAGACTTACTTCCCATGAGCATCCAAACCAGACTGAACAGCAACCTCCTTTCTTCTGCTTCCATGCTCTGTTCATCTTGTGTTCATTGCATGGTCAGTAATATCATCATGTTAATTGTATCCATTTTCTATTCATTTATTTTAAGAAAACCAGGAAAATGTATTAAAACACCCAAATGAATCTACCAATAAGTGCCACTGTAAGCAGAGATGGCTGTTTTCTGGAAACTGACCAAGTAGACTGATGGGCAGAGATGGGTGGCAATGCTTGATAGCTGAAGGATGAAATTATAAATGTGAGATAAGAAAAGTGGTTTCAGGATAGCAGAGTAACGGTTACAGTCTTGTAGGACATACAGTGGTGTGGTAGAAATAGCCTCCCTGGCTGTTTTGATTAACAAGTGAAGACTTAAGTTTCATGACTGCTGAAAAATGCTAAGTGATATGTGCATATACACATATCATTGTTGGTGAGAGGGGTGCAAACTTTTGGTCCAGAATTTGGTATGAATCTAGAGAGAGTGGCATCTCTTGTGGGATACAAGCAAGCTATACTTCCTTGTTGGATTCTGAACTGTGTATGGATACATAACATGGGGTTAAATGTATCATTACAGAACAACTCCTTTGAAGAGGTGGCACCTCAGGCTTTTGGACTGAAACCATCATCTTTGGGCCAAAGGCCAGCCGCCCTTTCCCACTTGCTTCTTATTTAGAGTTACCACCCTATCTTCTGTCCACAGAGCTATAAAGTGAAGCCCATGTCTAATTTTAAATTTTATAATAACCATGTTAAAAAGGAAAAACGAACTAGTGGAATTGATATTAGGAAGATGTTTTTAAACCTTCATGTCCAAATAATATTACATAAGCACGTAATCAATTATAAAGTAGTATTAGTGAGACCAACAAGTATTTTATGGTGTCTTTGAAATCCACTGTGTCTTTTACACATACAAAACATCTCATTTGGACCAGAATGCATTTCAAGTTTCAAAACCCACATGTGGATCATGCTACCATAAAAGCTGAACCATAAGGAAGGCTGAGTGCTGAAGAACTGATGCTTTCCAAGTGCGGTGCTGGAGAAGACTCTTGACAGTCTGTTGGACTGCAAGGAGGTCAGACCAGTCAATCCTAAGATTATCAACTCTTTATATTCACTGGAAGGACTGATGCTGAAGCTGAAGCTCTAATACTTTGGCCACCTGATAGGAAAAGCTAACTCACTTTCCCAGACCCTGATGCTGGGAAAGGTTGCAGGCCAAAGGAGAATGGAGCAGCTGAGGATGAGATGGTCAGGCACCATCACTGACTCAGTGGCCATGAACTTGAGCAAACTCCCAGAGCTAATGGAGGACAGAAGACCTGGAGTGGTGCAGTCTGTGGGGTCACAAAGACTCAGACGTGGCTTAGCGACTGAACCAAAGCAGCCACAAATTGGTCAACCCACGGTATCCAGTATTAGTTAGGACTTAAAAAATTTTCTTTTTAGCGTTCTTGAAATATCTCATGTTAAAAAGAGAGGGAAATTTTACTAATCATTTAGGAACAGGTATAAAGACATTAGCAAACCAAAGCACCTTCTGACAGAAACATTCATGTCTTTGGCTGTCATTCTTTGGGCAAGTTCAGTCTTACAGAATACAGCTGAGGAGAAGAGGCATCTAAGTTGCGTAAATCATATGTCCAAACTCATCCTTATTATTTCTAGTAGAGGCCCTCAGATCCTTATTTAAAACCTATTCATTCTTAACTTACAGAGCATCTTAAAAGTAGCAGAAAGTAAAATGCTGGCAGAGAAGCAGAGGAGAAATGTACAGACATGAAAGTGTTAAAGGATAAATGGTTGCTATTAAGTGTATGTATATACATTGAAAAACCTAGACAGTGTACTAAAAAGCAGAGATGTCACTTTGCCCACAAAGGTCTGTATGGTCGAAGCTATAGTTTTTCCAGGAGTCATGAGTTTAAGTGAGTTTGGACCATACAGAAGGCTGAACACTGAAGAATTGATGCTTTCCAATTGTGGTGTTGGAGAAGACTCATGAGACTTCTTTGGACTGCAAGGAGATCAAACTGGTTAATCGTAAAGGAAATCAACCCTGAATATTCACTGAGAGGACTGATGCTGAAGCTGAAGATCTGATACCTTGGCCACCTGATTGAAGAGCCGACTCACTGGAAAAGACCCTGATGCTGGGAAGGATTGAGGGCAGGAGGAGAAGATGGTGACAGAGGATGAGATGGTTGGATGATGTCACTGCTCAATGGACATGAGTTTGAGCAAAATGCAGCAGATAGTGAAGGACAGGAAAGCCTGGGGTGCTGCAGTCCATGGGGTTACAAGGAGTTAAACAGGACTTAGCTACCAAACAACAACAGCACCAAATGTAAATAAGTAAATCCATAAATCTTATACCTGTGCTACATTAGGCTGTTAGAATATTGTTCCAAATGGCACAATACATTATGATGGTAAGGATACCAAATAATCAATAACAATTGTTATGTTCTGCATACTCTAAGAACGGAGGTACATCAGTAACACATTTTAGAAAAAAGCCAAGCAAAAAAGTCAACAACTTCTGTGTTAATATTAAGACATAATGGACTTCATTTCTGTTGTCCACATTATAATGAAACCCTTTGGACAAAGCGTGACTCCAAGGATGGGAATTGCAGACCCAGTACATGCTGTAAGCTCTGTGAAGGTAGGACACACACATTTCATTTAGATGCAATTTGCTACTTTTGTACCTACAGCTTCCCCGAGAGTGCAGTTGCAAGTGGACTGTCTAAGCGGAATGAAGGGTAGTCTGTTTTCGGAAAACAAAAAAGAATCCTAAATTTCTTTATGTAGAGAAAGAGTGCTTCAGGTTTTAAAGGCCTGAGTGTCCTATAAGACATCTATGCATATCCAAAACAGAGACTAAATATTAATAATCAAGCACTGCTAGTGAATTGAAAACCAAACTTTGTTTGTTCATTAACTTTTGGCCGTGGTGGGCCTTTGTTGCTTTGTGCTGGCTCTTTTCTGCTTGTGGGGATCGGGGCCTACTCTTTGTTGCCTTGTGTAGGCTTCTCATTGCAGGGGTTTGTCTTGTTGCTTTTCTTGCTGGGCAGCACAGGCCGTAGGCATGCGGACTTCAGTTGTTGCACTACCCAGGCTCAGCAGTTGTGGCTTATGGGCTCAAGAGTGAGGGCTTAGTGGTTGTGGTGCAGGGACTTAGTTGCTTGTTGGCATGTACAATTTTCCCAGTCTGGGTATTGAACCTGTGTCCTCTGCACTGGCAAGCAGATTTCTATTCACCGTGCCACTAGGGAAATCTGCAAATTAATCTTATAAGTGTATTTCTTAGCTCAACTTCTGTTTCTCTTAGCTCAATGGAAAGTCACATTTAATAAACCCAGAAATAGAGTTTGATGAAGGAGAAATGGCCCACAGAAGATGATTTGCAAGGGATGGAAAGGAGATTATGAGGATAATTTTGGTAGTGTTTTATAAATTCTTTTTAAAAATTGACAAGAGCAAGGTTAAGTTTGGCCCTCTAGTTTTCTTGATTGTGTTGAAGAAAGCTATGGCTCTAATCAGATCTTGTATAAGCCCATGAAATTCTCTAAGGGGTTGATGGGGGGATATTTTGTTAATATAGACCCTCAGTCTATGACTTAAAAAAATTTCTTCTCCATATCCTATAATGTAACACTTCACATTTTGGATATATAAACTTCACCAATATATTACCAGCATTTCATAGATTGTTTTTTCGCTTTTCCTTCTTTTGTGTGTTCTCTTCTTTGAGGGGCTGTGCAGAGTTTTCCCCTAATCCATGTCCCCACATGCCACAGCCACCAATTACCAGTGTCCCCCACCAGACTGAGAGATTGGCTACATCTAGTGAATCTACACTGACTCGTCAATGTCCCCCAAACACCGTGGTTTACATTAGGGTTCACTCTTGGTGTTGTGCATTCTATGAGGCTGGACAAATGTACAATGACATTACCATAATTTTGGTATTATACAGAACATTTTCTTTGTCCCAGAGGAAGAAGGATCCTCTGTCTTCCACGTATTCATCTCTCAGCCCCACCACCCCCTGCTGGCAACTATGGATCTTTCCATTGTCTCCACAGTTTCGCCTATTGACGATGTCATACCGATAGAAATACATACACCACATGGCTGTATCAAATGGGCTTCCTTCACTTGGTAATAGCATTTAAGTTTCCTCCTATTGGTTTTCTGACTTCACAGCTCGTTTCTTTTTAGTGTGGAATAATAGTCCATATCTGGATAGATCAGTTTATTTCTCCATTTACTTACTGACTATCATCTTGGTCACCTCCAAATTTTGTCAAATATGATTAAATGTGCTATCAGCAGTCCATGGATTAAAAAAAAAAAAAAAACACAGAAACAAACTGTTTGTTTCCTTCCAAGTTAAACATATAATCAATAGGCTTACTTCCCATAAGCATCCAAACCAGACTGAACAGGAACCTCCTTTCTTCTACTTCATGCTCTGTCCATCTTGTGTTCATTGCATGGTCGGTAATATCATCATGTAAATTTTATCCATCTTCTATTCATTTTATCTTAAGGAAACCAGGAAAATGTATTAAAACACCCAAATGAATCTACCAATAAGTGCTGTTATAAGCAGAGATGGCTGTTTTCTGGAAACTGACCAAGTAGACTGATGGGCAGAGATGAGTGGCAATGCTTGATAGCTGAAGGATGAAATTCTAAATGTGAAATAAGAACAGTGGTTTTAGGATAGCAGAGTAATGGTTACAGTCCTGTAGGACATACAGAGGTGTGGTAGAAATAGCTTCCGCGGCTGTTTTGATTAACAAGTGAAGACTTAAATTTCATGACTGCTGAAAAATGCTAAGTGAAATGTACATATACACACATCATTGTTGGTGAGAGAGGTGCAAACTTTTGGTCCAGAATTTGGTATGAATTTAGAGAGTGGCATCTCTTGTGGGATACAAGCAAGCTATACTTCCTTGTTGGATTCTGAACTGTGTATGGATACAGTGATATAGAAATATATCTATATAGTGATATAGAAAGTGAAAGTGAAGTCGCTCAGTCGTGTCTGACTCTTTGTGACCCCGTGGACTGTAGCCCACCAGGCTCCTATGTCCATGGGATTCTCCAGGCAAGAATACTGGAGTGGGTTGCCATTTCCTTCTCCAGGGGATCTTCCTGACCCAGGGATCGAACCCAGGTCTCCCTCATTGCAAGCAGATGCTTTAACCTCTGAGCCACCAGGGAAGCCCAAACATGGGGTTAAATGTGTCATTACAGAACAGCTCCTTTGATGAAGTTTGACCTGAGACTTTCTGACTAGAACTACTATGTTGGGACCCCAGGCGAGTTACCCTTCCCAGTTGCTTTTTATCTAATGTTGATACCCTCATTTTGTTGTTAGAACCTTAATATATACATAGAATTATATATTTAGAATTTTATAGTGAAAAATAAATTGAACCACATCTGAAATTAAAAATTTTTTAGTACCTATATTCAAACACAAAAAACCAAAATTTAAACTTATTAGTGTTTAAACCAACATGTGCAAAATTATATTATTTTCCATGTATTCAATGTAAACGTCACTGAGATCATGAAATGTTGTATACTGTCTTCAAAAGCTCTTTGTGTTTTACCATTATTGCACATCTCAGTTTTCAGTAGACATACTTCAAGTGGTCAGCATCCTATTGTGAGTAGTGCTCCTTTGTTCAATAAAGCAGAGTTCATTGTATGAACTGGGTATGGAACAACAGACTGGTTCCAAATAGGAAAAGGAGTATGTCAAGGCTGTATAGTCTCACCCTGCTTATTTAACTTCTATGCAGAGTACATCATGAGAAACGCTGGGCTGGAAGAAGCACAAGCTGGAATCAAGATTGCTGGGAGAAATCTCAATAACCTCAGATATGCAGATGACACCACCCTTATGGCAGAAAGTGAAGAGGAACTAAAAAGCCTCTTGATGAAAGTGAAAGAGGAGGGTGAAAAAATTGGTTTAACGAAGCTCAACATTCAGAAAACTAAGATGATGGCATCTGGTCCCATCACTTTATGGGAAATAGATGGGGAAACAGTGGAAAAGGGCCCCCAAATCACTGCAGATGGTGATTGCAGCCATGAAATTAAAAGACGCTTACTCCTTGGAAGAAAAGTTATGACCAACCTAGATAGCATATTGAAAAGCAGTGAAGAAAGCTGAGAGCCGAAGAACTGATGCTTTTGAACTGTGGTGTTGGAGAAGACTCTTGAGAGTCCCTTGGACTGCAAGGAGATCCAACCAATCTACCCTAAAGGAGATCAGTCCTGGGTGTTCATTGGAAAGACTGATGTTGAAGCTGAAACTCCAGCACTTTGGCCACCTGATGCAGAGAGTTGACTCTTTGGAAAAGACTCTGATGGTGGGAAGGATTGGGGACAGGAGGAGAAGAGGACGACAGAGGATGAGGTGGCTGGATGGCATCACCAACTCGATGGACATGGGTTTGGGTAGACTCCGGGAGTTGGTGATGGACAGGGAGGCCTGGTGTGCTGTGGTTCACGGGTTCGTGACTGAACTGAACTGAAACTCAATAAATTTATGAAATATAAATTATATTATCATATATTGTATCGATTTTGTAAGTTTTAAAATATACATTATTATATTATAGTTAGGATATTGTGCAAGCAAAGGACCATATTCTTTAGCTTTTAGAAGGACATTTATGTTAGGTGTCTTAATTAGGTCTCCCATGAATTCTGAGACAAGGATTTGAGTGAACGAAGGTAATTTAGAAGTGATCCCAGGAAACATTTGTAGGAAGTGGAGAAGTGAGACCGAGAATGATATTAAATCAATAAAAAGTGTGTTAACAACACAGTTACTGTTTGGGTTACTGGCCTCCTTCCTGCAGGGTCACCCCAGGAGACAGAATTGTTCCAACTAACAGGCAAAGGCACTGGGGTGTTTATCTACCCACTCCCCATCCATCATTGTTTGAGGGCTGAATCCAATGGTTCTGGCTTATCTTGTGTATGTCCCCAGTGTGCTCCCACAGGCAGAAAAAGGCCCTTCAGCAGAGAGCTGCAGGTAAGCAGTGAGTTGCCTGAATTTTGAATGAATGTCAGAGGACATGAGCTGGGAAGTGACAGTTTCTACTCCAGCTTCTTTTGCTCCAGGTCACACCAGCCAATAAGGGATCCCTTTAGCCTCAGGAGACCCAGAGACTTGATGCCACCAAGACTCTCTGTTACACCACTTGTCCTGTTCACTTATATATCCCTTGCTCCTGGAACAGTTGTTGGCACACGGTAGGTGTTTAATAAATAGCCATTACTGTATGACTTGCCCTTGAGTACCTGCTTTATTCTTTCAGGCATCTCCACATAAATGGGGCACATGGCTACCAGCAGCGTTTGGTCATATCCTTATAACTCCCTCATTAGAAATGAAAGAGAGGCCTTTCCCTTTCTAACTTCAGGAAAAGAAACAAAGATTCTCAAGGAGGAAAGCAAGTTAGTCTGATGTGGGCCACGAGGTTATTTCTGTGCCAAACCCTCTGGACAAGAACATGGTATATTATGATTGGCTATATTTGATTTGAGGGCTGACTCTTGAGCTTACAGAGGTGGATAGATTGATAGAAATTGCAGTAACAAAGAAATTATTGCCATATTCAGAACTGTGGATATTCACTGGAGTATATTCAAATTCTGAATGTCATCTCTCCTATGTGCCTTGGTAGAAAAATGCTTGAGGACCAGCACTGTCTTAACTGAAACATTTTATTAATATTATCACTCTTATACCTGGGCTTTCTAGGTGGCTTGGTGGTAAAGAGTCTGCTTGCTAATGCAGGAGACTTAGGAGACAGGGGTTCAGTCCCTGGGTTGGGAAGATCTCCTGGAGAAGGAAATGGCAACCCACTCCAGTATTTTTGCCTGGAAAATCCCATGGACAGAGGAGCTTGGTGGGCTACAGTTCATGTAGTTGCAGAGAGTTGGACATGACTGTAAACCTACTTTAGATTTAACATGCTTTTTTGACTTTTTGACAGGATCCTTTAGACCATTTAATAATTTATAGATTGCACATATACAAATTTGTATCACGTGTCCCTGAAGTTTGTTTGGGAAGGAATTATCAAGTCCAACAAGATTGAATCTCTCCTTAGAATTCGTCTCATCATCCTCACTAGAGTCAGTGTTTGCCTTCACTAACTCAGCATAATGTTTTCAGTGTTCATCCATGTTGTAGCATACATCAGGATGTCTGTCTTGCCAAATAATATTCCATTGCATGTAATATCACATTTTATTTATTCACTCACTAGTTGATGTACATATGGTTCTGCACACCCCTAGTATACTTTTTGACTTTTTTTTGAATAATGCTACTATGACTTTGTATCAAGGTTTTTGTATAGACATAGGTTTTCATGTATCTTGGGTAGAAAACTAGGAGTAGTATTCCTAGGTTATACGGTACCTTTGTGGCTGTACTATTTTACATTCCTACCAGTGATGTATGAGGGTTCCAGTTTCTCTATATCCTTTCTACTTGCTATTGTCTTTTTAGTTATAATACTGAACCATTTAAGATCAGTTGTTGTTCAGTCGCTCAGTCATGTCCGACTCTTTGTGAGTCCATGGACTGCATCACACCAGGCTTCCCTGTCTTTTACCATCTCCTAGAACTTGCTCCAACTCATATCCATTGAGTTGGTCCATTAACATCAGTAAACAATTGCAGATAGAGGCCTTATGACATCGTCCCCATGTTTACAAGCTTGTGCCTGGCCTAGTGGTCATGTACCTAGAAGGCCTTCATTTGTTCAATGAATAAAAAACAAACAAACAAACATTTTCTTGTATATTGCCTTAAAACCTAACGTTTTTTACAAAGTGTATTCACAATTTCTGAGGCTTACAATAACCCTGTAGGAAGTAGGAGAAATACGGGTTTCTCATTTTAGATCTGAGAAATTTAGATAACAATCAAAACATCAAGATCTTTGGTCCCTGGCTTCATATACAGTCTTCCCTGTATAATTCAACACTGGTTCTCAATATCTCTACTAAAAAGCATATTAGTAAATGTTCAGAAAAAATGCCAAGTTTCAAAAGATCTTAATTTATAAAAAGACAAGAGAATGGACTGAGTGTATTTAGCAGTTTGGAGATCACTAATTATGATCCTGAGATAGTAATGGGGACTGGAGACAACAGTCTGGGGTAGTCTGACAAGGGAAGTCACTAAACTTCCATCTTCAGCAAGAAATTTCTTCATCTTTGAAGCAGAACTAGGGCTGGAAAATGTAGGGAATGTCAAAGAGACCATCAAAGAGAACTGTAAATCAGATGTGAGGACTGACTATAAAGGTTGTAGATTGTGTTATCTGAGAAAGAACTAGCATCAGAAAGCAGGTAATTGAAATACTACAAATTTCAGCTCTCATTGTTTTCCTTTTTGTAGCAGAAAATTTCAAACAAGCATGAATTATCAAGAAAATAGTATAGTAACCCCCTATCATGTCCATTAATTTAAAATTATCAACATTTTGCCATTCTTATACATTTGACTTAAAAAGTATTTGAATACATTAAGGCCTTCCTCAAAAGCCATTTTCCTTCCAGCTTTATTGAGGTATAATTGAGAGTCAGAAATTGTATATAGTTAACTTGTAGTCTGATGACTAGATACATGTATATATTGTGAAATGTAATACTTCACACTTTATCCATTTTCCCTTTTTTTATTTTTTATGTTGGGAACACTTAAGATGTACTCTCTTAGAAAATTAAAAGCATGCAGTACTGTATTGTTAACTCCTGTACATCAGTTCTGTAGCACATACTCATTTTTGAATGGCTGAAGCTAAAAGCCATTATTAATAACAATGTTTTAGCCAAGGTCAATGGGCAATTGTCAAAGAATAATAAAGTGATCTTGTTATAAGCACCACAAACTTTGATCTTTCTTCATTTAGGGTGAAAGGGAAGGGAAGCTGCTGAGCTAGTAAGACAGCCACACAAACAACTAAAGATTTGAGTGAGAGCCCAAGATCTTATTCTTTCAGTTATGAAGTCACTCATTCAAACAGCATTTTCTAGACACTTTTCACACACACTGTCCATCCTCCAGTGAGACAGACCATGCTGGAATCTCACTTGAGTCTAAATTAGGATTCATCATTCACTTATTTGAAGACCTTGGACAAGTGCTGTCCTTGAGCCTCATTTTTCTTATCTGTAAAGTAGTGATGATACTACTTTCTTGAATAGGGCATTGTTAGAGTTAAAAATGAGGTAAGACCCCCAGAAAAGCATACGACCTATGCTCTAAAACATATGTCACTCTTATTCTGCCAGGCCCTGAGCTCATGATGAAAGAAATCATAAGGCAGCCTCTCTCTCCCCATGTTCTCCTTTCCCAATCCAAGAGGGCAGCAAAAACTCACAGAAATCCCCCACACAATACAACATGTGAGATGCCAAAAGCTTTTCCCAATAACTGCATGGATTCGTCTTCCAAAATCATTTGAGCTTTTCTAACCTTCTGTTACCTTTCCTTAGGTGTTTGTAGCTGAGAGAGTTAGATCCTAGGCAGGTTGATAGGTAATCTAGGGGTCCTCAAGGAGAGAGGTCTGGAATTCTCAAGGAGGAAGAAAGGACAAACTTTTTTTCTTTCTCCACATTCCTTAGGATTATGTAACAATAATGTATTCTGCCTAAGGACAGTCTTTGGATTAAACCTTCTGTTATCTTAAACTGTAAATTATGGGAGTAGACCTGGTCTTTACAAGGATGTATCCTGCCTGAGGACAGTGTTATCTTAAAATGTAAATTATGGGAGTAGACCTGGTCTTTACAAGGATGTATCCTGCCTGAGGACAGTGTTATCTTAAAATGTAAATTATGGGAGTAGGTCTGATGAGGTCTTTACAACCTCCAGCCATTCTTTGGATTCATTGGAGAGTATATAAGTTCATTGCTAACACTAGCAAGTGGGTACTCTTTCTGCACCCTTCTGATGCCTATGTCAGAAGCTTTCTCTATCTCCTTGATACTTTATTAAAATTTATTACACAAAAGCTCTGAGCGATCAAGCCTCGTCTCTGGCCTCGGATTGAATCCTTCTCCTCCGGGGGCCAAGAATCCCAGTGTCTTCGCATGATTCAACAACAACCTTTCATAGCTCAACAAAAAAAACTGTGTTAAACCATGCTGTTGTTTGAGGTCAAATGCTTGGCCATAAATTGTGTATAACCCAAGTTACTAAGCTGGAGGCAAAGTGAGGCCAAACAAACCAAAACATAGGAGTTCAGAGCAGACAGAGACTTACTGTAAGGGCCAAAGCAAGGAGTACAGGCAGCTCATGCTCAAAAGATCTGAACTCTCTGATGGATTTCAGGGGAGGCTCTTTAAAAACACACTGAAGGAGAGTCCAGGGTGTGTGATCAGCTACTGCTCTATTCTTTAATTGGTTGGTAACAAAGCTAGTGTAATCACAGGGTTTAGCATCATCAATCCTTAGGCTCCCGCTGGTCAGGGTTTTTGCAGTTAACTGCATCTGGTGGGGTTTTTAGCAAAACAAGTCAAGATATGCATCAGACACTGTTACTAGGTTCTTCAGGGAGGAACTATAGACGGTTACATGGCTGATCTACTGTTTAAATATTTTTTGATAATATGTTCACATTCTTTTAATCATTAATCCTGAGTTGGCCTTTTGTGACTCAGGGAAGGCCTGGGAGAGTAAAGCTTTTCTACAACAAGAGACAGGCAGAGGAAAAGGGCGTGGGGAGGCGCACATATCCTGGGAAAGGTGCTGCTCCACTACAGTTCTCCCACAGTGCCCTTTTTTGGTACTGATGAGGGCAGCTTGCCCAGAGGTCGGGCTGCTATCTCCTTTTACCAGCTGCAGCAGCGTGGGGTGGGGGGGGGCACGGGGGGGGGGGTTGAGGGGAGGTGCGCCGTGGTGGGGGTGGGTGGGTGGGTGGCGAAGTCTATGCTCCCTCTGCACCTCCTCGGTGGGTGCCTGGGTTCACAGCAAGCACTTTGCTAGAGTCTGAAGTCAGGTGAGTAGGTTGGGGCGTCTGGGAGGACCCAGGGTGGTGGGTAATTCACTTATCCACCTCTATCAGCTGCCCTCATGGCCTTGGCTTCCACCTGCGTGGCTCCTTGCAGTGTCCTCCCTAGCCTGGGGGTGGAGGTTGCCGGGCGCTCCCATCGCTCCCGCCCCGGGCACTCCTCAGCTGTGGCAGAGGCGCGTAGCGGGCGACCTCGTGGGAGGGCACCGACAGGCAGCGGGCACTCCAGTCCCAGAGACGCAGGTGGTTCTCAGTTCACGCCAAGCAGACCGGAGAGGCGGCCAGGTTTCCAACGTCTCTGTCGGGCCCTACAGGAACAGCGGCAGCGATTGCAAGGACGGCCACGACCCGCACCCACACCCTCGGCCAGCAAGATGTTGCAGGTGTTCCCGGAGAGGAAGCCCAACCCGCTGCGGGACGCGAACCTCTGCTCACGCCTGGTATTCTGGTGAGCGCACTGCCTGAACTGAGACGTGCTGCCGAACTTAATGCTGCAAGCGCTTTTCCAGGGACCAAGGGTCGGGATGAGGGAGCGATTTCCGCTGGCGCTCCTACTGCCCGGTTTCTTGCTTTTGGTGGAGCCCTCCCACACCGGCGGGGTGATTTCTGCCTGCGCCTGAGCGCCCGCGGCTGGCGGGAACCTGACGGAGGTGGGGAGGGTGCCAGGGACCTGGTGACTGGGACGCATCTCTTTCCACTCTAAGGCCTGCTAGCCTCGAGAGCGGGAGCGGGAGGCTGGGACGCTGTCCTGGGAGAGTCATCGCCCAACTGGAGAAGGACTGGATCCCCACACTCCATCCTTAGCTGACTTCCCCAGTTACAGCTCCGGAGTTCGCAGTTCTGAACTAAAGTTGCACTCGTTTACCCTCCAAGCAAGAAGCTTATGAACAGCTTCCTTTATCTAATTAGTGCCCTGGATCCTTGTCATCTTCCAACAATGTCCCCACCTTTTTCCATATTCTTTAGGTGACAGCTGAGTTCCAACTTCACCCGGCCCCTTCGTCCCTGTGTCTATGACCATGTCTCCCTCTCTCCCTGTCTTCCGGTACACCTGTTACTGTACATCCTTGTATTTGGTTGGGGCAATTTTCATGTGGGTGAATAACAGTTATTTTGTATTTAACGAATGGGAACAGTATTCTTGAACACGTTTTGCTTTTGCCTGGGACACACAGCCACGACTGAAGAATGTATTTGACCAGCCCCTTTCTTTAATTTGGAGTAGGAAATGGTAACCCACTCCAGTGTTCTTGCCTGGAGAATCCCATGGACAGGGGAGCCTGTAAGGCTACAGTCCACGGGGTCGCAAAGAGTCTGATCCTACTGAGCGACTGAGCATTTCCTTAATTGCTAGTATTTCTGCTTCCTCCTTTGAGGACAACCCTGGGGATGGGGTCTCCGAAGCCTGTGGGGTCTTATTTCTAGCCTTTAGGGAAGTGGTACATGGTCTTGAAGCAGGTGGTCTTGCTACCTCGTTAGACCTCCTTCTCCTTGCCCCAGGACAGGCCAGTAAATTGGGAGAGGGGTTGTTTGGGCAAGGGTTGTTTGGGCACTCTATTTGTAAAGTCAGAAGTCTGAGTAGACTGAAAATTAATGCCCTAGAAAACCATCTTACCAAGGTCTGGACACTAGTTTCTTTTATAGAACAAAAAGGAGGGAAGTGAGGAGGTAAAGTAGAAAGGCCATTTGTTGTTGTTGAGTTGCTAAATCATGGCTGACTCTTTTGTGACCCCATGGACTGTAGCCCGCCAGGCTCCTCTGTCCATGTGATTTCCCAGGCAAGAATACTGGTGAGGGTTGCCATTTCCTTCTCCACAGGATCTTCCCTACCCAGGGATCAAACCCACACCTTCTGCATTGGCAGGTGTTTTCTTTATCACTGAGCCTCCTGGGAAACTTCCAAGGTCCTAAGTTATTGCAAATATCTCCTGGTCCCCTCTGAGTGTATTAATATCTTTTGTCCTGCAGCCATTCATAGATGGTCTGGGTCAGGATGTTTCCTGTGAGCTAAACAAAGGTATTTTAGTTTAACCTTAAGACTTGAGGGGCCATTATGTATACTTTGAGCTATAGACATCCCTTTCCTGATTAACTTGTAGCAAAATCAATAGAATACAAAGGTTAAAATAAAAGTAACAGGTTTAACATGGAATCCAATTTTTTCTTCACTATTATAGTCCTGCCCTGGAGTCCTTTGTTCTTGAAAGCACTGAAGGTCCTTGAGCTGGGAGGAAACACAGATGAAAAAGGGCTCAGAGGTGAAACTCTTCTCCCACTCTCTTAGGCCATGCTGTGGGTCCTGCTGGGATTTTAGTTCCCCAACCAGGGATTGAACCCACACTCCCTGCAGTGGAGGTTCAGACTCTTAACCATTGACCCACCAGGGAAGTCCCTGAAACTATGGGTTTTCCATGTAGTAGCTGAGACTATTAACTAGGTGGGTCTCAGCCTTTGGGCTTTGATCACACTTGGGTGATTATTAGATTTTTTGTGCTGAGAACCCAATCTTTTCATCTTTCCTACATATTCTGATATTTCCCTTTTATGGGGCCACCTAGGGGACCCCAGGGGGATGGGAGTTCCTATGCTTTTTTCCATTGTGTTGTTCAGTTTGTGTAGCTGCCTCTCTGGATCCTTTGGTGGCCCTTAAGGAAAGAGGGTCATAGAAGGAGGAATATGGGTACGGGTACCTTAAATGGTAACAAAGTAGGCAATTGTCTCCTTAAGTTCAGGCAGTGCTACAGCCAAAATTTTGGCTTTCTCTGCCTACTGATGCCAAATAAAAAAAATATGGAGACAGAGTTTCTAGGGAATAGAAAGATGGCTTTAAAAATCAGCCAGCAGCGGGGAGAACACAGCAGGCTAAGGCCTCAAGAGCCATATACCCCCACCCCGGGGAACCAAGAGACTTTATATAGCCTGGCTCTTGTGGTCTTAGACTAAATGATAAAGTTCAGAGTAATGATGTTTTTGGGCTTCCAAGGTGGTGCAGTGGTAAGGAATCTGCCTGCCAATGCAGGAGATGCAAGACAGGTGGGTTTGATCCCTGGGTCAGGAAGATCCCCTAGAGTAGGAAATGGAAACCCACTCCACATTCCTGCCTGGAGAACTCCATGAATAGAGGAGCCTGATGGGCCATAGTCCATGGGTTTGCAAAGAGTTGGACATGACTGAACAGACACAGCACAATGAAGTTTTTGCATTTCTTTTCTTCCTGCATTATTTCAAAACAGTCACAGCTGGCATCAGGCAGCCTGGTAATTGGGGTCCACTTGTCTCTGGATTTTTGGCCTGCAGTCTTCTTTCTGAAATGCAAAAAAAACCTGTAAAGGGTAGTTTTCTGTAAGAGAGGTCAAGGAGAGCAAATACCAAGTGCAGGGTGTAATTTACCTAGTATTAGGGGGTGATAGGTTAGCTTCTGGTTACACTACAGGTTAGTAACGGTTAAAGTAAAACTAGAAGTGATTAATTCTTCCAGGCCTGTCCATGTTTCTTCCCTAGACTGTTCACTGTTCTTACTTCCTTGCTTTCAGGAGAGGAGAAACTTCATTTCTATTTTTGCTGCAATAGCAGGGCAAGGAACTCTCCAAGCATGTTCTGTTTGTGAGTTTCAAAGTGTATGTGCTTGGAAATGGGAAGGTGAAGACTTCTAATTTTGGGCTAGGAAACTGTGATCCTGAGAGACCTCTTTAAATTGTTTGTTTGATATTTGATAGTAATAACACTGCTGCTGCTGCTGCTGCTAAGTCGCTTCAGTCGTGTCCAACTCTGTGCACCCCATAGACAGCAGCCTACCAGGCTCCCCCATCCCTGGGATTCTCCAGGCAAGAACACTGGAGTGGGTTGCCATTTCCTTCTCCAATGCATGAAAGTGAAAAGTGAAAGTGAAGTTGCCCAGTCATGTCTGACTCTTAGTGACCCCATGGACTGCAGCCTATCAGGCTCCTCCATCCATGGGATTTTCCAGGCAAGAGTACTGGAGTGGATTGACATTGCCTTCTCCAGTAATAACACTAGCTGTGGATAATTAAGTATGGATGATCAAAGCTCTGTTCTATCTTATAATCCCCCTAGTGGGTATTTTTTGCAAAGCTGGGAACTCTTCAGTTTCCATTAATAAAAGGAGCTTGTATTTCTCCCTGTACCTTTGAAATGGGAATCTGAGTTCTTGTTCATGGAGCCTAAGAATGAACTTCACGAACATGCAAACACTCATGGTAGCAAACAAGCAGGATTTATTTTAAAGTAAAGAGAAGTACAAAGCCCCAGCATAGACACTGAGAGTGGGTGAAGTGCCCCAAAAGGTGAGAATTATAGCAGTTTATGTCTTTATGAGTATTGATCTGTTCCTTTTTGGTTGGCTCATGTCCCTGACATATGTAATCTCTGACCAATCAGTTTGAAGGCCACTATGTACAGTTTGTCATCTTTATGTTTTTTTGATCCCCAGTTTTTCAGTTTTTTTAGACATTGAGTTGCCATTCCTGTGATTCTTTCTCATGACCCCGGGCCACTGTTTAAGGACCAGATATATGGGTTAAGAGTTAATGGTCCATCTGGTATTTTTCTTCTTGATAAATTGGACAGCAGCTAATGATTGTCCTGTCTTGGGTCTGGATATTTTATGACCAACCAGACTGAGATGGCATTCTTTTGGATGCCTGGAAACTGGAACAACAAGTATAGCTTTAGGTTAATGGGTTGAGATGTTTATTTGAGAGGGTTGCAATTAAAGAAAGGACCCGAGGTCTCAGACCTACACTAACTGCCTAGCAACTACTACCTCACCTTAAGAGGTAAATAATCTACTTGGGCTCTCAAGGAAAAAAAATAGACAAAGGCCTTAAAAATTTTTTTAGCAAGTTATTTATATTTCTTTATTTATTTGGCTGTTCTGGGTCTTTGTTGCGGCATATGGGGTCTTTGTTGCTGCATGTGAGCTTTCTTTAATTGCAGTGGGCAGGGGATGTTTTGAGCTTTGGTGCATGGGCTTCTCATGGTGGTGGCTTCTCCTGTTGTGGAACACAGGTTCTAGGGCATGCGAGTTGTTGTAGCAGGCAGGCTCAGTAGCTGTGATGCTCAGGCTTAGTTGCCCAATAGCATGTGGGATCTTAGTTCCTGGACTAGGAATCAAACTCCTGTTTCCTGAACTGGCAGGCACATTCTTAACACTGGGCCACCAGGGAGGCTTTTTTTTTTTTTTAATTTTATTTTATTTTTTAACTTTACAATATTTTATTGGTTTTGCCATATATCAACATGAATCCAACACAGGTATACACGTGTTCCCCATCCTGAACCCTCCTCCTTCCTCCCTCTCTGTACCATCCCTCTGGGTCATCCCAGTGCACCAGCCCCAAGCTTCCAGTATCATGCATCGAACCTGGACTGGCGACTCATTTCATATATGATATACATGTTTTACTGCCATTCTCCCAAATCATCCCACCCTCTCCCTCTCCCACAGAGTCCAAAAGACTGTTCTATACATCAGTGTCTCTTTTGCTGTCTCATATACAGGGTTGTCGTTACCATCTTTCAAAATTCCATATATATGCATTACTATACTGTTTTGGGGTTTTCTTTCTGGCTTACTTCACTCTGTATAATAGGCTCCAGTTTCATCCACCTTATTAGAACTGATTCAAATGGATTCTTTTTAATTGCTGAGTAATACTCCATTGTGTATATGTACCAAAGCTTTCTTATCCATTCATCTGCTGATGGACATCTAGGTTGCTTCCATGTCCTGGCTATTATAAACAGTGCTGTGATGAACATTGGGGTACACGTGTCTCTTTCAATTCTGGTTTCCTCGGTGTGTATGCCCAGCAGTGGGATTTCTGGGTCATAAGGCAGTTCTATTTCCAGTTTTTTAAGGAATCTCCACACTGTTCTCCCTAGTGGCTGTACTAGTTTGCATTCCCACCAACAGTGTAAGAGGGTTGCTTTTTCTCCACACCCTCTCCGGCATTTATTGCTTGTAGACTTTCGGATCACAGCCATTCTGACTGGAGTGAAATGGTACCTCATAGTGGTTTTGATTTGCACTTCTCTGATAATGAGTGATGTTGAGTATCTTTTCATGTGTTTGTTAGCCATCTGTATGTCTTCTTTGGAGAAATGTCTATTTAGTTCTTTGGCCCATTTTTTGACTGGGTCATTTATTTTTCTGGAATTGAGCTGCAGGTGTTGCTTGTGTATTTTTGAGATTAGTTGTTTGTCAGTTGCTTCATTTGCTATTATTTTCTCCCATTCTGAAGGCTGTCTTTTTACCTTGCTTATAGTTTCCTTTGTTGTGCAGAAACTTTTAAGTTTAATTAGGTCCCATTTGTATATTTTTGCTTTTATTCCCAATATTCTGGGAGGTGAGTCATAGAGGATCCTGCTGTGATGCATGTCAGAGAGTGTTTTGCCTATGTTCTCCTCTAGGAGTTGTATAGTTTCTGGTTTTATGTTTAGATCTTTAATCCATTTTGAGTTTATTTTTGTGTATGGTGTTAGAAAGTGTTCTAGTTTCATTCTTTTACAAGTGGTTGACCAGTTTTGCCAGCACCACTTCTTAAAGAGATTGTCTTTAATCCATTGTATATTCTTGCCTCCTTTGTCAAAGATAAGGTGTCCATAGGTGCATGGATTTATCTCTGGGCTTTCTATTTTGTTCCATTGATCTATATTTCTGCCTTTGTGCCAGTACCATACTGTCTTGATGACTGTGGCTTTGTAGTAGAGCCTGAAGTCAGGCAGGTTGATTCTTCCAGTTCCATTCTTCTTTCTCAAGATCGCTTTGGCTATTCGAGGTTTTTTGTATTTCCATACAAATTGTGAAATTATTTTTTCTAGCTCTGTGAAGAATACCGTTGGTAGCTTGCTAGGGATTGCATTGAATCTATAGATTGCTTTGGGTAGTATACTCATTTTCACTATATTGATTCTTCCAATCCATGAACATGGTATATTTCTCCATCTGTTAGTGTCCTCTTTGATTTCTTTCACCAGTGTTATATAGTTTTCTGTATATAGGTCTTTAGTTTCTTTAGGTAGATATATTCCTAAGTATTCTATTCTTTTCATTGCAATGATGAATGGAATTGTTTCCTTAATTTCTCTTTCTATTTTCTCATTATTAGTATATAGGAATGCAAGGGATTTCTGTGTGTTGATTTTATATCCTGCAACTTTACTATATTCATTGATTAGCTCTAGTAATTTTCTGGTGGTGTCTTTAGAGTTTTCTATGTAGAGGATCATGTCATTTGCAAACAGTGAGAGTTTTACTTCTTCTTTTCCAATTTGTATTCCTTTTATTTCTTTTTCTGCTCTGACTGCTGTGGCCAGAACTTCCAAAACTATGTTTAATAGTAATGGTGAAAGTGGGCACCCTTGTGTTGTTCCTGACTTTAGGGGAAATGCTTTCAATTTTCACCATTGAGGATAATGTTTGCTGTGGGTTTGTCATATATAGCTTTTATTATGTTGAGGTATGTTCCTTCTATTCCTGCTTTCTGGAGAGTTTTTATCATAAATGAATGTTGAATTTTGTCAAAGGCTTTTTCTGCATCAATTGAGATAATCATATGGTTATTATTTTTCAATTTGTTAATGTAGTGTATTACATTGATTGATTTGTGGGTATTTAAGAATCCTTGCATCCCTGGGATAAAGCCCACTTGGTCATGGTGTATGATCTTTTTAATGTGTTGTTAGATTCTGTTTGCTAGATTTTTGCATCTATGTTCGTCAGTGATATTGGCCTGTAGTTTTCATTTTTTGTGGCATCTTTATCAGGTTTTGGTATTAGGGTGATGGTGGCCTCATAGAATGAATTTGGAAATTTACCTTCCTCTGCAATTTTATGGAAGAGTTTGAGTAGGATAGGTATTAGCTCTTCTCTACATTTTTGGTAGAATTGAGCTGTGAAGCTGTCTGGACCTGGGCTTTTGTTTGCTGGAAGATTTCTGATTACAGTTTCAGTTTCTGTGCTTGTGATGGGTCTGTTAAGATTTTCTATTTCTTCCTGGTCCAGTTTTGGAAAGTTGTATTTTTCTAAGAATTTGTCCATTTCTTCCACGTTGTCCATTTTATTGGCATATAATTGCTGATAGTAGTCTCTTATGATCCTTCATATTTCTGTGTTGTCTTTGATCTCTCCATTTTCATTTCTAATTTTATTGATTTGATTTTTCTCCCTTTGTTTCTTGACGAGCCTGGCTAATGGATTGTCAATTTTATTTATCCTTTCAAAGAACCAGCTTTTGGCTTTGTTGATTTTTGCTATGGCCTCTTTTGTTTCTTTTGCATTTATTTGTACCCTAATTTTTAAGATTTCTTTCCTTCTACTAACCCTGGGGTTCTTCATTTCTTCCTTTTCTAGTTGCTTTAGGTGTAGAGTTAGGTTATTTATTTGACTTTTTTTTTTTTGTTTGTTTCTTGAGGTATGCCTGTATTGCTGTGAACTTTCCCCTTAGGACTGCCTTTACAGTGTCCCACAGGTTTTCGGTTGTTGTGTTTTCATTTTCATTCGTTTCTATGCATATTTTGATTTCTTTTTTGATTTCTTCTGTGATTTGTTGGTTATTCAGCAGCGTGTTGTTCAGCCTCCATGTGTTGGAATTTTTAATAGTTTTTCTTCTGTAATCGAGATCTAATCTTTCTGCATTGTGGTCAGAAAAGATGCTTGGAATGATTTCAGTCTTTTTGAATTTACCAAGGCTAGATTTATGTCCCAGGATGTGATCTATCCTGGAGAAGGTTCTGTGTGCACTTGAGAAAAAGGTGAAATTCATTGTTTTGTGGTGAAATGTCCTATAGATATCAATTAGGTCTAACTGGTCTATTGTATCATTTAAAGTTTGTGTTTCCTTGTTAATTTTCTGTTTAGTTGATCTATCCATAGGTGTGAGTAGGGTATTGAAGTCTCCCACTATTATTGTGTTATTGTTAATTCCCCTTTCATACTTGTTAGCATTTGTCTTACATATTGTGGTGCTCCTATGTTGGGTGCATATATATTTATAATTGTTATATCTTCTTCTTGGATTGATCCTTTGATCATTATGTACTGACCTTCTTTGTCTCTTTTCACAGCCTTTATTTTAAAGTCTATTTTATATGATATGAGTATTGCTACTCCTGCTTTCTTTTGGTCTCTATTTGCATGGAAACTCTTTTTCCAGCCTTTCACTTTCAGTGTGTATGTGTCCCCTGTTTTGAGGTGGGTCTCTTGTACACAACATATATAGGGGTCTTATTTTTGTATCCATTCAGCCAGTCTTTGTCTTTTGGTTGGGGCATTCAATCCATTTACATTTAAGGTAATTATTGATAAGTATGATCCTGTTGCCATTTACTTTATTGTTTTGGGTTCGAGTTTATACACCCTTTTTGTGTTTCCTTTCTAGAGAAGGTCCTTTAGCATTTGGTGGAGAGCTGGTTTGGTGGTACTGAGAATTCTCTCAGCTTTTGCTTGTCTGTAAAAGCTTTTGATTTTGCCTTCATATTTGAATGAGATGCTTGCTGGGTACAGTAATCTGGGCTGTAGGTTATTTTCTTTCATCAGTTTAAATATGTCTTGCCATTCTCTCCTGGCTTGAAGAGTCTATTGAAAGATCAGCTGTTATCCTTATGAAAATTCCCTTGTGTGATATTTGTTGTTTTTCCCTTGCTGCTTTTAATATTTGTTCTTTGTGTTTGATCTTTGTTAATTTGATTAATATGTGTCTTGGGGTGTTTCTCCTTGGGTTTATCCTGTTTGGGACTCTCTGGGTTTCTTGCACTTGGGTGGTTATTTCCTTCCCCATTTTCAGGAAGTTTTCAACTATTATCTCCTCAAGTATTTTCTCATGGTCTTTCTTTTGTCTTCTTGTTTTGGGATTCCTATGATTCAAATGTTCTGGCATTTAATATTGTCCTGGAGGTCTCTGAGAGTGTCCTCATTTCTTTTAATTTGTTTTCTTTTTTTCCTTTCTGATTCATTTATTTCTGTCATTTTATCTTCTAATTCACTAATCCTATCTTCTGCCTCTGTTATTCTACTATTTGTTGCCTCCAGAGTGTTTTTGATCTCATTTATTGCATTATTCATTATATATTGACTCTTTTTTATTTCTTCTAGGTCCTTTTTAAACCATTCTTGCATCTTCTCAATCCTTGTCTCCAGGCTATTTATCTGTGATTCCATTTTGATTTCAAGATTTTGGATAATTTTCACTATCATTATTCGAAATTCTTTATCAGGTAGATTCCCTATCTCTTTCTCTTTTGTATGGTTTGGTGGGCATTTATCCTGTTCCTTTACCTGCTGGGTATTCCTCTGTCTCTTCATCTTGTTTTATATTGCTGAGTTTGGGGTGTCCTTTATTCTGGCAGTTTGTGGAGTTGTCTTTATTTGGAGTTTCCTCACTGTGGGTGGGTTGTACAGGTGGCTTGTCAAGGTTTCTTGGTTAGGGAAGCTTGTGTCAGTGTTCTGGTGGGTGGAGCTGGATTTCTTCTCTCTGGAATGCAATGAAGTGTCCAGTAATGTATTATGAGATGTCTATGGTTTTGTAGTAACTTTGGGCAGCCTGTATATTGGAGCTCAGGGCTGTGTTCCTGTGTTGTTGGAGAATTTGCGTGGTATGTCTTGCTCTGGAACTTTTTGGCCCTTGTGTGGTGCTTGGTTTCAGTGTAGGTATGGAGGCGTTTGATGAGCTCTTATTGATTAATGTTCCCTGGAGTCAGGGTTTGGATTTAAGCCTCCTGCTTCAGGTTTTCAGCCTTATTTTTACAGTAGTCTCAAACCTTCTCCTTCTATATAGCACCATGGATAAAACATCTAGGTTAAAGATGAAAAGTTTCTCCACAGTGAGGGACACCCAGAGACGTTCACAGAGTTACATGGAGAAGACAAGAGGGAGGAGGGTGTTAGAAGTGACCCGAATGAGCTGAGGTGGAATCAATGGAGGAGAGAGCAGGCTAGCCAGTAATCACTTCCTTTGTGCACTCCACAACTGGACCGCTCAGAGATGTTCATGGAGTTATACAGAGACGAGAAGAGGGAGGAAGGAGATAGAGGTGGCCAGGAGGATAAAAGGGGGAAATGAAAAGGAGAGAGACAGATCCAGCCAGTAATCAGTTCCCTAAGTGCTTTCCACCATCTGGAACACACAGAAATTCTCAGAGTTGGGTAGAGTAGAGAAGGGTTAGGGAGGAGACATACGCCACCTGGTGGAGAAAAAGGAGAGTCCAAAGGCAGAGAGAGCAGTCAAGCCAGTAATCTCACTCCCACGTAAAAATGGGTACTGAAGATTGGGTTCTTATAGATACAAAATTGATAACAAATACCAAAAATTAAAAATCTAGAGTAGAGTTTGAAGTTTCAAAAATACAATGTTAAAGAAAAGAAGAAGAACAAGAAAGAGAAAAAAAAAAAACAAATTCACAAAAATTATATATATATAAAAATATAGGTGCAAAATTGATAACAAATACCTAAAAGCAAAAATTAAAAATCTAGAGTAGAATTTGGAATTTCAGAAATACAATATTAAAGAAAAGAAGCAGACAAAGAAAGAAAAAAAAAAAACAAAGTCACAAAAATTATAAAAAAAAAATAAGTACAAAATTGATAACAAATACCAAAAAGCAAATATTAAAAATCTAGAGTAGAGTTTGGCATTTCAGAAATACAATGTTAAAGAAAAGAAGAGAAAAATATAAAAAGAAAGAGAAAAAATAAAGTCACAAAAATTATATAAAAAATAATATATATATATATATATATATATATATGAAGTTTGCTTTAAAAAAATAGGGTCTTTTTTTTGCAAAGTAATAGGTTATAAAAGTGAAAATTGAGTAATAGAGGACTTAAAATTAAAAAAAAAAGAAAGAGTGATCATACAAATAGTGGGTATTGTGGGGTCAGTTCATTTTCGGCTAGTTCCTTGGTCCGGCTTATATTTCTCAAGATCTATAGGCCCCTTCCTATGTAGTCCGTACTAACAACAGGGTTTTAATCTATTGCTTGGAACCTGTCGCTTCCAAGTCAGTGTCCTCTGTTTTAGCTTCTTCTTTTTGCTGGTCTCTTCAGTGTCTGATTTCTGCCCTGACATAAAGGGGGCGGTGGTGGACACTTTTTTTTTTTTTTTAGGCTCCCTTGTTCAGTCGCACTGTGGGGAGGGAGGGACGCTGCAAACAAATAACACTGGCATGTGCTCACCGTGCCTCAGCCACACTGGGCCTGCCCCCGCTCACAGTGTGTGTACCCTCCTTGCCCACACTGCTCAGGCCCTAGTTTGCTCTGCCGGGAACCATCTGAGGCCAGCCCTAGGCTGCATGCCCACCTTCCAGGTCTAAGCCGCTCAGGTTCAGGCACTCAGGTAGTCCTCAGAGGCACAGACTCAGTTGGGCCTGCGTTTTGTGCCCTTCCCAGGTCCAAGCAGCTCGAGTGATAAGGTGTTTGGAAAGCGCGGTTGCTGCGACTTATTGCCTCCCCGCCACTAGGTTTTCTGGGTGTACAATCGGCACAACTGCTAAGGGGGGTGTTGACAGTCCAGAACCCCAAGAAGTCTCAGTTAGCAAAGAAGCCTGCTTACAGTTTTGTAGATAATGTCTCTCTGGGGCTGCGATTGCCCCCTTCTGGCTCTGGCTGCCTGTCACCGGCGGGGGATGGTCTGCATCCGGCTGTCTCTGTTCATTCCTCTGTTCTGTGTGCGGGCCTGGTGGTGTCTTAGGTTAGGGCTGGCTTTTCACGTGGTAGTTATCCCACAGTCTTGTTTGCTAGCCCAAGTTATTTCACTCAGATAGCAATTGGGGCATACAGGCCAGTTCCTTATTCTAAGCGATGCAGCCCGCGCCTCCCTGCCCAGCCCCTGCTTGCTAGTGGCGGGTGCAGGTGTCTGCGCTGCTTCTCCACTGGGGGAGTTACCCTTGGGCTCCTAATCTGTGGGTTTTAACTGTTTATTTATTTTTCCTCCCTGTTATGTTGCCCTCTGTGCTTCCAAGGCTCGGCACAGACTCGGCAGTGAGAGTGTTTCCTGGTGTTTGGAAACTTATCTCTTTTCAAGACTCCCTTCCCGGGATGGAGCTCTGTCCCTCCCTCTTTTGTCTCTTTTTTTTCTTTTATATTTTTTCCTACCTCCTTTCGAAGACAATGGGCTGCTTTTCTGGGTGCCTGATGTCCTCTGCCGGCATTCAGAAGTTGTTTTGTGGAATTTACTTGGCATTTAAATGTTCTTTTGATGATTTTATGGGGGAGAAAGTGATCTCCCCATCCTATTCTTCTGCCATCTTAGCTCCTCCTCCACCAGGGAGGTTTTGAGAGAAAGGCCTTTTTAAACTCAAGCAGAAAAACTGAGATCTCTGGTTCCATCCTTATGTAAAAATTAATTCGTAAATGAGCTGTACTTAACTGACTTAAAAGTAAACCCTTACAATTAAATACTACTTGCATATCTTTAAAACATCAGCAAACTATATTGCAGATTCACATGATCTGGGGAATATTTAGTACTGAATCATATACTATTGAAGCTAGCTTAAGCTTGTTAGTTTGATTAACATAGGCATTTGTCATCAAGAAAAATAGCTTGATATGATAAAAGGTAAACTCTGTAGCAGTACTTATGTTTTGAAAACATCATCTCAAATCTTTTCAGATTTTGATTACCTGAAACTAAAGCTGAATGATAAGAATTCAGTGACTATCTGTGCCATTTCAAATAGGATAAAATATTGGAACATTTGTTGCTGGGCAGGTCTAAGTAGACCTATCTATGTTTGCCTTGTTAGGAAAGGAAAACTAAAGCGTAAGTTTCAATCAGGAAGTGCTGGTATGACAAACAGTTCACAATTATTTGCCACTTGGTTTTCACTAGGAATTATTAAGATTTTTAAGAGTTGAGGATTCTATTTTAAATATGTGACTAAAGCTGCTAAAAATAATAAAAGAAACAGTTCAGTATATAGTAGGAAATATATTTTGAGTAGAAAAAGGAGTTTTTGTACATGGTTGAGCTGAGGTTAGGTTAAACTCAATTAAGTAAATGGATTTTGTTATTAAAAGTAGGATTGTACAGTACTAGACTTGTTTCCACTCTGCTAAGAAAATAAGTTTTACTTAGAATACTGCTTTTGACAACAGATTTTGTGAACTTCCTTGCCTTTAAGCAATATGTATTTGTTTGTAAATATTCACAGTGACCTAGGATTCTTTTTTTTTAATTATTTATTTTTGATTGGAGGATAATTGCTTTACAATATCGTGTTGGTTTGTGCCATACATCAACATGAATCAGCCATAGGTATATATATGTCCCCTTCCTCTTGAACCTCTCTCCTACCTCCCACTGCATCCACCCCTCTAGGTTGACACAGAGCACCAAGTTGAGCTCCCTGAGTTGTCATACAGTAAATTCCCACTGGTTATCTATTTTACATATGGTAATATATGTTTCCTTGTTATTCTCTCAATTAGTCCCATCATCTCCTTACCTCACTTTGTCCACAAGTGTGTTCTCTATGTTTGTGTCTCCATTTCTGCCTTGCAAATAGGTTCATCAGTACCATCTTGTAGATTATATATATATATATATATATATATATATATATACACACACACACACACATACACACACATTAAAATACGATATTTGTTTTCCTCTTTCTGACTTCACTCTGCATAACAGGCTCTGGGTTCATCCACCTCATTAGAATAGCCTCAAATGTGTTCCTTTTTAAGGCTGAGTAATTCAGACTTAAATTGAAGAAAGTAGGGAAAACCACTAACCATTCAGCTATGACCTAAATCAAATCCCTTATGATTATACAGTGGAAGTGAAAAATAGATGTAAGGGCCTAGATCTGATAGATGGAGTGCCTGATGAGCTATGGAATGAGGTTCGAGACATTGTACAGGAGACAGGGATCAAGACCATCCCCATGGAAAAGAAATGCAAAAAAAAGCAAAATGGCTGTCTGGGGAGGCCTTACAAATAGCTGTGAAAAGAAGAGAAGCGAAAAGCAAAGGAGAAAAGGAAAGATATAAACATCTGAATGCAGAGTTCCAAAGAATAGCAAGAAGAGATAAGAAAGCCTTCTTCAGTGATCAGTGCAAAGAAATAGAGGAAAACAACAGAATGGGGAAAGACTAGGGATCTCTTCAAGAAAATCAGAGATACCAAAGGAACATTTCATGAAAAGATGAGTTCGATAAAGGACAGAAATGGTATGGACTTAACAGAAGCAGAATACATTAAGAAGAGGTGGCAAGAATACACAGAAGAACTGTACAAAAAAGATCTTCACGACCCAGATAATCATGATGGTGTGATCACTGACCTAGAGCCAGACATCCTGGAATGTGAAGTCAAGGGGGCCTTAGAAAGCATCACTACGAACAAAGCTAGTGGAGTTGATGGAATTCCAGTTGAGCTATTCCAAATCCTGAAAGATGATGCTGTGAAAGTGCTGCACTCAATATGCCAGCAAATTTGGAAAACTCAGCAGTGGCCACAGGACTGGAATAGGTCAGTTTTCATTCCAATCCCAAAGAAGGGCAATGCCAAAGAATGCTCAAACTACTGCACAATTGCACTCATCTCACATACTAGTAAAGTAATGCTCAAAATTCTCCAAGCCAGGCTTCAACAATATGTGAACCATGAAATTCCAGATGTTAAAGCTGGGTTAAAACAAACCCATGCTGTACTCTTGCTTAAAAACCTCTCCAGCCTCCTGCTTTCAAGAGTAATTCTTTAGCTCTAGCCTTCACCCTGCTTATTTAACTTATATGCAGATTACATCATGAGAAGTACTGGGCTGGAAGAAGCACAAGCTGGAATCAAGATTGCTGGGAGAAATATCAATAACCTCAGATATGCAGATGACACCATCCTTATGGCAGAAAGTGAAGAGGAACTAAAAAGCCTCTTGATGAAAGTGAAAGAGGAAAGTGAAAAAATTGGTTTAACGAAGCTCAACATTCAGAAAACTAAGATCATGGCATCTGGTCCCATCACTTTATGGGAAATAAATGGGGAAACAGTGGAAACAGTGTCAGACTTTACTTTTTTGGGCTCCAAAATCACTGCAGATGGTGACTGCAGCCATGAAATTAAAAGACTCTTACTCCTTGGAAGGAAAGTTATGACCAACCTATATAGCATATTCAAAAGCAGAGACATTACTTTGCCAACAAAGGTCTGTCTAGTCAAGGCTATGGTTATTCCAGTGGTCATGTGTGGATGTGAGAGTTGGACTGTGAAGAAAGCTGAGCGCCGAAGAATTGATGCTTTTGAACTGTGGTGTTGGAGAAGACTCTTGGGAGTCCCTTGGACTGCAAGGAGATCCAACCAGTCCATCCTAAAGGAGATCCGTCCTGGGTGTTCATTGGAAGGACTGATGCTGAAGCTGAAACTCCAGTACTTTGACCACCTCATGTGAAGAGTTGACTCATTGGCAAAGACCCTGATGCTGGGAGGGATTGGGGGCAGGAGGAGAAGGGGACAACAGAGGATGAGATGGCTGGATGGCATCACCGACTCGATGGACATGAGTTTGAGTGAACTCCGGGAGTTGATGATGGACAGGGAGGCCTGGCGTGCTGCGATTCATGGGGTTGCAAAGAGTAGGACACGACTGAGCGACTGAAGTGAACTGAGCCTTCAAGGATTCTTCTGAGTCCGCTTTCTGATCCTTATCTTCCATCGTTTCTTACACAGTTGCACTTATGATGCATTGAGGCAGATCTTATAACTATCCTGTCTTTGTAGGGCTATCAAGCCTAGGATTGGGGTTCTGCCTGCTGAAAGGCATGTCCCTCTGAGTGAGCTGTTGGATTACTAGGGCCATGGGAGTGAATGCAAGATAACAGGCCAATGCCCATGTTGTTTTCCCAGCACCATGGCCAGAGGCTCATTTACACAACACTGCACCCTCATCCTGGTTGTGTAGTACAGTGGAGTGGCACCCCATCTGAAGCCATGTTGCCTGAATACAGATTTGACCTCTGCTGCTTACCTGATCATCATACCCACCTCTTCAGATGGTGAAAAGCATTAAATGAGCCAGACAAACTGGTGAAACATTTAAAATAGAGTCTGGCAGGTAAGTAAGTAAGTAAGTAAGTGTTAGTCACTAAGTCATGTCTGACTCTTTATGACCCTATGGACTGTAGCCCACCAGGCTCCTCTGTCCGTGGGATTCTCGAGGCAAGAATGGTTGAGCGGGTTGCCATTTGTAAATGGTAAATAAATACTGAAAGATAGTCATGCCACCTTCCTTTTATTTCTTAACAATTGTAAGATAACATTTTCTTCTGTAAATTGCCATGGTTTATTTCCCAAATGGATTAAAAATGTAAAATTATGAGTCCCATTTCTTACTCATAGGATCATAATCTCTTGTGGTTATGTTGAGGTTGGGGTGAAGAAAGAAGTGTCATCCTGAAATCTGAAATTTTAAACTTGTTTCCTGAGTGATTCAGATGCTAAAATTTTGGAACCACTTCTCAGGTCTTTCTTAGCCCTCAATGTCCATTTCTCTTTTAGAGCAAGGTAGGAGACCAAGGATACTGATATGGTTCTGATTCTCTGTGGCAGTGAAACTACTTTGTATTATACAATAATGATGGATAAAAGTCCTTATATACTTGTCCAAACCTATAGAATGTGCAACACCAAGAGTGAACTCTAATGTAAACTATGAACTTTGGGTGATAATGACAGATCAGTGTAGGTTCATTGTTTGTAACAAGTATACCTATCTGATGGGCATTGTTGATAATGGGGGAGGTTGTACATATTTGTGGGGAAAGAGTATGTCAACTAAAGTAAAAACATACAATCTAAAAGTTGAGGATTATTGCCGAGGTCCAGCCCCGGCTGATCCAGGGTATTCGAAGGAGAGACGGCTAGGCGACCTATTCAAATGTTAATTAGAGATAATGAAGAGTAATAGAATGAGGATAGCTCAGTAGGAAAATTCAGTGGAGAAAAGAAGCTGAGTGGCTTGGTTTACGTGGAAAATCAATATAACCCGTGACACCAGGTTAGCTCTGACCACGGAGGCCGCAGGCGCCCTCTCGAATAGCGGAAGGTGCCCCACCTTAGACACCTTCTCGAGTGGGTCTTAGAAGCCCAGGCAAATAAATGGTCGCAGAGGATATCCGCGCTCCAGATGGACACTCAGCTGGAAGTTAAAGGGAAGAATGACATGGGGAGACCAAGCGTTGGTGAGCAAGGCCCATAGCTTTATTTTCAACAGGGGCTTTTATACCCTAAGTTACACATAGAGGATAATAGGGGATGCAAAGTCAGCAGTCTTTGATGCTTATCAAAAACCAGGGTTTCTTTCCTGCAAATTTATCGTATACAAATGGTTTAGGTGATTTACATCATCTTCTGGCCAGAGGCCTATTAACATTTTATGACTCTTGACAAGGACTTATCAACAAAGACTTATTTTCTCTAAGAGTAATTATTTTAAAGTTTGGCGCCATCTTCCGAAGATAAAATTGCATTCCTATAGGGCGGATGTGTAATGGGTTTACAAAGGAAAGAATTTATTACCTTAAGGGTCTAAAGTTACTAACACCAAGGCCACTACTTATTTTTTCTACATACCAACTATATTAATTAATGCACATTCAAGGATACAATTCAGGGGATGTGGGAACTTGGCAACAAACATTGGCTCATCAATGAAATCTTTTACTAGTTTTATTCCGACAGTTTCTAATTCTCTGAGAGGCTCTAAGCTATTTGAATATCTTAAGCTTCTCGTGCCTCTGGAGGCTGGGAGACTGTAAACAATCGTATGCATAGCTGTAGGTGTCCGGGTAAATTTGTCAGGCGAGTTAGAGAGCAATCTGAGGGATTTGGATTTAAACACTCCTAATTGCCCAGGAACTTTATTAATTGGAGCTGTAAGTTAACTCTTTGACAGAGAGAGTGAGATGGTGGTGGGGGACAGCCCCCAGTAAAGTCAGAGGTGAGAGCACAAAGCAATAAAGTAGGCAGACTCTGGTTTTTTGGGGGTAGATGCTCGAGAATATCCGGGGGCACTCCCGAGGCTCGATCCCGCCTTTGTGTATGCCGAGCCTCCTTCCTCATGACCTTTGTCACGAGTGGAATGTCTCTCGCCGGCTCCCGGCAGATTATGTTTTAGTTAGGCAGACAAAACTGAGGATTTCAAGTTCATGTGGCATTTCAAGTAGCTCTGAGAGACATCTCTGAAGAGGTAAGGGAGGCACCAGGTGATATAAGAGTGTCTGCAAAAGAAAACTCCATGTGGTTGTAACAGCAGAAGATTACAGTTAATTAAAGAAAATCAGATACCCAAAGTTAAGGAACTTAGCACTTTCCTATGTCTGGGAAGATAAAAGATGCAAGTGTGGGCCCATTGAAATCACTCCTATGATATGCACCTCAACAATCTGGGGCTTATATCCTATACATTCTCTTCTTAAGTCTTCTCAGGGTGTGCCAACAGGGGTGGTTGTGGCAGTTGACTGCTAGATGGGGGGTGTTTTGTTCCTATGCTGAGTTCCCTCAGGACATACTGTTGGGACAACTATAATGTAGTGACTTGAGGACTGCACTATCTTTTGTTTTCTGATATGGCAGGCAACCTGTTTTTGATAGGTATATGGGAACTCTCTGTACTACTCAGTGTTGCTATGACTGTATAACTGTGCTAAAAAAAAAAAAAAAAGTCTGTTGAACAAAAAGGGTGTATTACTGAAAGCAAGTTTATGTACGTGACACACAATGAAACAGTACTGAAATACTGAAGTTTGAAGCAGAGAAAGGTTTATTGCAGGGCCATGCAAAGAGACAGGTGACTTATGCCCCCCAAACCCTAAATTTCCCAGAGTTTAAGCAAAGCAATTTTAAAGGGCAGGTAAGGGAAGGGGCATTGCAGGGTATGTAATCAGCTCATGCACAGTTCTCTGGTTGGTTGATGGTGTCACAGATTTACATTATCAACCTTTAAGCTTCAGGAGGCCTGGAGGCTATATGCTCCTAGTATCAAGTAGTTAACATTTTCCTTTGGTGGTGGGGGGTGGGTTTCAGATTTGTAAAACAACTCAGGAATGTACATCAGATACTGTTGTCTAGGTACTTTGTGTGTGAAGTGGCTCAGTCCTGTCCTACCCTTTGCGACCCCGTGGACTGTAGCCCGCCAGGCTCCTCTGTTCATGGGATTCTCTAGGCAAGAATACTGGAGTGGGTTGCCATTTCCTTCTCCAGGGGATCTTCCCAACCCAGGGATCGAATCCGGGTCTCCTGCCTTGCAGGCAGACGCTTTACAGTCTGAGTTACCAGGGAAGCCCCGCCAGGAAAGCATAATGTAAACCAACTAAAATCAATTGGGTCCATCGTGATTATCTTGGTCGTGAAGATCTTTTTCGTACAGTTCTTCTGTGTATTCTTGCCACCTCTTCTTAGTATCTTCTGCTTCTGTTAGGTCCCTACCATTTCTGTCCTTTATCGAGCCCATCTTTGCATGAAATGTTCCCTTTGTATCTCTAATTTTCTTGAAGAGATCTCTAGCCTTTCCCATTCTGTTGTTTGCCTCTATTACTTTGCATTGATCACTGAGGAAGGCTTTCTTATCTCTCCTTGCTATTCTTTGGAACTCTGCATTCAGATGCGTATATCTTTCCTTTTCTCCTTTGCTTTTCACTTCTTTTCTTTTCACAGCAATTTGTAAGGCCTCCTCAGGCAGCCATTCTGCTTTTTTGCATTTCTTTTCCATGGGGATGGTCTTGATCCCTGTCTCCTGTACAATGTCATGAACCTCTGTCTATAGTTCATCAGGCACTCTGTCTATCAGATCTAGTGCCTTAAATCTATTTCTCACTTCCACTGTATAATCATAAGGGATTTGATTTAGGTCATATCTGAATGGTCTAGTGGTTTTCCCTAATTTCTTCAATTTAAGTCTGAATCTGGCAATAAGGAGTTCATGATCTGAGCCACAGTCAGCTCCTGGTCTTGTTTATGTTGACAGTAGAGAGCTTCTCTGTCTTTGGCTGCAAAGAATATAATCAATCTGATTTTGGTGTTGACCATCTGGTGATGTCCATGTATAGAGTCTTCTCTTGTGTTGTTGGAAGAGGGTGTTTGCTGTGACCAGTGCGTTCTCTTGGGAAAACTCTATGAGCCTTTGCCCTACTTCCTTCCGTATTCCAAGGCCAAATTTGCCTGTTACTCCAGGAAAGAAAGAAAAGAAAGTTAGTCACTCAATCGTGTCCAACTCTTTGTGACCCCATGGACTGTAGGCCCCCAGGCTCCTCTGTCCGTGGAATTCTCCAGGCAAGAATACTGGAGTGGGCTGCCATTTCCTTCTCCATTGGGTCTTCCCAACCCAGGGATCAAACCTAGGTCTCCCACACTGCAGGAAGACTCTTTACCATCTGAGCCATCAGGGAAGCCAGTTTTCCCTTTGAATGTTATTTAAAGGTAATTTTGAGATAAGCACTCCTCTCTATAGGCCAGTTCAATACAGAGCCCTGTATAAGTTGAAATGTTAATACAAGAGTCAATTCTCTTCAGTTCCATTGCATATGAGCTAGTTAAGTGTGCCTGATAAGGGTCTTTTTAAAAAAATCTGGTTTGGAAATAGCCCCTTAAATGATGCTCCTTCCAGTATGTATAATCCCTGGCTGCAGGTCATAAGGCATCTGATACTCATCCAAAGGTAGATTAAGCCTCAGAAATATAGACTTAGAATGTCTTTAATAATTCAATTAAACTTTACAAATATGTAGGATGACAGCAAGGAACTATCTGGGAAATGAGTCTTAGACAGTACATGTAGACCTCAGTTAATGGAATCAGAATTTGACATCCACTGAAACATAATCTTTCTTTAAACCCTAATTTTTATCAAAGACAGCTAAATTAAGACTAGCTTGTTTGCAAAATGAGTCTGGTTAATTGAGCATGTTGGTTCCTTTAAATTGATTGTGCTGCAACTTTTCATAAGGAGTCTCAGACTGAAATTTAAAGGGCCTTTCAGGGTTAGAAAAGCCATACCAAGGACTTGCTATGGATTTTACCTTACAAATTTAGGTGAATTTCTCTCTTTTTGAGGTCCCCAAAATATTTTGAGATTTTTTTCACCTGTTAGGAAGTGGCCTTCCTAATTTACCTGATAAAGCTGTTGGGAACCTGAGAGTTTCCAACGTCTGGAGATATCAGATAAACAGAAAAGATAAATGTTTCAACTGTGCTTACAAAGGTATACTTTACCAAATTGATCAGATCAGATCAGATCAGATCAGTCGCTCAGTCGTGTCCCACTGTTTGTGACCCCATGAATCGCAGCACGCCAGGCCTCCCTGTCCATCACCAACTCCCGGAGTTCACTGAGACTCATGTCCATCGAGTCAATGATGCCATCCAGCCATCTCATCCTCTGTCATCCCCTTCTCCTCCTGCCCCCAATCCCTCCCAGCATCAGAGTCTTTTCCAATGAGTCAACTCTTCGCATGAGGTGGCCAAAGTACTGGAGTTTCAGCTTCAGCATCTTTCCTTCCAAAGAAATCCCAGGGCTGATCTTCAGAATGGACTGGTTGGATCTCCTTGCAGTCCAAGGGACTCTCAAGAGCCTTCTCCAATACCACAGCTCAAAAGCATCAATTCTTCGGCTCTCAGCCTTCTTCACAGTCCAACTCTCACATCCATACATGACCACAGGAAAAACCATAGCCTTGACTAGACGAACCTTTGTTGGCAAAGTAATGTCTCTGCTTTTGAATATGCTATCTAGGTTGGTCATAACTTTCCTTGCAAGGAGTAAGCGTCTTTTAATTTCATGGCTGCAGTCACCATCTGTAGTGATTTTGGAGCCCAGAAAAATAAAGTCTGACACTGTTTCCACTGTTTCCCCATCCCGTGGGACCGGATGCCATGATCTTCGTTTTCTGAATGTTGAGCTTTAAGCCAACTTTTTCACTCTCTTCTTTCACTTTCATCAAGAGGCTTTTGAGTTCCTCTTCACTTTCTGCCATAAGGGATAGAAGTCATAATTAGCTTAAGAGGAAAGTTTCCTTTTGGGTATGGTTCTTTTTCCTTGGTCTTTGTCTTGCCATAGTGAAAAATTAAAATGACAAACCAGGAAAGCTCACACAGGCAGGATTTATTAAACAAGCGACATGAAATATGCTCCTGAGATGTGAGGGTGGACTGACCCTCATAGAAGTGGTCCCACCCTGTTTCAAGCTTTCCTTTCTATGTCCTTTGTCCCCCAAATAGATCCCAGAACCTGATTTTTTTCTACCCCATGTCAAAAGAGGGAGCTTCCCAGGTGGCACTAGTGTTAAAGAACCTGCCTGCCAATGCAGGAGATGTAAGAGGTGTGGATTCAATCCCTGGGTTGGGAAGATCCCCTGGAGGAGGGCACAGCAACCCACTCCAGTATTCTTGCCTGGAGAATTCCATGGACAGAGGAGCCTGGTGGGCTACAGTGCATTGTGTCAAAAGAGTCGGGCACCACTGAAGTGACTTAGCACGCACTCATGCATGTCAAACAGGCCTTGTACCTTAGGCCAACCAGGGAAGGGGGGGGTGTTGGGTGTGTTTTTCCTGCCAAATGTTTTTACTCCATGCTGCGGATTTTCCCTTTGTTCTGTTTTCTGAGGGCTATTTCATATCTTTGTTTGCCTTTTAGCCGCCGCTGTTTAACTGCCATTCTGGACTCTTTATTCTAATTACCTAACATTCCTCCCTCAAGAGATGGGAGGCCCAGTTCTTTGGGAATAGGGACACTGATGTCGCTCTGCATACTGCTTCCTGAGTTGGGATGGCAAGGAGTGCTGGGCCTTTCCCTCTTGTTAGCCTCAAGCTTCAGGGACCTTATGGTGGCGTCTGGTTAAGGGTGAGTGATAGATATTTTCTGTGGTCAGGTGTAATTCTACATATCCTTGTTGAATTAACTGCATTTTGTAGCTTGCTGACCTGGGCAGAGACAAAACAGGTTAAACAATTGATAACACATGAAGCAATCACAAATAGTATTAATATGGTGATAACGGGTTTTAATAGGGGCATCAGCCAATTCCAAATCCTTCTTTACCAGGATAAGAATTCCCCAAAGAGAGATTGTAGCCATCCTGAGGACTCTCTAGCTCATTCTTTAAGATCCTGCAGGATCTAAATGGTTTCCTTGAGGACTATGAGACTTTTTTCAACTTGGCTGGAGATGTTTACCCACAAGTAACACATCTCATTTAAGATGGCATAAGCCCCTCCTTGTTTAGCACTGCCCTTCTATTTTGGAGTACAACCCCTGCCAATCCCTGTTGATGGATTTTGTTGGGCCTCTAAGGCCAATACTGTGGCTTTTTATCCCTGCTGCATCATCACAGAAAACTTTATGATTTCTCTTTCCAAGTGAGGTATTTCTCTAGACCAGATTAAGCCCTGAATAATATTGTGTCCAATTCTGGGTCCTTCAAGATAGGGCTATATTGGTAATTGAGGTGTCCAGATCTCTCAGGAGAGAGGTCATATGAAGGGAAATTCTGCTTTGCAGTTCAGTCACTCAGTTGTGTCCGACTATTTGCAATCCCATGAACTGCAGCACACCAGGCTTCCCTGTCCTTCACCATCTACTGAATCTTGCTCAAACTCATGTCCATTGAGTCAGTGATGCCATCCAACCAACTCGTCTCTGTCTTCCCCTTCTCCTGCCTTCAATCTTTCCCAGCATCAGGGTCTTTTGCAATGAGTTGACTCTTCCCATCAGGTGACCAAAGCACTGGAGCTTCAGCTTCAACATCAGTCCTAATGAATATTCAGGATTGATTTCCTTTAGGATTGACTGGTTTGATCTCCTTGCAGTCCAAGGGACTCTCAAGAGTCTTCTCCAATACCACAGTTCAAAAGCATTAATTCTTAAGCGTTCAACCTTCTTTATGGTCCAACTCTCACATCTATACACGACTACTGGAAAAATTACAGCTTTGACTAGACTAGACCTTTTGTAGGTAAAGTACTGGTCTCTGCTTTTTCATATGCTGTTTAAGTTTGTCATAGCTTTTTTTCCAAGGAGCAAGTGTCTTTTAATTTCATGGCTGCAGTCACCATCTGCAGTGATTCTGGAGCCCAAGAAAATAAATTCTGTCACGGTTTCCTTTGTTTCCCCATCTATTTGCCATGAAGTGATGAGAGCAGATGCCATGATCTTTTTTTTTTTTTTTTTTAAATTTTATTTTATTATTTAAATTTACAATACTGTATTGGTTTTGCCATATATCAACATGAATCTGCCACAGGTATACATGTGTTCCCCATCCTGAACCCTGCTCCCTCCTCCCTCCCCATACCATCCCTCTGGGTCATCCCAGTGAACCAGCCCCAAGCATCCAGTATCGTACATCGAACCTGGACTGGCGACTCGTTTCATATATGATATTATACATGTTTCAATGCTGTTCTCCCAAATTATCCCACCCTCTCCCTCTCCCACAGAGTCCAAAAGACTGTTCTATACATCAGTGTCTCTTTTGCTGTCTCGTATACAGGGTTATTGTTACCATCTTTCTAAATTCCATATATATGCGTTACTATACTGTATTGGTGTTTTTCTTTCTGTCTTACTTCACTCTGTATAATAGGCTCCAGTTTCATCCACCTCATTAGAACTGATTCAAATATATTATTTTTAATGGCTGAGTAATATTCCATTGTGTATATGTACCAAAGCTTTCTTATCCATTCATCTGCTGATGGACATCTAGGTTGCTTCCATGTCCTGGCTATTATAAACAGTGCTGCAATGAACACTGGGATACATGTGTCTCCTTCAATTCTGGTTTCCTCAGTGTGCATGCCCAGCAGTGGGATTGCTGGGTCATAAGGCAGTTTTATTTCAGTTTTTTAAGGAATCTCCACACTGTTCTCCATAGTGGCTGTACTAGTTTGCATTCCCACCAACAGTGTAAGAGGGTTGCCTTTTCTCCACACCCTCTCCAGCATTTATTGCTTGTAGACTGTTGGATTGCAGCCATTCTGACTGTCATGATATGGTACCTCATAGTGGTTTTGATTTGCACTTCTCTGATAATGAGTGATGTTGAGTATCTTTTCATGTGTTTGTTAGCCATCTGTATGTCTTCTTTGGAGAAATGTCTATTTAGTTCTTTGGCCCATTTTTTTGATTGGGTCATTTATTTTTCTGGAATTGAGGTGTAGAAGTTGCTTGTATATTTTTGAGATTAATTCTTTGTCAGTTGCTTCATTTGCTACTATTTTCTCCCATTCTGAAGGCTGTCTTTTCACCTTGCTTATAGTTTCCTTTGTTGTGCAGAAGCTTTTAAGTTTAATTAGATCCCATTTGTTTATTTTTTCTTTTATTATCAATATTCTGGGAGGTGGGTCATAGAGGAGCCTGCTGTGATGTATGTCGGAGAGTGTTTTGCCTATGTTCTCCTCTAGGAGTTGTATAGTTTCTGGTTTTATGTTTAGATCTTTAATCCATTTTGAGTTTATTTTTGTGTATGGTGTTAGAAAGTGTTCTAGTTTCATTCTTTTACAAGTGGTTGACCAGTTTTGCCAGCACCACTTCTTAAAGAGATTGTCTTTAATCCATTGTATATTCTTGCCTCCTTTGTCAAATATAAGGTGTCCATATGTGCGTGGATTTATCTCTGGGCTTTCTATTTTATTCCATTGATCTATATTTCTGTCTTGGTACCAGTACCATATTGTCTTGATGACTGTGGCTTTGTAGTAGAGCCTGAAGTCAGGCAGGTTGATTCCTCCAGTTCCATTCTTCTTTCTTAAGATTGCTTTGGCTATTCGAGGTTTTTTGTATTTCCATACAAATTGTGAAATTATTTGTTCGAGCTCTGTGAAAAATACCCTTGATAGCTTGATAGGGATTACATTGAATCTATAGATTGCTTTGGGTAGTATACTCATTTTCACTATTTTGATTCTTCGATCCATGAACATGGTATATTTCTCCATCTATTTGTGTTCTCTTAGATTTCTTTCATCAGTGTTTTACAGTTTTCTATATATAGGTCTTTGGTTTCTTTAGGTAGATTTATTCCTAAGTATTTTATTCTTTTTGTTGAAATGGTGAATGGGATTGTTTCCTTAATTTCTCTATTTTCTCATTATTAGTGTATAAGAATGCAAGGGATTTCTGTGTGTTGATTTTATATCCTGCAACTTTACTACATTCATTGATTAGCTCTAGTAATTTTCTGGTGGAGTCTTTAGGGTTTTCTATGAAGAGGATCATGTTATCTGCAAACAGTGAGAGTTTTACTTCTTCTTCTCCAGTCTCGATTCCTTTTATTTCTTTTTCTGCTCTGATTGCTGTGGCCAAAACTTCCAAAACTGTGTTGAATAGTAGTGGGGAAAGTGGGCACCCTTGTCTTGTTCCTGACTTTAGAGGCAATGCTTTCAATTTTTCCCCATTGAGGATAATGTTTGCTGTGGGTTTGTCATATATAGCTTTTATTATGTTGAGGTATGTTCCTTCTATTCCTGCTCTCTGGGGAGTTTTTATCATAAATGGATGTTGAAATTTGTCAAAGGCTTTCGCTGCATCTATTGAGATATTTATATGACTTTTATTGTTCAATTTGTTAATGTGGTATATTATGTTGATTGATTTGTGGATATTGAAGAATACTTGCATCTCCGGGATAAAGCCCACTTGGTCATGGTGTATGATCTTTTTAATGTGTTGTTGGATTCTGATTGCTAGAATTTTGT
The DNA here is from genome assembly GCF_019923935.1 of Bubalus bubalis. Lineage (NCBI taxonomy): Eukaryota > Metazoa > Chordata > Mammalia > Artiodactyla > Bovidae > Bubalus > Bubalus bubalis. Next base: position 19,626,105 of record NC_059169.1, on the reverse strand, counting down.
TAAGGATTTTTGCATCTATGTTCCTCAGTGATATTGGCCTGTAGTTTGTTTGTTTGTTTTTTTTTTTGGTGGTATCTTTGTCAGGTTTTGGTATTAGGGTGATGGTGGCCTCATAGAATGAGTTTGGAAGTTTACCTTCCTCTGCAATTTTCTGGAAGAGTTTGAGTAGGATAGGTGTTAGCTCGTCCCTAAATTTTTGGTAGAATTCAGATGTGAAGCCATCTGGACCGGGGCTTTTGTTTGCTGGAAGATTTCTGATTACAGTTTCAATTTCCATGCTTGTGATGGGTCTGTTAAGATTTTCTATTTCTTCCTGGTTCAGTTTTGGAGAGTTGTACTTTTCTAAGAATTTGTCCATGTGTTCCAAGTTGTCCATTTTATTGGCATATAATTGCTGATAGTAGTCTCTTATGATCCTTTGTATTTCTGTGTCTTCCGTTGTGATCTCTCCATTTTCATTTCTAATTTTATTGATTTGATTTTTCTCCCTTTGTTTCTTGATGAGTCTGGCTAATGGTTGGTCAATTTTATTTATCCTTTTAAAGAACCAGCTTTAGGCTTTGTTGATTTTTGCTATGGTCTCCTTTGTTTCTTTTGCATTTATTTCTGCCCTAATTTTAAAGATTTCTTTCCTTCTACTAACCCTGGGGTTCTTCATTTCTTCCTTTTCTAGTTGCTTTAGATGTAGAGTTAGGTTATTTATTTGACTTTTTTGTTTGTTTGTTTCTTGAGGTATGCCTGTATTGCTATGAACTTTCCCCTTAGCACTGCTTTTACAGTGTCCCACAGGTTTTGGGTTGTTGTGTTTTCATTTTCATTCATTTCTATGCATTTTTTAAATTTCTTTTTTGATTTCTTCTGTGATTTGTTGGTTATTCAGCAGCATGTTGTTCAGCCTCCATAAGTTGGAATTTTTAATAGTTTTTGTCCTGTAATTGAGATCTAATCTTTCTGCACTGTGGTCAGAAAAGATGTTTTGAAAGATTTCAACTTTTTTGAATTTACCAAGGCTAGATTTATGGCCCAGGATGTGATCTATCCTGGAGAAGGTTCCATGTGCACTTGAGAAAAAGGTGAAATTCATTGTTTTGTGGTGAATTGTCCTATAGATATAATTTAGGTCTAACTGGTCTATTGTATCATTTAAAGTTTGTGTTTCCTTGTTAATTTTCTGTTTAGTTGATCTATCCATAGGTGTGAGTGGGGTATTAAAGTCTCCCACTATTATTGTTTATAGTTATTTCCCCTTTCATGCTTGTTAGCATTTTTCTTACATATTGCAGTTCTCCTATGTTGGGTGTACATATATATTTATAATTGTTATATCTTCTTGGATTGATCCTGTGATCATTATGTAGTGTCCTTCTTCATCTCTTTTCACCACCTTTGTTTTAAAGTCTATTTTGTCTGGTATGAGTACTGCTATTCCTGCTTTCTTTTGGTCTCTATTTGCATGGAATACCTTTTCCAGCCCTTCACTTTCAGTCTGTATGTGTCCCCTGTTTTGAGGTGGGTCTCTTGTAGACAACATATGTAGGGGTCTTGTTTTTGTATCCATTCAGCCAGTCTTTTTCTTTTGGGTCGGGCATTCAACCCATTTACGTTTAAGGTAATTACTGGGGATCAGTGGAGAAATAACTCCAGAAAGAATGAAGGGATGGAGCCAAAGCAAAAACAATACCCAGTTGTGGATATGACTGGTGATAGAAGCAAGGTCTGATGCTGTACAGCGACATTGCATAGGAACCTGGAATGTCAGGTTCATGAATCAAGGCAAATTGGAAGTGGTCAAACAAGAGATGGCAAGAGTGAACGTCGACATTCTAGGTATCAGCGAACTCAAATGGACTGGAATGGGTGAATTTAACTCAGATGACCATTATATCTACTACTGTGGGCAGGTATCCATTAGAAGAAAGGGAGTAGCCATCATGGTCCACAAAAGTGTCCAAAATGCAGTACTTAGGTGCAGTCTCAAAAACGACAGAATGATCTCTGTTCATTTCCAAGGCAAACAATTCAATATTACAGTAATCCAAGTCTATGCCCCAACCAGTAATGCTGAAGAAGCTGAAGATGAAGGGTTCTATGAAGACCTACAAGACCTTTTAGAACTAACATCCCAAAAAAGATGTCCTTTTCATTATAGGGGACTGGAATGCAAAAGTAGGAAGTCAAGAAACACCTGGAGTAACAGGCAAATTTGGCCTTGGAATACGAAATGAAGCAGGGCAAAGACTAATAGAGTTTTGCCAAGAAAATGCACTAATCATAACAAACACCCTCTTCCAACAACACAAGAGAAGACCCTACACATGGACATCACCAGATGGTCAACGCCGAAATCACCTTGATTATATTCTTTGCAGCCAAAGATGGAGAAGCTCTATACAGTCAACAAAAACAAGACCAGGATCTGACTGTGGCTCAAATCATGAACTCTTTATTGCCAGATTCAGACTTAAATTGAAGAAAGTAGGGAAAACCACTAGACCATTCAGGTATGACCTCAATCAAATCCCTTATGATTATACAGTGGAAGTGAGAAATAGATTTAAGGCACTAGATCTGATAGACAGAGTGCCTGATGAACTATAGACAGAGGTTCATGACATTGTACAGGAGACAGGGATCAATCCCTTCCTCAAGGAAAAGAAGTGCAAAAAAGCAAAATGGCTGCCTGAGGAGGCCTTACAAATAGCTGTGAAAAGAAGAGAAGTGAAAAGCAAAGGAGAAAAGGAAAGATATAAACATCTGAATGCAGAGTTCCAAAGAATAGCAAGAAGAGATAAAAAAGCCATCCTCATGATCAATGCAAAGAATTAGAGGCAAAGAACAGAATGGGAAAGACTAGAGAACTCTTCAAGAAAATTAGAACTACCAAGGGAACATCTCATGCAAAGATGGGCTCGATAAAGGACAGAAATGGTAGGGACCTAACAGAAGCAGAAAATATTAAGAAGAGGTGGCAAGAATACACGAAGAACTGTACAAAAAAGATCTTCATGACCAAGATAATCACGATGGTGTGATCACTGACCTAGAGCCAGACATCCTGGAATGTGAAGTTAAGTGGGACTCAGAAAACATCACTACGAACAAAGCTAGGGGAGTTGATGGAATTCCAGTTGAGCTATTTCATATCCTGAAAGATGATGCTGTGAAAGTACTGCACTCAATATGCCAGCAAATTTGGAAAACTCAGCAGTGGCCACAGGACTGGAAAAGGTCAGTTTTCATTCCAGTCCCCCAAAAAGGCAATGCCAAAGAATGCTCGAACCACCACACAATTGCACCCATCTCACAGGCTAGTAAAGCAATGCTCAAAATTGTCCAAGTCAGGCTTCAGCAATACGTCAACCGTGAACTTCCAGATGTTCAAGCTGGTTTTCGAAAAGGCAGAGGAACCAGAGATCCAATTGCCAACATCTGCTGGATCGTGGAAAAAGCAAGAGAGTTCCAGAAAAACACCTATTTCTGCTTCATTGACTATGTCAAAGCCTTTGACTGTGTGGATCTCAATAAACTGTGGAAAATTCTGAAAGAGTTGGGAATACCAGACCACCTTATCTGCCCCTTGAGAAACCTATATGCAGGTCAGGAAGCAACAGTCAGAACTGAACATGGAAAAACAGACTGGTTCCAAATAGGAAAAGGAGTACATCAAGGCTGTATATTGTCACCCTTCTTATTTAACTTCTATGCAGAGTACATCATGAAAGGCGCTGGGCTGGAGAAAGCACAGACTGCAATCAAGATTTCCAGGAGAAATATCAATAACCTCAGATATGCAGATGACACCACCCTTAAGGCAGAAAGTGAAGAGGAATTAAAAAGCCTCTTGATGAAATTGAAAGAGGAGAGTGAAAATGTTGTCTTAAAGCTCAACATTCAGAAAATGAAGATCATGGCATCTGGTCCCATTGCTTCATGGGAAATAGATGGGGAAACAGTCGAAACAGTGTCAGACTTTATTTTTTTGGGCTCCAAAATCACTGCAGATAGTGACTGCAGCCATGAAATTAAAAGACCCTTACTCCTTGGAAGAAAAGTTATGACCAACCTATATAGCATTTTGAAATGCAGAGACATTACTTTGCCAACAAAGGTCCATCTAGTCAAGGCTATGGTTTTTCCAGTGGTCATGTATGGATGTGAGAGGTTGACTGTGAAGAAAGCTGAGTGCCGAAGAATTGATGCTTTTGAACTGTGGTGTTGGAGAAGACTCTTGGGAGTCCCTTGAACTGCAAGGAGATCCACCCAGTCCATTTTGAAGGAGATCAGCCCTGGGATTTCTTTGGAAGGAATGATGCTAAAGCTGAAACTCCAGAACGTTGGCCACCTAATGCAAAGAGTTGACTCATTGTAAAAGACTCTGATGCTGGGAGGGATCGGGGGCAGGAGAAGAAGGAGACGACAGAGGATATGATGGCTGGATGGCATCACTGACTTGATGGACGTGAGTCTGAATGAACTCCGGCAGTTGGTGATGGACAGGGAGGCCTGGTGTGCTGCAGTTCATGGGGTCGCAAAGAGTTGGATATGACTGAGTGACTGAACTGAATTGAACTGATGATCCCGTTGCCATTTACTTAATTGTTTTGGGTTCGAGTTTATACACCCTTTTTGTGTTTCCTGTCTAGAGAATATCCTTTAGCATTTGCTGGAGAGCTGGTTTGGTGGTGCTGAATTCTCTCAGCTTTTGCTTGTCTGTAAAGCTTTTGATTTCTCATTCACATTTGAGTGAAATCCTTGCTGGGTACAGTAATGTGGGCTGTAGGTTATTTTCTTTCATCACTTTAAGTATGCCTTGACATTCCCTCCTGGCATGAAGAGTTTCTATTGAAAGATCAGCTGTTATCCTTATGGGAATCCCCTTGTGTGTTATTTGTTGTTTTTCCCTTGCTGCTTTTAATATTTGTTCTTTGTGTTTGATCTTTGTTAATTTGATTAATATGTTTCTTGGGATGTTTCACCTTGGGTTTATCCTGTTTGGACTCTCTGAGTTTCTTGGACTTAGGTGATTATTTCCTTCTCCATTTTAGGGAAGTTTTCATCTATTGTCTCCTCAAGTATTTTCTCATGGTCTTTTTTTTGTCTTCTTCTTCTCGGACTCCTATGATTCGAATGTTTGGACATTTAATATTGTCCTGGAGGTCTCTGACATTGTCCTTATTTCTTTTAATTGGTTTTTCTTTTTTCCTCTCTGATTCATTTATTTCTACCATTCTATTTTCTACTTCACTATTCCTATCTTCTGTCTCCATTATTCTACTATTTGTTGCCTCCAGAGTGCTTTTGATCTCATTTATTGCATTATTCATTATATATTTACTCTTTTTTATTTCTTCTAGGTCATTGTTAAACCTTTCTTGCATCTTCTCAGTCCTTATCTCCAGGCTATTTATCTGTGATTTCATTTTGATTTCAAGATTTTGGATCATTTTCACTATCATTATTTGGAATTCTTTATCAGGTAGATTCCCTATCTCTTCCTCTTTGGTTTGGTGGGCATTTATCCTGTTCCTTTACCTGCTGAGTATTCCTCTTTCTCTTCATCTTGTTTATGTTGCTGAGTTTGGGGCGTCTTTTCCGTATTCTGGCAGTTTGTGGAGTTCTCATTATTGTGGAGTTTCATCACTGTGGGTGGGGTTGTACAGGTGGCTTGTCAAGGTTTCCTGGTTAGGGAAGCTTGTGTCAGTGTTCTGGTGGGTGGAGCTGGATTTCTTCTCTCTGGAGTGCAATGAAGTGTCTAGTAATGAGTTATGAGAGGTCAATGGGTTTGGAGTAACTTTGAGCAGCCTGTATATTGAAGCTCAGGGCTGTGTTCTTGTGTTGCTAGAGAATTTGCATGGTATGTCTTGCTCTGGAACTTGTTGGCACATGGGTGGTGCTTGGTTTCAGTGTAGGTATGGAGGCGTTTGATGAGCTCCTGTCGATTAATGTTCCCTGGAGTCAGGAGTTCTCTGGTGTTCTCAGGATTTGGACTTAAGCCTCCTGCTTCTGGTTTTCAGTCTTATTTTAACAGTAGCCTCAAGACTTCTCCATCTATAGAGCACCATTGTTAAAATATCTATGTTAAAGATGAAAAGTTTATCCACAGTGAGGGACACCCAGAGAGGTTCATAGAGTTTCATGGAGAAGAGAAGAGGGACGAGGGAGATAGTGGTGACCATGATGGGATGAGGTGGAATCACAAGAGGACAGAGCAAGCTAGCCAGTAATCACTTCCTTATGTCCGCTCCACAGTCTGGACTGCCCAGAGATGTTCACGGAGTTATACAGAGAAGAGAAGAGGGAAGAAGGAGACAGAGGTGGCCAGGAGGATAAAAAGGGAGAATCAAAAGTAGAGAGACAGATTCAGCCAGTAATCAGTTCCCTAAGTGTTCTCCACCGTCTGGAACACAGAAGGAGATTCAGAGTTGGATAGAGAAGAGAAGGGGGAGGGGGGACATAGAGGCGACCTGGTGGAGAAAAAGGAGAGTCTAAAGGGGGAGACAGCAGTGAAGCCAGTAATCTGACTCCCAAGTAAAAATGGATACTAAAGATTGTGTTCTTAAACATGCAAAATTGATAACAAATACCAAAAAGCAAAGATTAAAAATCTAGAGTAGAGGTTGAATTTTCAAAAATACAACATTAAAGAAAAGAAAAAAAAAAAAGAAAACAAAACAAAGTAACAAAATTAAAAATATATATATATGAAGTTTGCTTTAAAAACATAGGGTCTTTTTTTTTTTTTTTTTTGCAAAGTAATAGTAGGTTATAAACATGAAAAAAGAGTAATCAGATCAGATCAGATCAGTCGCTCCATCATGTCCGACTCTTTGCGACCCCATGAATCGCAGCACCCGTGGCCTCCCTGTCCGTCACCAACTCCCGGAGTTCACTCAGACTCATGTCCATCGAGTCAGTGATGCCATCCAGCCATCTCATCCTCTGTCGTCCCCTTCTCCTCCTGCCCCCAAGCCCTTCCAGCATCAGAATCCTTTCCAGTGAGTCCACTCTTCACATGAGGTGGCCAAAGTACTGGAGTTTCAGCTTCAGCATGAGCCCTTCCAAAGAACACCCAGGGCTGATCTCCTTTAGAATGGACTGGTTGGATCTCCCTGCAGTCCAAGGGACTCTCAAGAGTCTTCTCCAACACCACAGTTTTAAAGCATCAATTCTTTGGTGCTCAGCTTTCTTCACAGTCCAACTCTCACATCCATACATGACCACAGGAAAAACCAGAGCCTTGACTAGACGGACCTTTGTTGGCAAAGTAATGTCTCTGCTTTTCAATATGCTATCTAGGTTGGTCATAACTTTCCTTTCAAGGAGTAAACTTTCTTTTAATTTCATGGCTGCAGTCACCATCTTCAGTGATTTTGGAGCCCAGAAAAATAAAGTCTGACACTGTTTCCCCATCTATTTCCCATGAAGTGATGGGACCAGATGCCATGATCTTCATTTTCTGAATGTTGAGCCTTAAGCCAACTTTTTCACTCTCCACTTTTACCTTCATCAAGAGGCTTTTTAGTTCCTCTTCACTTTCTGCCATAAGGGTGGTATCATCTGCATATCTGAGGTTATTGATATTTCTCCCAGCAATCTTGATTCCAGCTTGTGTTTCTTCCAGTCCAGCGTTTCTCATGATGTACTCTGCATAGAAGTTAAATAAGAAGGGTGAGAATATACAGTCTTGACATACTCCTTTTCCTATTTGGAACCAGTCTGTTGTTCCATGTCCAGTTCTAACTGTTGCTTCCTGACCTGCATACAAATTTCTCAAGAGGCAGATCAGGTGTTCTGGTATTCCCATCTCTTTCAGAATTTTCCACAGTTTATTGTGATCCACACAGTCAAAGGCTTTGACATAGTCAATAAAGCACAAATAGATGTTTTTCTGGAACTCTCTTGCTTTTTCCATGATCCAGCAGATGTTGGAAATTTGATCTCTGGTTCCTCTGCCTTTTTGAAAACCAGCGTGAACATCAGAAAATTCACGGTTCACATATTGCTGAAGCCTGGCTTGGAGAATTTTGAGCATTACTTTACTGGCTTGTGAGATGAGTGCAATTGTGCGGTAGTTTGAACATTCTTTGGAATTGCGTTTCTTTGGGATTGGAATGAAAACTGACCTTTTCCAGTCCTGTGGCCACTACTGAGTTTTCCAAATTTGCTGGCATATTGAGTGCAGTACTTTCACAGCATCATCTTTCAGGATTTGAAATAGCTCAACTGGAATGCCATCACCTCCACTAGCTTTGTTCCTAGTGATGCTTTCTAAGGCCCACTTGACTTCACATTCCAGGATATCTGGCTGTAGGTCAGTGATCACACCATCGTGATTATCTGGGTCGTGAAGATCTTTCTGTACAGTTCTTCTGTGTATTCTTGCCATTTCTTCTTAATATCTTCTGCTTCTGTTAGGTCCATACCACTTCTGTCCTTTATCGAGGCCATCTTTGCATGAAATATTCCTTTGGTATCTCTGATTTTCTTGAAGAGATCTCTAGTCTTTCCCATTCTGTTGTTTTCCTCTCTTTCCTTGCATTGATTGCTGAAGAAGGCTTTCTTATCTCTTCTTGCTATTCTTTGGAACTCTGCATTCAGATGCTTTTATCTTTCCTTTTCTCCTTTGCTTTTCGCTTCTCTTCTTTTCACAGCTATTTGTAAGGCCTCCCCAGACGGCCATTTTGCTTTTTTGCATTTCTTTTCCATTGGGATGTTCTTGATCCTTGTCTCCTGTATAATGTCATGAACCTCATTCCATAGCTCATCAGGCACTCTATCTATCAGATCTAGGCCCTTAAATCTATTTCTCACTTCCACTGTATAATCACAAGGGATTTGATTTAGGTCATCCCTGAATGGTCTAGTGGTTTTCCCTACTTTCTTCAATTTATGTCTGAATTTGGCAATAAGGAGTTCATGGTCTGGGCCAATAGAGGACTTAAAAATTTAAAAAAAAATTAAAAGAAAAGAATGATCATGAAAATAGTAAAAATATATCTAGGACTATCTCTGGTGTTGTTGTTGGCAGTGTGGGTCAGTTTCTTTTCGGATAGTTCCTGTGTCCAGGTTATATTTCTCAAGATCTCTAGGCCCCTTCCTATGTAGTTGGTACTAACACCAGGGTTTTAATCTATTGCACCTGTCACTTCCAAGCTGGTTCCCTCTGTTTTAGCTTCTTCTGTTTGCTGGTCTCTTCAGTGTCTGATTTCCGCCGTGACACAATGGGGGTGGTGTGGACACTTTTTTTAGGCTCAGTTGTTCAGTCACGCTGTGGGGAGGGAGGGACGCTACAAACAAATAACACTGGCGTGTGCTCGTAGTGTCTCAGCCACACTGGGCCTGATCATGGTGCGTGTGCCCTCCCTGCCCACACTGTTCAGGCTCTAGGTTGCTCTGCTGGGAACCGTCCAAGGCCAGCCCTGGGCTGCATGCACCTCCCAGGTCTAAGCCTCTCAGGTTCAGACACTCAGGAAGTCCTCAGAGATGCAGACTTGGTTGGGCCTGCGTTCTGTGCCCTTCCCACGTCTGAGAAGCTCAGGTGCTGAGGTGTTTGGTGAGTGAGGTCGCTGAGACTTATCACCTCCTCCATCCCTGCCACTTGGTTTTCTGGGTGTACAACCGACACACCTTCTCAGGTGGATGTTGACTGTCCAGAACCCCAAGAAGTCTTAGTTAGCAAAGAAGCCTGCTTGCAGTTTGGTAGATAATGCCTCTCTGGGGCTGCGATTGTCCCCTTCTGGCTCTGGCTGCCTGTCACCTGAGGGGGATGGTCTGCAGCCAAGTAACTCTGTATAGTCCTTTGTTCTGTTATCGGGCCTGGTGGTGTCTTAGGTTAGGGATTTTTGCGTGGTAGCTATCCCACAGTCTGGTTTACTAGCCCAAGTTAGTTACCTTAGATTCCTCTCAGGGCATTCAAACCTAGTCCTTACTCTAAGCAATGAAGCCCATGCCTCTCTGCCCAGCCCCCACTTGCTAGTGGAGGGGTGGTGGTGGTGGTGCAGGCCTCTGCACTGCTTCTCCACTGGGGGAGTTACCTTTGGGCACGTAATCTGTGGGCTTTAATTATTTATTTATTTTTCCTCCCAGTTATGTTGCCCTCTGTGGTTCCAAGGCTCACTAGACTCGGCAGTGAGAGTGTTTCCTGGTGTTTGGAAACTTCTCTCTTTTTAAGACTCCCTTCCTGGGACAGAGCTCATCCCTACCTCTTTTGTCTCATACTTTTTCCTACCTCCTGTCAAAGACAATGGGCTGCTTTTTGGGTGCCTGATGTCCTCTGCCGGCATTCAGAAGTTATTTTGTGGAATTTACTCAGCATTTAAATGTTCTTTTGTTGAGTTTGTGGGGGAGAAAGTGATCTCCCTGTCTTATTCCTCCTCCATCTTAGGACCGCCCCCTGTTTGTATTTTTAATAGTTTTTTCCCCTGTAGTTGACATCTAATCTTATTGCATTGTGATCAGAAAAGATGCCTGGAACACATGTATACCTGTGGCGGATTCATTTTGATATTTGGCAAAACTAATACAGTTATGTAAACTTTAAAAATAAAATTAAATTAAAAAAAAAAAAGAAAAAAAAAAAAAAAAAGGAAAGATGCCTGAAATGATTTTAATTTTTTTGAATTTACCAAGGCTAGATTTATGGCCCAGGATGTGGTCTATCCTGCAGAATGTTTTGTGTGCATTTGAGGAAAAGGTGAAAGTCATTGTTTTGGGGTGAAACATCCTATAGATATCAATAAGGTCTATCTGGTCTACTGTATAATTTAAAGTTTGTGTTTCCTTGCTAATTTTCTGTTTGGTTGATTTAGCCATAGGTGTCAGTGGGGTATTAAAGTCTCCCACTATCATTGTGTTACTGTTAATTTCCCCTTTCATCCTTGTTAATATTTGCCTTATGTATTGAGGTGTTCCTATGTTGGGTGCATATATATTTATAATTGTTATATCTTCTTGGATTGATCCTTTGATCATTATGTTGTATCCTTCTTTTTCTCTTTTCACGGCCTTTATTTCAAAGTCTATTTTATCTGATATGAGTATTGCTACTCCTGCTTTCTTTTGGTCTCAATTGCATGAAATATCTTTTTCCAGTCCTTCACTTTCAGTCTGTATATGTCCCTTGGTTTGAGGTGGGTCTCTTATAGACAGTACATAAAAGGGGTCTTTCTTTGTATCCATTTGGCCAGTCTTTGTCTTTTGGTTGGGACATTGAACCCATTTACATTAAGGTAATTATTGGTAAGTATGATCCCATTGCCATTTACTTTGTTGTTTTGGGTTCAAGTTTATAAACCTTTTCTGTGATTCCTATCTAGAGAAGTTCCTTTAGCATTTTGTTGAAGAGATGGTTTGGTGGTGCTGAATTCTCAGCTTTTGCTTGTCTGTAAAACTTTTGATATCTCCATCATATTTGAATGAGATCCTTGCTGGGTACAGTAATCTGGGTTGTAGATTTTTCTCTTTCATAACTTTAAGTATGTCCTGCCATTCTTTTCTGGCCTGAAGAGTTTCTATTGAAACATCAGCTATTATCCTAATGGGGATGTTATTTGTTGCTTTTCCCTTGCTGCTTTTAATATTTGCTCTTTGTGTTTGATCTTCATTAGTTTGATTAATATGTGTCTTGGGGTCTTTATCCTTGGGTTTATCCTTTTTGGGACTCTCTGGGTTTCTTGGATTTGGGTGGCTATTTCCTTCCCTATTTCAGGGAAGTTTTCAACTGTTATCTCCTCAAGTATTTTCTCACAGCCTTTCTTTTTGTCTTCTTCTTCTGGGACGCCTATGATTTGAATGTTGGGATGTTTAACATTGCCCCAGAGGTCTCTGAGGTTGTCCTCATTTCTTGTGATTCTTTTTTCTTTTTTCCTCTCTGCTTCATTGATTTCCACCATTCTGTCTTCCACCTCACCTATCCTATCTTCTGCCTCAGTTATTCTGCTGTTGATTTCCTCCAGAGTACTTTTGATCTCCGTTATTGCATTATTCATTATTCTATGTCTTTGTTAAACATTTCTTGCATCTTCTCAATCCTTGTCTCTAGTCTATTTATCTGTAACTCTATTTTGTTTTCAAGATTTTGGATCATCTTTACTATCATTATTCTGAATTCTTTTTCAGGTAGACTCCCTGTCTCCTCTTCTTTTGTTTGGCTTGATGGGTATTCATCATGTTCTTTTACATGCTGTATATTTCTCTGCCTTTTCATTTTGTTTAGATTGCTGTGTTTGGGGTGGCCTTTCTGTAGGCTGTAAGTTTGTGGTTCCTCTTTATTGTGGAGCTTGCTCTCTGTGGGTGGGGAGGACTAGTGGCTTGTCAAGGTTTCCTAGTTAGGGGAGCTTGCTTCTGTGTTCTGGTGGGTAGAGCTCTGTCTCTTCTCTTCTCTCTGAAGTGCAATAAAGTGTCCAGTAGTGATTTCTGGGGTGTCTATGGGCTTGGTATGGCTTTGGGCATCCTGTCTTTTAGTGCTCAGTGCTATTTTCTTGCTTTGCTGGATAATTAGCATTGTATATCTTGCTCTGGAACTTGTTGACTCTTTGTTGGAGCTTGGTTTCAGTGTAGGTATGGAGGCTTTTGGATGAGCTCTTGTCTATTAATGTTCCCTGGAGTCAGGAGTTCTCTGATGTTCTCAAGTTTTGGAGTTAAGCCTCCTGCCTTTGGCTTTCAGTCTTATTCTTACAGTAGCCTCAAGACTCATTTTGAAGAGAATGGGCTGCCTTTTTGGGTACCTGGTGTCCTCCACCAGTGTTCAGAAGTTGTTTTGTGGAAGTTGTTCAGCATTCAAATGATCTTTTGATAAATTTGTGGGGGAGAAGGTGGTCTCTTGGTCCTATTCCTCTGCCATCTTGGGACTACCCCCTGCAGCTATGCAGTTTTACAAAATAATCTCAAGCGTCTTAGCCTTAGAGTCTGAAGGTTGAATAGCTTCCAGTTATCAAGGATGTATCTCAAGGGCATCTGTGGGGAAGTGGATTTTTTCTTCTTCCCATCTGAAAGTAATGACAGGAAAAGCTAATAGGATCCCATGGGTGGACTTCCCTGGGCTGACACTAATCCTTCCCAGCACTGGGCAACCTGGGAGCTGAGTGTCCTTGTGTCAAGATGCAGATCCCTGGGCAGGTGAAGGCAGGTCAACCTCCTGGGATCCCAGAGGTGGAGTTAGGCATTCACAAGGTCTCCAGCATGACTAGTGCTGAGTAGGATCAAGACATGGTGTTCTGAGAGCCAAGCATCCCTCGGTCAGGACATGGATGCCAAGGGAGCTTGAGATACTTCTTGGGATCCCCTTTACTGGAATTGGGTGTCCCCAGGGTTTCCAGTAGAGGAGTGTCACATGGACCTGAATGGAAGAAGTGGTCAGACTTGTTGTCAGTTTTTCCACCTCAGTTGGAAATAAACAGCATGATGAAGAGCAATCCAAGCCTATGCCCTGAAACTGGGAACTTGGTGGAAAAGCTGCAAATCTAATTTTATATTGTCCTGAGGGATGTAGTCATTGATTTTTAATTTTTTAAGAAAAATTTTCTGAGTCAACCATTTAGAGCCTTGGAATGGAGAAATCCCCCAAAGTAACCCAGAAGTGCTAGACATAGATAACTGGCCACAAACCCAACAATTCAGTTGATTTTTTAAATTAGCATAGGATCACGTCTATGATAGAAAAATATTTGATTTAAATGCAAAGATCTAAGAAATCAAGAAATCATTATAAAGCAAACATGATGAATCATACGAATCAAGGCTCTTGGATGAGTTGTCCTACTCCTGATGTCATCTTTTTATCCTTGAGTGAGTGTAGTTTTTCCCTCTGTTTGAGCATTGTTTTAAGGTGATTTTGAGGTCACAGTTCTCTCTATAGGCCACTCCAGTGCAGGGACACTTTGTCAGTGGAAGCTAACCTTAGAGTTAATTTTCTTTTAGTTTCACTGTACGTGAGCCAGTTAATACCTGATAAGGGTCCTTCTGTCCAGGTTGGTGATAGTCCTTTGCATTGTGTCTTTTCCAGAATCTATAATCCTCTGGTTGTAGGCCACAGGGCATCTGATTGCCCTCCAAAGACACATTACTGAGATAAGCTTTAGAAACAAACGTAGAGTATCTCTTAATAACTCAATTAAGGTTTTTAGTAATATGACAAAACAACAAAGGAAGAGCTGGGAAGTGAGCCTTGGCAAACATAGACCTTAACAAAACTAGAATTTAATATTTAGTGAAACATAAAGAAAATTTTCCTTCATGAGGACATATTAACTGAGCAGCCAGGGAAGGCTTTATCCCATCAAATAAAAATGAGGTTTGTTACAGGGCTGGGGAAAGCCAAGTGACCATCTTGTGTTTCCCTCAACCCTATTTGATTTATAGTTAGTTTACTCATTTTAATTTCCCCAATAGAGGAGTAGACTCTTGCCATGTTTTAAGGATATCAGGATAGCAAGCGTCTGACAATGAGGGGTTAATTTTTGTAAAGCAAAATAAAGATTATGGTCAGTTCAGTTAGTCAGTTCAGTTGCTCAGTCGTGTCTGACTCTTTGCGATCCCATGAATCGCTGCACGCCAGGCCTCCCTGTCTACACCAACTCCTGGAGTTCACTCAGACTCACGCCCATCGAGTCAGTGATGCCATCCAGCCATCTCATCCTCTCAACTCTTCGCATGAGGTGGCCAAAGTACTGGAGTTTCAGCTTCAGCATCATTCCTTCCAAAGAAATCCCAGGGCTGATCTCCTTCAGAATGGACTGGTTGGATCTCCTTGAAGTCCAAGGGACTCTCAAGAGTCTTCTCCAACACCACAGTTCAAAAGCATCGATTCTTCGGTGCTCAGCCTTCTTCACAGTCCAACTCTCACATCCATACATGACCACAGGAAAAACCAGAGCCTTGACTAGACGAACCTTTGTTGGCAAAGTAATGTCTCTGCTTTTGAATATGCTATCTAGGTTGGTCATAACTTTCCTTCCAAGGAGTAAGCGTCTTTTAATTTCATGGCTGCAGTCACCATCTGCAGTGATTTTGGAGCCCCCCAAAATAAAGTCTGACACTGTTTCCACTGTTTCTCCACCTATTTCCCATGAAGTGATGGGACCGGATGCCATGATCTTCATTTTCTGAATGTTGAGCTTTAAGCCAACTTTTTCACCCTCCACTTTCACTTTCATCAAGAGGTTTTTTAGTTCCTCTTCATTTTCTGCCTTAAGGGTGGTGTCATCTGCATATCTGAGGTTATTGATATTTCTCCCGGCAATGTTGATTCTAGCTTGTGTTTCTTCCAGTCCAGCGTTTATCAGGATGTACTCTGCATAGAAGTTAAATAAGCAGGGTGAGTATATAGTCTTGACATACTCCTTTTCCTATTTGGAACCAGTCTGTTGTTTCATGTCCAGTTCTAACTGTTGCCTGCTGACCTGCATACAGATATCTCAAGAGGCAGGTCAGGTGGTCTGGTATTTCCATCTCTTTCAGAATTTCCCACAGTTTATTGTGATCCACACAGTCAAAGGCTTTGACATAGTCAATAAAGCAGAAATTGATGTTTTTCTGGAACTCTCTTGCTTTTTGCATGATCCAGTGGATGTTGGCAATTTGATCTCTGGTTCCTCTGCCTTTTCTAAAACCAGCTTGAACATCTGGGAGTTCGTGGTTCACATATTGCTGAAGCCTTGTTTGGAGAACTTTGAGCATTACTTTACTAGCGTGTGAGATGAGTGCAATTGCGTGGTAGTTTGAGCATTGTTTTGCATTGCATTTCTTTGGTATTGGAATGAAAACTCACCTTTTCCAGTCCTGTGGCCACTGCTGAGTTTTCCAAATTTGCTGGCATATTGAATGCAGCACTTTCACAGCATCATCTTTCAGGATTTGAAATAGCTCAACTGGAATGCCATCACCTCCACTAGCTTTGTTCCTAGTGATGCTTTCTAAGGCCCACTTGACTTCACATTCCAGGATGTCTGGATCTAGGTCAGTGATCACATCATCGTGATTATGTGGGTCATGAAGATCTTTTTTGTACAGTTCTTCTGTGTATTCCTGCCACCTCTTCTTAATATTTTCTGCTTCTGTTAGGTCCATACCATTTCTGTCCTTTATCGAGCCCATCTTTGCATGAAATGTTCCCTTGGTATCTGTAATTTTCTTGAAGAGATCTCTAGTCTTTCCCATTCTGTTGTTTTCCTCTATTTCTTTGCATTGATCACTGAGGAGGGCTTTCTTATCTCTTCTTGCTATTCTTTGGAACTCTGCATTCAGATGATATATGTAGATAAAGCTCAGCCTCATTTACTTTACCAGAGTAAGAAAATCTTTAAAAACAAATATAAACCAGTTAAAAGCAAAGAAATTCACATTGTCTGTTATTAAATACCGCATTCCTAGATAACTTTTTTTTTTTTTAACATAGAGAAAGAAAAAATTCAGTTTGGCACCAGGTTACTATTAATTGTAAAATTTGTTTATCTGATTAATCTTAGAAAATGTTTGCCATAAACCTTAAAGAAGCAGCAGTATTTTTGCAAAGGCATCAGAGTGAAACCATAGAAGACACATTTAGAGTCTGATTACATTGCAGTTGACAAAGCAACCTGGTTATTGCTGTGTCATGTAACACTTTAATATAATAATTAGAATTATAACTGACAATATTTTTGCAGGAAATATCAGATATTTATGAATTTCACATAATTTTTAGACCACCTGCATTAGTGTCATTTACCATGTAATATAGCCTAAAAAGATTTGTTAGTTATTGACAGTACTTCCCATGTACCTTTAACATATTAAATGAACATAATTAGTTTAATATTCTTTTTGGGATGCCTCAGGGGCCCTCAGAAACACCTCAAAGTTAGCTAGAAGTCAAACCAACTTCATTTGACTTTAAGGAAGTTTTTCCAAAAATATCTAAAGGGTTTATAACATTCAGTGAGATAGGATCATGCAATTCACTGTGAAACAACAGTTATTCACTTAGCAATAGTAACAAGAGATTTCAAAGGTAAACACAGAACAGATCATTTAAAAGGAAAATAAACTTAATATCTATTATCAAAGGCAATTTAACATCTTAAGAAAACTTGTACCACACACCCTACATTTCTTAAGCAACCATGAAGTATCCTTTATATCAGTACAGCACCCCATTAAGTGATATAAATCACTTAAAGCTCTTACCTCATTTGCATCTTCTTTCCTTTTAAGTTTCTTTACATCGTCGCTTTCCTTGCTGACAATTTGCAACAGATATAAACCTATGCACAATAAAAGTATTACATAATGTCAATGACTCAAGACACGTCTCTGTTAATTAGATCAGCAAACAAACACAAACAGTTCACATGAACCTGAAATTCATTTAGTTTAAATTTTTTGAATTTAGAATTATTTGGTTTGTAAGCACTTACTTTTCTTTAGGCCAACTAAATTAGAGCTCATTTATAAATTAGCCTCAGTAATATTATCCGAAGACAAAGATACACACTGAGACATACATATATATCCAGATAGAGGCTTTATAATTTTTTTGTTTGATCAGAAGAACCTGACAGGGTAAAGAAACTGGGTAGGGGAAGGAGTGAGGGAATCTGGGCTCTCCTTCCCACTGAGAGATAGGAGAATTTAGATGGGAATTCTTTATGATGTTAGGAGAATTTTCTGATTTTTTAGGCTGTGGATTATAGGAGAAAGTCCTAGCATTTTAGCAGAGGATTTTTGAACACAGAGTAAGGTGGGAGATTGTTCTTCCCAAGTAGAGTGGTTAAGAAAATCCCAGGAAAAAGTAAAGGGCAGAGCACGCTGGCTGGTGAGATGGTATGAGGACTAGCAAACTGCTCAGGGAGAAAGATTCTGGGAGGCAGCAGGACCTGGGGGAGGTACATTTTTTTTTTTTATCCCAGGAAAACAAGTTTGTCATTCAGTGGTGTAAATTTGTTGCAGGTAGCAGCAGGCGCCAAGTTCGAACTCCCAGTACATTGTTTGCCCTGTTGAGAAAAACACAATCCTAGTGCACAAGGCATATTGGGGGTTGTAGTTTAGGCAGAGTGAGAGAAAGAGGGAGAAAAGTCAGCAGTCTCCAGCTGAGGTTTGGGCGAGACCTGCAGTTTACCTTACATCTGAGACATGGCACCAAATTGTCAGGTATGGTTCTTTTTCCTCCATCCTTGTCTTGTTGTAGTAAAAAATTAAAATTACAGATCAGGAAAGCTCATGCAGGCAGGATTTATTAAATAAGCAACATGAAACACACTCTTGAGTTGTGAGAGCAGACCGACCTCTGTAAGAGTGGTCCCACCCTGTCTTAGGCTTTCTTTTAATGTCCTTTGTTCTGTCTCCTAAGCAGTCCCCGGAGCCTGATTTGTTCTGCTACATGTCAAACAACTAGTTGTGATTTTGGTGTTCTCGTAGAAAATGAGCGCATGTCCTTCTATTCTGCCATCTTAAAGATATCACTAGCAATATCACAAGGTTGCCAGGGGAAGTGTCAATAACCTCAGATATACAGATGTCACTACTCTAATGGCAGAAAGCAAAGAACTAAAGAGCCTCTTGATGAAGGTGAAAGAGGAGAGTGAAAAATCTGGCTTAAAACTCAACATTTAAAACACGAAAATCATGGCATCTGGTGCCATCACTTCATGGCAAATAGATGGGGAAACAATGGAAACAGTGACAGACTTTATTTGCTTGGGCTCCAAAATCACTGTAGATGGTGACTGCAGCCATTAAATTAAAAGATGCTTGTTCCTTGGAAGAAAAGCTATGACAAACCTAGACAGTATATGAAAAAGCAGAGACATCACTGCCAACAAAGGTTCATATGGTCAAAGCTATGGTTTTTCCAGTAATCAGGTATGGATGTGAGATTTGGACTATAAAGAAGGCTGAGAACCAAAGAATTGATGCTTTCGAACTGTGGTGCTGGAGAAGACTCTTGAGAAGAGTCCCTTGGACTGCAAGGAGATCAAACCAGTCAATCCTAAAGGAAATCAATCCTGAATATTCATTGGAAGGACTGATGTTGAAGCTGAAGCTCCGATATTTTGGTCACCTGATATGAAGAAGCCAATTCATTGGAAAAGACCCTGATGCTGGGAAAGATAGAGGCCAGAAGGAGAAGGGGATGACAGAGGATGAGATGGTTGGATGGCATCATCCATTAAATGGACATGAGTTTGAGCAAGCTCTGAGAGATGATGAAGGACAGGGAAGCTTGGTGTGCTGCAGTCCATGGGGTTGCAATGAGTCAGAAAGGACTGAGCGACTGAAGAACAACAGCAGCGTCAATCAGGGCTTGTACCTGAGACCAACTAGGGAAGGGGTCATGTTGGATGTGTTTTTCCCGCCAAAGATTTTTACTCCAGGCTGCAGAGTTTTCCTTTGTTTTATTTTACTCAGACTTTTTTATTTCTTTGTTTGCTTTTTAGTTGCTGCTTTTTAACCACCATTTTGGACTCCTTTCTCAAACCACCTAACATTTCCTTATATCTGTAGAAACACAGATTAAGGACTGGTAGTATTTCAGACAAAACCTCAAAATTATAACCCATATGTATCAGTTTGTGTGAATGTGTATGTTCAGTGAAGTCTGACACTTTTGCAACCCCATGGACTGTAGTCTGCCAGATTCCTCTGTCCATCAAATTTTCCAGGGGAGAATACTGGGGTGGGTTCCAATTTTCTACTCCAGGGGATCTTCCTGACTCAGGGATTGAACCCATATCTCCAGCGAGTTCTTTACCACTGTACCACTTGGGGAGCCCATTCATTAGTTTACTCAATCTTATAGAATTAATCATTTTTACTAGCATTTTCATGAAATGAGAAATTCCGTTAAATTTTAAATATCTTATCTGGTTCAGCAGCATGATATAAAAGTTTTCAGAAACGTGTTCTTGTCAGAAGTCCTTCCTGTGACTCTTCTTAAAGTTGGAGCAATTTGGAAAGACTCAGCTTAAACTGTCTGCAGATGATTAAGGACATAAAAAAGCAAAGTTAGAGATCTGATTAGTATTTTTTGACAAGGAAGTTTAACCAAGTTGCTGGGACATCCTGTATTTTAAGATAACAACTAGAATTATGACTGATACAATTATACCAGTACATATCCAAATTTCAGAAACTTAAACTTTTACCATGTCTATGTTAATAACATTCATTCATAAAGTATACTCTAAGTAGCTTTATCACTCATGTGATAATGCTCTCCAGTAATTTTATTTACCAAATAATACTAGTTAAGTATTTCTCTTAGATGCATCAGGGGCTCTCTAAAGCATTTTAAAGCTGTCTGGAAGTTAAAAGAACTTTAATGAAAATTGTATATTTGGAAAGTTTGTGAAAAATTTTCAAAACACTTGGTCAAATAAGGTCATAGATCACTGTGAAACATTACTTTTTTCTTAACCAAAGTGAGAAGACATCTCAAATGCAAATACAGATCACTTCAAGGCACAGAAGTTCACACAATCTGTTATCAAAGTCAGCATTCCAGGAGAACTTTGTTCTTCTAATAGAAAGAGGAAACCAAATCTAGTCTTGTACCAGTTTGCTTTGAATAATAAAAGTCATTTACTTAATTAAATTCAGTATAAACTTAGCCCATCTGTACCATGCACAAAGTTCTTTTTTCAGTGTTGCCTTTCTACAAACCTTTCATCATTTTCTGTATCTGTTATTTTGTTCTTAAATTATCCCATGTTGAAACAACTGCATAAACTTCCATCATTTAACTTGATTTAGCACAACTCTAAAATTTTATGTTACCAAATATCTGTAGAGATCATCTATATATAAAAGGCACAAAAAGAGAAATGCAAATTTCTCTTCTAACTCATTATACAAAACTCAATCATCTTGGCTATTTTCAGGAATTTTTTTTCTCCAGTTCTCAAGTATCCCTTTAAGTTTAAAAAAAAAGATAATAGTAATAGACAGTAATATATATCATTTGCTCACATTCACATGGCTCACTTTAAGCAAAACCACAAAGAGGGAACAGGATTTGGACTCAGGCAGGAAGACAACACAGACACCCACACACATATCCTCCAATATAAGCCAAATTGCAAAAGGCCCATTTTGATACAATAGCAGAGCCATTAGGGGTCATTGTTCTCCAGATCTTAGAGAGTATTGAGCATACACAGTGTTACAATAAAAATACAGTTTTCTTTCATTTACATGAACATAGCTGAAGATCTCCCAGTTTTGTAACATATACCCTAGTGGAAATGTAAGATGGAACAGAGCTCTGATCATCCATTATTCATGGCTGGTGTCATCAAATATCAAGCAAACAACAATTCAAAATGTTCTCTCAGGATCACAGTTCCCTAGCCCCAAACAGGGAGATTCCAAAACCGTGTCCCTTTAGTCAAAATGGGGAGACCCTCAACCAACATCCCATCAGAAATAAAACTGAGTGAATGACCAAGGCTAGTCCAAAAGGGAAAATGCTAACCAGTGCTGCACCACAGGCAAAGCCCAACTCAATGCATCATCACACATGAGCTGCACTATTCACCAAAGACATCTCAGTTGCACATACTCACGTGCAAGTACTGATGCACATACAAACAACAAACGTATGGTCCCACATACAAAGAATCAGCCCAGGTATAGCCCCCAAATTCCACCTCCATTTCCAGATGGAGGCTGCAGAGTGACCTGGCTCCCAAAAGAGAATGGACACAGAGTGACTCACCCCAAAATGATACAGAAGCGTATGAAATATGGTTGCACAGACAGAAATTTAGAGGAGGTGCAAAAATTTTTATATCCATACCCAGATAGAGGCCTCTAAACAGATTGGCCCAGCTCTCTAAAGAGAACAGACCCAGAGTGGCTCACTTCCTGCAAGGGAAGCAGCCCAAATGGAGTAAAGAGAGTTCCCAACCTACACAAGCTGGAATGACTTATCTTCCAAGCAACACTGAATGTGGACTGCAGCTCTGGACATTTCTTTGCTCCAAACAGTCTTGTGCCATGAGGCAGCTGCTACCTCTCAAGGACAGTGCCTCCCAGTTCCCTTGAGCAAATGAGCTCCAGCAGCCTCTGGGGACTCAGAGAAGGGGCTTTCTATGGCTGGAGTTGACTATGGGCACAGACTCTTGACTGCCTTGCCAAAATTGTAACTGAAAGCAAGTTCATATGCCTGATGTACAGTGAGGCCAAACAATAAGGAATGTCAGAGTTTGGAGCAGAGCAAGGTTTATTGTAGGGCCATGCAAGGAAATGGGTGGCTCATGCCTCCCAAACTCCAAAATCCCCAAAGGATTTCAGGAAAGTATTTTTAAAGGCTAGGTAAGGGAGAGGGGTCACAGGGTATGTGATCAGCTCATGTACAATTCTCTTGATTGGTTGATGGTGAGGTAAAAGGACAGTGTCACAGGGGTTAACATTATCAATCCTTAGGCTTCAAGGGACCTGGGAGCTATATGCTCATGGTCATCAACTAGTTAACATCTTCCTTTAGGTGGGGGTTTTCACATCTGTAAAATAACTCAGGAAATATGATTCAAATACCGTCATCTAGGTGCTTCAGAAAGGAGTTAAAACAGGATATGGGGAAGGGGTCTGTCTTGGGAAGACCCCATAGGGTCCTGCCAGTTACAGATAAAGGCCTATGAAGGACTGGGGTGGATGCAGGGTGGGAGGATAAGGGTAGGCATGTCAGTGAGTGTTCAGGAACAAGATGGAAACCAACCTGGCTGTGAGAAAAGGTTCCTGTTGGGACAGAGGGATATGTGATGGGAAAAGCAGGTTGGGGCTATTGCAAATATGCAGGCACTCACAATGGTCCTGATTGTACTGAGGCAGGAGGCTTGGCTTTGCAAGCTGCATAAGATGACATATCTCCTAAATTCACCTAAATGCACTGATGTTTATTTCTCAGGGGCTGATAAACTTTGAGCAATCTGTTAAAGCACCAAGATAACTCATATGATTCTATCAGTTCTTTGGTCTTGAGTTGTGTCCTTTAATTAAGAAAATATGAATTGCATGTTCATGTGCATTTAGTTCAGGTTCTGGAATGATTATTTGATCCAAGTAAAGTAGTTTCTTTCCTATGCTTTGGTTTCTCAAATCCCAGTGAGTGGCATCAAAGGCTTGCTTGGGTAGGCAGATCCCTACTTTCATGAAGGATACCTGGAACTTGGAAGCAAGAGCTCTGTCATTCCTCATAGGGAAGAAGTTTAATAGTTTAGAAGAAAGTGGTTGATTGGAACAGATACTAAAGACCAAATATTCTGAGGTGAGTCAGAATAGGCACTCGGAGGGACTATGGTGATGATTGAGTCCTGTACCTAGTGGTGGCCATACACCTGTTACATGCAGGTTACCTGTTACATCCTGTTACATCACCTGCTCGTTGCTTACTGGTTCCAATCAGCAGTACTTTAATCCCATCACAACGTTGGGAGTTGGTCAGCAAGAACAGTATTTTAGTTGTGACTCCTCATTTTTTACTTTCACTGTACTGAATTTTTGCAAATGTATCAAGTGTGTGTGTCTTTTTTTTCTCTTAAAGAAGAGGATTTAAAACAGTTATCTCTGTGTAATAGTAGATTCTTGGTGTTAGCTGTAGTGTGGGAAAAAGTGTTGGGAATATGTGTGTTGATAAGACAAGGGACACTGTGAAGAAGTAAAAGTCTTTGATTACCTGATAGGAGAGAAGGGAGACAAAAGGCCAGGCATGAAGCAGAAAAGGCCTAGAAGTTCTGAGGCAGGAAGGCTCTGCAGTGCCCACAGCCTGGTGGACCCCAGGGCAGAGGGTATGGAGAAAACTGGAGAGCCTTGGGGAGGGTGGGGCATGCAGCCTGCACTGCTGCTTCAATTATTTTGAAGTGGAAAGAACAGAGTGGATGAAAGGGGAAGGGATGAGAAAATGGATTTTGAGCAAGTTTTAGAAACCAAGGAAAGTCTCAGAGGAAAGGAGAGAAGATTCTAGCTTGAGCATTGACACTCATGACTAATTGGATTTGGCTTGGGCCACTCTGAGAAAGCCAGGGTGGTGACCCATAGCTCACCAGCAATATGGGTGTTCTGATATCCTCCTGGATGGGTTCCAGTGACATCTGTGCCAGGCGCTGTGCTTGGTCATGGAGATTCCATGTAGTATGTAAGTAGTCATTGCCCTGAAGGAGTGTGGTCTCTGGTGGGACAGTTAGCGGGAAATACTGCTGCTGGATGAAGAGTTGTAGGAGGAGAGGGAAGGAGAAAGGATCATGGTGGAGAGGATAATTCTTGGAGTGGAACTGGGTTGGGGGATAGCTCATTCAGCAGTGGTTGAATTGTTGAGTATATGCCCTCAGGGATAAATTGGAATTAAGGAGTCAATTGATCCAGGTCTCCAGGTCCAAATCCTTATTTAGGTGGTGACATGTGATTTAGGATCCTGTCAGTCATCTAAGGGAGGTGAAAATCTTCATCCCTTGATGGTATCCAGAGGGCTCTCTCTGGCATTTTGAGATTTGGCAGCAAAGGAATTTGTGAAAGTTCTTAAATCAAGAGCCATGGGGAAAGAAATTTGCCTAATTAAGCAAATTCATCTCTTTTCTGCATGGATTTACTCAAGAGTGGTGTCATGGTGACAGCTGCTCTTTGTCTGACTTCGTCCTGTTCTGAGCAACATTGATCCTTTCAGTTAATAACTCAGCAGCCCAGGTGGGTGTTCCCCAGGTGTTCTCCCCACTTTCCAGAGACCAATACTGAGAGGTTACATGACTAGTTCAAGGTCACACAACCAGAGAGTGGTAAAATCTAGACTCTGACACAGGAAGATTTCCGCCTGAGGTATACCAAGTACAATTTTTTCTCTTTAAATTTAAAAAAATAGTAAAATGCACAATCAAAAAATGGTAAAATGCACAAACCATAAATGTGTCATCTTAACCACTTTTAAGCATTTGATTCAGGGTTGTTATGTACATTCACATTATAATACAACCTATTTTCAGAACCCTTTTCATCCTGCATTAGTATGTCATTAAACACTAACTCC
Organism: Bubalus bubalis; assembly: GCF_019923935.1. Lineage (NCBI taxonomy): Eukaryota > Metazoa > Chordata > Mammalia > Artiodactyla > Bovidae > Bubalus > Bubalus bubalis. Next base: position 19,601,114 of record NC_059169.1, on the reverse strand, counting down.
TCAGTCCCTTTCCAGCCCCTGGGAATCACAGGGCCACTTTGTTTCTCTCTAAATTTGACTGCTCTGAGTACCTTCATGTAAGTAGAATCATACAGTATTTGTCCTGTGTCCATTTTACACCCCCTCCCTCACCATCAGTGTGTAAGGGCCCAGTTTCTTCACATCCTTGCCAGACCTTCTCTTTTCTTCTTTGTTTCCCCCATATTAGTTCCTCTAAAATGTGTGAGGTGGTGTCTCATTTCCCTAATGGTTAGTGATGTTGAGCATCTTTCTTGCTCAAGCAGAATTTTACAGAGGACCTCTCAGGCAGGATGTCATAATCTGGGTAAGTCCCAGTGCTAATTTCCTGAGTGATTTCTATAGGGAATAACTGTAGGATAAATGACCCAACATCTTTTAAGCCAGCTTGTTAATAAAACTCATAGATTTATACTTTTGTTTTGGAAGGAAATTGAGACCTAGAAATATTAAGGGTCATGAACGTTCTGAACTGGAATGGAGTAGGGGAGCAGCGGAGAGGTGGACCTTCAAGGCCCTGGGTCCTCATTACCACTGCTGGGAGTAGAATCCAGTCTTCTGACTCCTGGAAGGGTCAGGGTCCCTTAGGCATGCCAGGCAGGGTTTGCTCAACCTGAAGCTCAGTCTGTTATTGCTTATTTAATAATTCATAGACATTCATTTATTTTACATATAATTCTTGAGCATCTTCTCTGCACTATAACTATATTGTGTGAGGAATAAAGCAATAGGTATAAGAAATCTGATCTCTATTTTTACAGGTTGTTATCATCTCTCCTTGAAAATTTCCTAACTCTGGCAAAGTCAGTAAATTGATCTTAATCTTTGGGCTATCTCTGCATATTAATTTTTATCACTTACACAGTGCATACTGGATTTGAATGGGGTTTTGTGGGGTGACCTTCTATATAGTTACTGTTTTCTCTTATTAAAATTAATAAGTAATTTGCAGAGAGATAATTTGAGATTATGTAAATATCATACTTCACATCAAACTTTTACCCATTAGTTTTAAGTTCCTTGAATAACTTTCTAACTCCATTGTTCCTTCTATCTATGTTTGTTTGTATTCTAGAATGGGAAAGCTTTCCTTCTCTCTTGTTTATGTGGCAGTAAGGATTCATGGATTCATTCATTATTTAATGGGTTATAATTCATTGCCATATATTTTTATTTTTTTTTCTAAAGGAGAGATTGTTTCTTTTATTTATTTATTATTTAGGGCTGTGCTGAGTCTCTATTGCTGTGTGTAGGCTTTCCTTGTGGAGAAGAGGGGCTACTTTCTAGTTGTGGTTTGTGAGCAGTGGTCTCTCTTGTTTCAGAGCATGGGCCCTAGAGTGAGTGGGCTTTAGTAGTTGCAGTTCTTGGGCTCAGCAGTTGCAGCTTAGGGGCTCTAGAGAGCTGGCTCAGTGGTTATCCTGTGACATGTGGGATCCTCCTGGACCAGGGATCAAAGCTGTCTTATCTGCACTGGCAGGTGGATTCTTTACCACCAAGGAAGCCCCATTTATCTATTTCTGTGCTTGAAGTATCCCAGGTTTGTCTAGTGAGAGGCCTTCAAACTGACTTCCCTGTCCTTTCTACACATCCTCATGATTTTGTTGAAGAAAATTTGCACAACATGAAAGTTGGGAATTACAATTTATTTGAGGCAAAATGAGGACTGCAGCCCGGGAGACAGCCTTAGAGAAATGGCTCCAGGGAGGCAAGAGGAGGACTTAGGATATATAGGAGTTTTGCAACAAAGGGCAAGTAGTCAGGAACATCAAAATAATATTGTAAATTAAAGAAGATCGAATTTCCCAAGTTAAGGAATTTAGTGCTTTTCTATATATGGGAAGACAAGAGTCTGGCTCATTGAAGTTATTCCTTTGATATGTATTTCTGTTATCTGGAGCCAGTATCCTGTGTTTTCATATGCTGAATTTCCTTAGGGCTCATCACAGGGAATGGCTGCAGAGAGTGGCTGCAGTCTTTGGCTGCTAGATGGCAGGTAGTCTTTTCCTTCCTGAATTTTCTCAGGGCTCACCAACTCTTGCTGATGTTTGTGACATCCTTATTTACTAATATTGCAGTAAATATTTAATTTCTTAAAATAATTTCATCTCTCAATTCCTTGAGCACTTCCTTATTTTATGGTGCAAGGTGTTCCAGGCCTGGCTTGTACTTTCTCTGGCTGTTGTTTTTCACCTACTGATAGTGGTTCTGTTGCTGGAAATGCCTGGGGCTTTGCTCACCTGGTTAATACTAGTTACAGAAGCACGCACAGATGTTCCCTTTTTGGAGCCAGTGTTGTGACCTGACCTGTACTTGTAGTACTTAGTATTGTGAGAAGAGTCTCAGCAACAACCATTAGGGAACTTTGAAAAGGCAAGGTTTATTACTCACATGTCCTGGAGGGCACAAGGCACATGTTGGGTGACACAGCGATGTTCTGGATGAAAGAGAGAGAGTTCAGTTCAGTTCACTCAGTAGTGTCCGACTCTTTGCAACCCCATGGACTGTAGCATGCCAGGCTTTCCTGTCCATCACCAACTCCCGGAACTTACTCAAACTCATGTCCATTGAGTTGGTGATGCCATCCAACCATCTCATCCTCTGTCGTCTCCTTCTCCTACCGCCTTCAATCATTCCTAGCATCAGGGTCTTTCCCAATGAGTCAGTTCTTTGTGTCAGGTGGACACAGTATTGGAGTTTCAGCTTCAGCATCAGTCCTTCCAACGAATATTCAGGACTGATTTCCTTTAGGATGGACTGGTTGGATCTCCTTGCAGTCCAAAGGGACTCTCAAGAGTCTTCTCCAACACTACAGTTCAAAAACATCAATTCTTTGGCACTCAGCTTTCTTCATAGTCCAACTCTCACATCCATACCTGACTACTGGAAAAACCATAGCTTTGACTAGACGAGCATTTGTCAACAAAGTAATGTCTTTGCTTTCTACTATGCTGTCTAGGTTTGTCACAGCTTTTCTTCCAAGGAGCAAGCATCTTTTATTTTCATGGCTGCAGTCACCATCTATAGTAATTTTGGAGCCCAAGAAAATAAATTCTGTCACTGTTTTCATTGTTTCCGCAACCATTTGCCATGAAGTGATGGGACTGGATGCCATGATCTTTGTTTTTTGAATGTTGATTTTTAAACCAGCTTTTTCACTCTCCTCTTTCACTTTCATCAAGAGGCTCTTTAGTTCCTCTTGACTTTCTGCCATAAAGATGGTGTCATCTGCATATCTGAGGTTATTGATAGTTCCCCGGCAGTCTTGATTTCAGCTTGTGCTTCATCCAGCCCAGCATTTCGCACGATGTAATCTGCATATAAGTTAAATAAGCAAGGTGACAATATATAGCCTTGACGTACTCCTTTCCCAATTTGGAACCAGTTCGTTGTTCCATGCCTCATTGGGGTTGAGATTGTGGTGTCTAGTATTCAGCAGGTTCACTCTTTATTGGTTAATTAAGACATGAGAGTGGGAATTAAAAGAACAGGAAGGGAGAAGCAAGCAGGCAGTGAGATAGTCTGTTATCATGTCAACCTGAGCTTTCTACAAAAGGGAACTTCATGGGTGAGCTGGCCTGGCTCTTTATCTAGTCATGTAGCTTGCATGTGTTCATTGGAGGCGAATGTAGATATTCTTAAGACTTCAAGTCTAGGAGGAAGCATCTCAAGTAACCCTGAGAAAAGTGCTCTGAGGAGGTGAGGGTGTAGAGCCCAGTTATATAGGAGTTTTACCCTAAAGGACAGGTAGTCTGAATGTCAAAATATTATTCTTAATGGAAGAAAGCCAGATATCTCAAATTAAAGAATTTAGTGCTTTTCTTTGAATGGGAAGATGCAGGAATCTGGGCTCATGGAAATCATTCCTTTGATATGCACCTCAGTTATCTGGGGCCAGTATCCTGTGTTTTGTCATCCTGAGCTCCCTCTGGGGTCACTATTGGGAGTTGCTGCAGTTTGACCCTGTTGCTGGGAAGGATTGAGGGCAGGAGGAGGAGGGGCAACAGAGGATGAAATGGTTGGATAGCATCATCAGCTCAGTGGGTATGAGTTTGAGCAAACTCCGGGAGATCGTGAAGGGGAGGAAACCCTGGTGTGCTGCAGTCCATGGGGTTGCAATAAGTCAGACACGACTGAGCGACTGAACAGCAATAACATATAGCAGGGTTTTTTGTTTGTTCGTTTGTTTCCTTCCTGTGTTCCCAAAGGACTCACCAGTTCACTCACTCAGAGGGAGGTGGCTGCCAATCATTGATGACTCTGGCATCCTTTGTTTACTGATATGGGAAGCAGTATTTTATTTCTCAACTGTGAAAGTTCTCATCATGAGAAAATTATTTTGTAATTGTGTAGGTTAAAGAAACAAAGCCTCTAACATTTGGGTGCTGGAATGTTCTTTGCGACTGGTGTGTCTTTGCTTTTAGGACCCCTCCAGTGTATAGAGCTAGGACATATATATGAATGTGTTGTTGTATAGTCATTAAGTTATGTCTGACTCTTTTCCGACCTCATGCATGATAGTCCGCCAGGCTCCTCTGTGCCTGGGATTTCCCAGGCAAGATACTGGAGTGGGTTACCATTTCCTTCTCCAGGGCATCTTTCTGATCCAGGGATCGAATCCATGTCCTCTGCATTGGCAGGTGGATTCTTTACCAATGAGCCACCAGGGATGCCCATATATTCCCCAAATGTAGACATTTCTTTTTAATAAAGCCCATTAATATAGGGTTCTAATTAGACAGAGATTGTTACCAAGCCCAAGCTCACTATGCTTACCTCACAATAGACTGATGAATCTGACAGACAGCTGCTGAGGCAAGGTAGAGACTTTAATTGGGGAACTGACAGAGAAGATGGCAGGCTAGTGCCTCAAAATAACCATCTTATTGGGGTCTGGATGCCAGGTTGTTTTAGAGATCACAGAGAAAAAAACAATAAGGAGCTAAAGTCAAAAGTCAAAATAGAGAGGGAGAGGCAGTAAAGTAAAAGGGTCTTCAGTCTTGCAAAACATCTTCAAGGGAATGGCCAGCCTTTGAAGGGGGTGTGTCAAGCTCTTCTACTCACAGGTGGGCAGGGACAAGCTATCTCTCCATGAGCTGAACAAAGGCACTGTGGTTTACAGTCAAGCAAAAGGGCAAGGGTTCTTTGAGGCAGGCCATTGTGTATGATTTTAATAATAAAAGCAAGTCAAAGAGTTTCCAACATGGAGTCAGAATTGGCTTCTTCTCTGCAACAAGATGTATAGTTTGAATTTATGTCTCTCTTATTTTTTCTTAATTTTTAACAGGTGGATAAATCCCTTGTTTAAAATTGGTTACAAACGGAGATTAGAAGAAGATGACATGTACTCAGTGCTTCCGGGAGATCGCTCCCAGTACCTTGGACAAGAGCTGCAAAGGTAAGCACAGGCAGCAGGAAGAAGGGGAGGGAGAGTGAGAATTTCCACGTTTTGGGCAGGCTTTGCCTTCCTCTGGGTTCTTCTGAGCCTCCTGCCCTGACACTGCACACTCATCCCCCTTAGGCTGACCCCGGTCTTATCCCACTTTGGAAGCTTGGGGAGCCTGTGTTCCCTGTGCATCAGTGCAAATGGAGGGAGCCCACAGCTGAGGCCTTGGAGGCTGAACTCTGTCTCTAGGGGTGGGATCCCTGAAGTGTTACTGAGTCCAGGTTCGCCGCATGACAGGTCAATGAATCTGAGAGACAAGGTGTTGAGGCAAGGAATATGACTTTATTCAGAAAGCTGGCTGACCAAGACGATGGCAGACTAGTCTCAGAGTAACCTTCTTACTGAAGTCTGGATGCCATGTTCTTTTGTAGAATCAGAGAGAGAGAAGCAATGAGTAACTAAAGTCAAAAGGCAGAATAGAGAGGGAGAGGCAGTGGGGAAGTAAAGTGAAAGGATTTTCAGTTTTGCAAAACGTCTCCAAGGGAATGGCCAGCCTTTAGAAGGGGAATGTGCTCTCTTCTATTCACAGATGGGCAGGTCAGATTATCTAAGAGCTGAACAAAGGCACTTTAGTTTACAGTCATTCAGAAGGGTAGGGTCCTCTGAGGCAAGCCATTATGTATGATTGTAATAACAAAAGCAACAAAAAGCAAGTCAGAGAAACAGTTTCCAACATTTAGTCAGAATTAGCTTCTTTTCTCGGAGAAGGCAATGGCAACCCACTCCAGTACTCTCACCTGGAAAATCCCATGGATGGAGGAGCCTGGTAGGCTGCAGTCCATGGGGTTGCACAGAGTTGGAAGCAACTTAAGAGCAGCAGCAGCAGCAGCTTCTTTTCTGCAACAGGAGGAGGGTGTTTGCCCTCTTGAGCTGCTCATGGTGCTGTGAATCCAGCAAAGTTTGGCAGGAACTTGTTCCTGAGACTAGGACTTTCCCTTCAAGGCCTGTTGAAGGGAAACAGGCCTGGTGCTTCAGGGTCTGCACCGTTCATGTTTGCTCACAGGAGCCCTGTGAGCAATTAGTCAGCATCTATGGGGCAGCCACAGAGCGCCCTGTGGTAAACGCTTATCTGCCACCTCCCCGTTTTCCCTATGGTGGACACGCTGTTCTTTACTGTGCTTTGTTTCTCATCACAGGTACTGGGATCAAGAAGTTTTGAGAGCCAATGAAGACACACGGGAGCCTTCTTTAATGAAAGCAATCATAAAGTGTTACTGGAAATCCTATATGCCTTTTGCGATTTTTACGCTTTTTGAGGTGAAAGCTTTTATTTACAGTGCATTGCTGTATATATGCAGATCAGTACTGAGATGGATGCATCTGGTAGGGAAAGAGGCCAGTGGTTTAAGATCAGAGGATAAAATGTCTAGGAAACATGATGTAGCTCCATGGTTGTATTTATCTTTAGAATAGAAAGATGCTTAAAGGACTGGACCTCTGGGGAATTACTCTTTTCCTTTTAACTGATTAAAATGTACTGTCCTGGAAAGGACTGAAAAGAAAAGACGTTTTATTCCAAGTTAGGATATTGTTGGTGATTAGTAAATGATATAATGATCTTTGACCAAAAAAAGATCCTACAACCTCAAGGAATATGTGTCTCGTGGTTTTGCTTCTCTCCCTGTGTCCTTTAGCATGTTCCTCTGACAGCCTACAGTCCATGGGGTCACAGAGTTGGACATGATTGAACAACTAACACTTTCACTTTCTGGCACCTTAAGTTAGTGGTTAGAAGCTGATCTGACTCATTCAGGATTTCCCGGCCCCTCCTCTATGTAGGAGGTAGGCTTGTAGGATTGTGCACCTCCCTTATAGTAGATAAAGTAGATAAAGTCTTTTCTTTTTGTGTGTGTGAGATGTTAGGAACTATTCATGATCATTACTCAAGATTCATTAACTCATTAGGAATTACAAAATGTTGATGTTCTAATTCTAATTTTTACCTTTTTCATTTATTAGCTAAAATACAGAGTCACTTTGTCATTGTGAACTCTTTGGTTACCCTGAGCTATAATATATATAGGAATGGCAGGGAAAATTCTTATTTTTTTAACTTAAAACTTTTTTTCCTTCTTTGTGGAATCTTTTTTCCCTGACCAGGGATCAAACCCATGTTCCCTGCATTGAAAGTGTGGAGTCTTAACCACTGGACCACCAGTGAAGTCTCTTTTTTACATTTTTTTCTTAATATATGTGCTTTGTTGTAGTGTAGTTGACTTACAATGTTTCAGGTGTACAGCAAGGTGATTCAATTATATGTAGTAGCGTTAGTCACTCAGTCCTGTCCAACTCTTTGTGACCCCATGGATTGTAACCTGCCAGGCTCCTCTGTCCATGGAATTCTCTAGGCAAGAATACTGGAGTGGGTTACCATTCCCTTCTCCAGAGGATCTTCCCAACCCAGGGATCGAACCCAGGTCTCCCACATTGCATGTAGATTCTTTACCATTTGAGCCACAAGGGAAGCCTTCAATTATACATATATGCATATATTATTTTTGAAATTATTTTCTATTATAGGTTATTATAAGATATTGACTATAGCTCCCTATGCTATACAGTGAACCTTTGTTGCTTTTCATGTATTTACTTTTTTTTTTAAATTAGAAATCTAGCATTCTATCCATACTAAGTCAAACAAGTGGTATCAAAATGTCATAAAATTTTTAGCTAGGCAAAAATTCATGTTTTCTAAAATATATATATTATTTATTTATATAAAAGCTTTCCTACTGCACTTTATGATAAAGGTTTGAGAAAGAATATAAAAAAAAAAAAGAGATGGAGAAATTGGAAAACATAAACTAAATAAAATTGGATCACTTAATATGAAATAGAAAAAGTGAAACAAATTAGATAAAAGTAAAAGATCATCATATAGTCCAGTTATTTTAAACATGGCTGCTCATTAGAGATATATCTAAAGCTCTAGAGAAAAAAAACGAATACCTAGACATTTGTATTTTTCAAAAAATTCCAAGATAATTCTGATATGCATCTGGATTTTAAAAAGTGATAACACGTTTTTCTATTAAATTGCAGTTTCATGATATAGAGTTCTATTATTTTTCTGTTGACCAATCATGACAAAATGGTATTAAGTGAGCACTAGTTACATAATTACAATAGTAAAAGTTCTTTATCAGTTTTCACAATCAGTAGCCAGATAAAAAAAAGAAAAGATAATTATAATTGCAAGCCATAATTAACCTAACAGTATAAAATGAAATAAAGAAGTGAAAGTGTTAGTTGCTCAGTCATGTCTGACTCTTTGTGACCCTGTGGACTGTAGCCCACCAGACTCCTCTGTCTGTGGGATTCTCCAAGCAAGAATACTGGAGTGGGTTGTCATTCCCTTCTCCAGGGGATCTTTCTGATCCAGGGATCAAACTTGTGTCTTCCACAGGCAGATTCTTACTGTCCAAGCCACCAGGGAAGCCTATTAACAATATAAAATAATTACATACAATTTGGGGGGTCAGGCAGAGTGATATGGTAAGTGGAAGTGCACATATGCATATATTTTCATCCACTCACCCAGTCTGTGTCTTTTGGTTGGTGCATTGATCTGATTACTGTTTCTTAATTTTTTGAGTTTATTTTCTGTAGGTCTTTTCCTTCTCTTGTGTTTCCTGGCTAGAGAAGTTCCTTTAGCATTTGTTGTAAAGGTGGTTTGGTGGTTCTGAATTCTCTTAACTTTTGATTATCTGGAAAGCTTTTGATTTTTCCATCAAATCTGAAGGAGAGTCTTGCTGGGTAGAGTATTCTTGGTTGTAGGTTCTTCCCTTTGAACACTTTAAATATATTGTGTCATTTCCTTCTGACTTGTAGAGTTTCTGTTGAGAAATCAGCAATTGCCTGATGGGAGTTCCCTTGTATTTGTTGTTTTTCTTTTGGTGCTTTTAATATTTATCTTTGTCTTTAATTTTTGTCAGTTTGATTACTATGTTTCTTGGTGTGCTCCTCCTTTGATTTATACTAATTGGACTGTCTATGCTTCCTCAACTGGTTGACTCTTTCCCTTAGTTGACTATTTCCTTTACCTGTAAGGAATTTTTCAGCTATTATCTCTTCAATAGTTTCTCAGGTCCTTTCTTTCTCTTTTCTCCTTCTGGGACCCCTATAATGAAAATGTTCACGTCCTTAATGTTGTCTTTTTTCTTTTTTAAATTTATTATTATTATTATTATTTATTTGGCTGCTCGAGGGATATTTAATTGCAGCATGTGGGATCTAGTTCCTGGACCAGGGATTGAACCCAGGCCCCTACATTGGGAGCACAACATCTTAGTCACTGGGCCACCAGGGGGGTCCCCCTTAATGTTGTCTTTGTCTTCATTTCTTTTCATTCTTTCTGTCCTCCAGGTCATTTATTTGTTCTTCTGTCTCAGTGATTCTGCTATTAATTCCTTCTAGTGTATATTCATCTCTGTTTAGTTCTTCTAAGTCTTTGATAAACATCTATTGCATTGTCTCCATTATTCTCCAAGATCCTGGATCATCTTCACTATCATTATTCTGAATTCTTTTTCTGGAAGGTTGCCTAGCTCCACTTCATTTCGTTATTTTTCTGGGGTTTATCTTATCCCTTCATCTGGGACATAATTTTCTCCTTTTTCATCTTGACTGATATTTTGTAATATGGCTCTTGTTTTAGCTGCTGTAGGGCTGTAGTTCTTCTTGCTTCTTCTGTCTTCCCTTTGATGGAGGAGGCAAAGAGGCTTGTGTAAGCTTCCTGATGGGAAGGACTGGTGGTGGGAAAACTGGGTCCTGCTCTGGCTCAGTAAAGTTTCAATCCAATTATCTGCTGAAGGGTGGGGTTGCACTCCCTCCCTGGCAGTTGTTTGGCCTGAGGTAACCCAGCCCTGAGGTCTATGGGGTCTGTGGTAGGGTTAATGGTGACCTCCTAGAGGGCTTACATCAAGGGGGACCTTCTTGGACTGCTGCTTCCAGTGCCCCTGACCCTGTGGTGAGCCCCTGCCAACCCATGCCTTCACAGGAGACCTTCCAACACTAGCAGGTAGTTCTGGTTCAGTATCTTCTGGGGTCCCTGTTCCTTTCTACCGGGGTCCAGCCCCAGTTGGATCCAGGGATTCCCTTGGTAGGACAGCGTTGGCGACAAAGGATAGATAAAAGGGGAGAGAAAGAGGCTTGACCTGACTGGTTTACGTGGGAAACTAATAAAGTTCGTGACACCAAACTTGCTCTGAGCGTGGAGGCTGCAGGCGCCCTCTTGAATAGCTGAAGGTACCCCACCTTAGGCACCTTCTCCAGTGGGTTCTTAGAAGCCCAGGCAAGTAAGTGGTCTCAGAGAGCCCCTGTGCTTCAATCAGTTATCCTGAAGGAAAGAACAGAGAAGAAAAGGAGAGAAAGGAAGCAAGAACGACACGGGGAGACCAAGCTTATGTGAACAAGGCTTGCAACTTTATTCTCCTAAGTAGTTTTTATACCTTAAGTTGTGCATAGAGGATAATAGGGGGTGTAGAGTCATGCAAGGTCAGCAGTCCTTATCGAAGCCAGGTTTTCTTTCTGCAAACTTATCATATGCAAAGGCTTTAGGTGATTTATATCATCCTCAAGCCAGGAGGCCTATTAACATTTTATGACCCTTTCTTCTGATAATGGTAGTCAATCAGAAAACTTATTTTCTCTAAAGCTGATTATTCTAAAGTCAGGCGCCACCCTCCGAAAGCACTGGATAAAGTTGCATTCCTATAGGGCCAAAGGTGTGGTGGGCTATAACAAGAAAAGAATTAGCTCAAGGGTCCAAGGTTACAAACATGAAAGCTACTACTTACATATCTATATACCAAACTATTAATCAATACACTCCCAGGCACACAGTAGGTAAGGGATATGGAAACTCGGCAGCAAGCATTAGTCAACAAAGAAATCCTCTACTAGTTCTATTCCAACAATTTTAACTCCCCGAGAAGCTCTGCATTGTTAGAATATCTTAAGCTTCCCATGCTTCTCATGGTGGGAGGCTGTAAACAATCACATGCGTAGCTGTAAGAGTCCGGATACCTGTCAGGCAAGTTAGAAAGCTATCTGAGGGGTTTGGATTGGAACACACCTATTATACTCAGGAGACTTATTAACTAGAGCTTTAAGTTGATTTTCTTCAGAGAAAGTGGGTCAGGGATAGCCCCCCTTAATGTCAGAGGAGTGACAGTCATAAAGTAGTAAAACAGACAGATTCTGGTTACGGGGTAGACGCTCAGGCAGGTCCAGAGGATCTCTCGAGTCCTGACTCACCTTGCCCGTCAGGTCTCTCCCACATGACCTTGTCATGGGTGGGAACTCCCGTGCTGGTTCCTGGCACCTTTCCATTGGGTCTTGGTGTGCATGAGATTTTGTTTGTGTCCTCTATGATGAAGGTCTCTGTTTCCCTCAGTCTTGTGGAAGTCCTATAATCAAATTCCACTGGCTTTTAGGTCAGATTCTCCGGAGAGTCCCAGTTCCTTGTCAGATCTCCGGGCTTGGAAGCCTGATGTGGGATTCAGAACTTTCACAACAGTGGGAGAACTTCTTTGGTTTTATTGTTCTCCAGCTTGTGGGTCACCCACCCAATGGGTATGGGATTTGATTTCATCGTGATTGTGCCCCTTCCACTGTCTTGTGGTGTCTTCTTCTTTGTCTTTGGATGTGGGGTATCTTTTTTTTTTTTTGTATGTTCCAGCATCTCCTATCAATAGTTGTACAGCAGTTAGTTGCAATTTTGGTGTTCTTGCAGGGGGAGATGAGTGCATGTCCTTCTATTCTGCCATCTTGAATTGCCTGTTTTTACATTTTTAAAAACTAGTTTTCAAAATAGTGAGTTGCTTCTCCTCTGGGGCTAATGAATTTTGTTGTTGTTGTTATGTATTTTGTTTGTTTTGTGAAGCCCCAGAGTTTTTAAGCATTTCTGATGTGCTTCAGTTGTTATGATGATTACAGTTGTTATGCTTATTCCAATGTTTGGCCATCTTTGGCCAGTGGGAGTCTATCCAGGTTGGGTCCTAAGTCTTTTGTACATATGCTAGTAGGCTTAGCTAGCCTTTTCTGCTTTCTGGTGTGACAAGTTATTTCTAGTTCATCTTGTACAGCTTTTCCCCTAGCCCTGGTATCAGCATTTCTTTAAGCAACTCTGGCTCCTTTGGTGGGAAATGGTATCTAAAGTTTATAGTCTGAGCACTAGAGTTGCTCCTTGCTGCTTAGTTGGTTATTGCTTCTCAGCTTTTTGATTGGACAAAGAGAGAATACATTTAACAGTTTTTTTTTTTAATTTGGTTTATTTTTATTTTTGGTTGTGCTGGGTCTTTGTTGCTGTGTGGGCTTTTCTCTAGTTGCTGCGAATGGGGACTACTCTCTAGTTGTGGTGTGTGAGCTTCTTACTGTGGTGGCTTCTCTTGTTGCAGAGTACAGGCTCTAGGGCACTTGGGCTTCAGTAGTTGTGACACATGGGCTTAGTTACACTCTGGCATGTGGAATCTTCCTGGGTCAGAAATAGAACCAGAGTCTCCTGCATTTGGTAGGTGAATTCCTAACCACTAGACCACCAGGGATGGAGAAGGCAATGTCACCCCACTCCAGTACTCTTGCCTGGGAAAATCCCATGGGCAGAGGAGCCTGGTAGGCTGCAGTCCCTGGGGTCAGTAAGAGTCGGACACGACTGAGTGACTTCACTTTCACTTTCATGCATAGGAGAAGGAAATGGCAACCCACTCCAGTGTTCTTGCCTGGAGAATCTCAGGGATGGTGGAGCCTGGTGGGTTGCCATCTATGGGGTTGCACAGAGTCGGACACAACTGAAGCGACTTAGCTGCAGCAGCAGACCACCAGGGAAACTGTAGCATACATTTTTTTTTTAAGGGAAACAAATCATGAATCTATATGAGTATTTCCAATTCAAATCAGATTCAGGACATTAGTGTTTTTTCTTCATCTCCTTCTCTTATATCTATAATATATCTCTTTTTTCCTGTCATCTATTCTCTGTTGTCCCATATCTAATCCCAGGTTTCAATGATTCAGTTCAGTTCAGTCACTCAGTTGTGTCCAACTCTTTGCGACCCCATAAACTGCAGCACACCAGGCAGGCCTCCCTGTCCATCACCAACTCCTGGAGTCCACACAAACCCATGTCCATTGAGTTGGTGATGCCATCCAACCATCTCATCCTCTGTCGTCCCCTTCTCCTCCTGACCTCACTCTTTCTCAGCATCAGAGGTCTTTTCAAATGAGTCCAGCTCTTCACATCAGGTGGCCAAATATGGAGTTTCAGCTTCAACATCAGTCCTTCCAATGAACACCCAGGACTGATCTCCTTTAGGATGGACTGGTTGGATCTCCTTGCAGTCCAAGGAACTCTCAACAGTCTTCTCCAGCATCATAGTTCAAAGCATCAATTCTTCTGTGCTCAGCTTTCTTATAATCCAACTCTCACATCCATACATGACTACCTTATGATATGAACACTATCACCCATAATGTGACTGCTCAAAACCAGTTTAGAATTTTTTGCAATTCCATATCTTTGTAAGTAGATATATCACACAGAGGGTACATTTTCACAAAAAAAAAATTAAAAAAAAACCTTTTTAGAATAGTTCTTTTTTATATGGCTCTGCCAACCAATTGATGAGTATATATTTAGTTACTTTTGTTTCATTTTACTCTGAGATTATAGGAATTGCTTTAAAATTAGTGTTTTATAATTATCATTCTGTATAATGTTTTCATGCTTCCAGAATTAAATCACCAGAAGAAGGATACTTTTTTAAAAAATGTTGATATCCTTTTCCATTCTAATTCCTTCTCCTTTTAGAGGCAACTTAACAAACCCATTGGATTCATCTTTTCATTTTGTGAATGTAGTGTTTTCTGAACACTCAATTTTTCTGACTGTGCAGAAAGGTTTTAATTTCATCATTGGAACCTCAGGACTTGGGGTCATAAAGATTTTTCTTGGAGGCATGATATGTCACATTGAATTCTGATTAAAACCCTTTGTGGTAGACATCCCTGGTGCTCCAGTGGTTAGGAATCTGCCTGCCATGCAGGGGGCACTGATTCTATCCCTGGTCTGGAAAGATTCCACATGCTACAAGGTAACTAAGCCCTACTGCACCACAACTACTGATCCTGCTCTAGAGGTTGGGAGCCACAACTAAGGAAACCCACGTGCAAAGAGCCCATGCTAGGCAACACGAGAAGCCACCACAATGAGAAGCCTGGGCCCTGTAACTACAGAGTAGCCCCTGCTTGCTGCAACTAGAGAAAGCTTGTTTGCAGTAATGAAGACCAGGCACAGCCAATCAATCAACCAACCAATCAACCCACTACCAACCCAGTCAGCCTTTGTGGTACTTGTAGTCCCTTACAGTAGGTCTGTAGCTTTTCCAGGCTCAAATGCCATGACATTGTAGAAGAGGAGGATAGCAGATACTTACATGAGATTACTTCCTGTACCCAGAATTGTCCATGTAGAGGGAACTTCAGGATCCATCCCTAGCCAGTTGAACCTAAACCGGATTCTGGAGGCGGGCCTCAGTCCTTTGAGTACTCTTAACTACATTGCTCCCCTAGGTGATGCTAAGGTGCAGTCAGGATGAAGACCACTGTGTAAAAGAGGAGTGAAGGTATATCTAGGATCCTGATGGTTATGGTTTCGCCAGATTCACTGCTTTTCCTCCTTAGTTCTGGATCTTTCTACACTCTACTCTTGTCACCTATTCCCCATTTCTAAAGATTAACTGCCTATTCATTTTCCCCACAAACTCAGTCTTTTCTGCCTATGTTTGACTCAAGCAGTCTTTCTTTGCCTGATTTCTTATTTCTATATCCTGTGTTTTCTTTTTTTTTCCTCATAAATCAAAGATCATGGAATTGGGCAAGAAATGTTTCATGGGGAAACATGGAGGAGGCATTGTACCCACTGAGGAAGTTCTAGCATCAAACGTGTAAGAAGTTCCCCTGAACCAAGACATGGGGTCAAACAGATGATGCTTTTAGGAGTCTGAATACGAAGGACTCCATCAAGAAATGTCTGCCTCAGAGACTCTGAGACTGTCAGAGAACTTTGAATGATGAGCATTGTGGAATTAAGTTGGGCTCTTTAACCTTGTATGGTTTTACAATTGTGAAGAATACTTGTGAAGGAATAAAACTATTTTCAGTTGGCTTGTGGGAAGAATTTTCATTGGATCATAGATTGGTGTCAAAAGTGAAGGATTTATGGGTAATTTTTGTCCTTGTTCCTACTTATCCAGAAAATTTTAATTTGGTTAGTTTCAGGTTTGATAGTAAATATTTCTTAGCTGTTGTATTTCTTACTAGTTGAGGTTCAGACTCAAGAATAGACAGAGGAATTGAAGCTATGGGCCACGAACTGGCATTATTCCTTAATGAGACTGTTTTTTCAACTGGGTTATTAAATGATATCTTTTAGTATAAAAATCCTGACACTTAAGCAGTAATGATGTACCCTTATTTGCACTTTTTTTGGGGGGGGGGCTGAATTTGTTGCATCTGTTGGTATGCTCTTTAGTGGGTGATATTGCTCTTACTTTCTTTTATAATTACACCAATGTTAGGCTCAATCAAAGAGCTGAGTAACAGGCAACAGTGACTCCCAGAGACAATCATAAGTTTCAGGACAGTTTGGGAAGGCAGGTGTTAAGTGCTGGGCTTCTGGTGGAGAGCCCCAGGTTTGCAGACTGCAGCACTGGGCTGTCCTTGGCCATACCTGGGCTGGAACTGTGCATGTGTCCAGTTTGACATTCTTGGTTCTCTGTGAAAGCCTCCCATTCTACCTCAGTAAACTCTATAAAAAGTGTGTTTTATCACCTATTGTATGAGGGGCTCTTTTAAGCTCTTCATGCCCCTTGGAATGAATGATGAAGCATGCTGGAAAGGTAATAGTGAGCCTTTGTGCTTTTGAGAACTGAGCATCTTGCTCTGATTTGATCATCTTACCCATATTTAACTAAGCATTATTTGCTTACTTCTCTATTGTTGCTGTTTAGTTGCTAAGTCATGTCCGACTCTTGCAACCCCATGGACTGTAGCCTTCCAGGCTTCACTGTCATGGGATTCTCTAGGCAAGACTACTGGAGTGGGTTGCCACTTCCTTCTCCAGGGGATCTTCCTGACTCAGGGATCGAACCTGCAGCTCCTGCTGCATCTCCTGCATTATGGGCAGATTCTTTAACACTGAGCCTTTGGGGAAGCCCTACTTTTCTATAGTAGATGAAGATTTCTGTGACCTCTTGGAAGACAAAGCAGTTGATTCAGGGTGTGAACATGTGTGTGCAACAAAACAGGAGTGTTGGGGTTCAATGTCACACCCATCTGAGGGATGAGGATAGCTTTCTGTACATATCCTGATTGGGTACTAGTTGGCTGAGCAGAAAATGCTTGTTAGTTTTGTCTTATGTTTGGTGTTTTGGATTCTACTTTCCCTTCCTCTTGTGCATGGGTTCCTCAACTTCAGATAGACAGAAGAGAACTATCAAAGCAGGCCTGTCAGTTGTTTACCTTGTCTGTGTTAGTAAAGAGATTGCTTAAAGGAAAGATTTATCTCAAAATGGAGTTCCAGAAAGATTTCCAAACTTTTGGCATTCTGTCTTTTGACAAGTCTGTGGAGGAAATGATGTTGAGGGGCTAAGTGTTTACTTTTTGTGACTTGAATTCATTTTGAGAGTTTGGTTTTCCTTGCTGGGGAAAAAGGGCACTTTCTCAAGGGGTGACTACAGGGAGGAAGTAGTAGGATGTTTGGTGGAGTGGCTATTTGGCAGGGTGGGCAAGTGTTGCTATTTCTTTGGGGAAAGACAATTGCTTTCTGTAAGTCTTACTTACTCAGGAGTTAAGCCCTAATGCCTCCCAACTGATTGGTTTAGTATTTTATTTTTTTGCTCTGGGGAAGAATCATTTCTTCCAAACCAAAACCTGCAGTGTGTGG